>NC_068416.1:28064293-28664293 GCF_023724105.1 Carassius gibelio | reverse complement strand
ACTTCGCCAGTCGGAGATCACTAAAAATAACTTTAAAGAGGTGTGTGAACTTGCAAGCATGATGTCAGACACTGTAATATGCTCTGGTCCCCTCCCTGCTTACCGTGGTGACGAGATGCATAGCAGATTGTCATCACTCAATGGCTGGATGTCTAAGTGGTGCCCACAGAATAACATAGGTTTCACAGAGGTCAGTTAATTCTCAGCACATAGAGACTCTTTCACCTAGATATCACACTGTAGAGACTGTGTCTGTTCCACGAACTAGAAAATACAAAAAACGTCCAAACCAAGTTAAGGTTAACAATTTAATTAAGGTTCAACAAATAAAAAATAAATGCAATATGGATAAACAAATGATAAAGCTTGGCTTATTGAATATCAGATCCATTTCTACGAAAACACTTTTTGTAAATAATATGATAACTGATCATAATATAGATGTGCTCTGTTTGACAGAAACCTGGCTAAAACCTGATGATTACATTATTTTAAATGAGTCCACCCCCCAAGATTACTGTTATAAACACGAGCCACGTCTAAAAGGCAAAGGGGGAGGAGTTGCTTCAATTTATAACAACGTTTTCAGGATTTCTCAGAGGACAGGCTTCAAGTATAACTCGTTTGAAGTAATGGTGCTTCACATAACATTATCCAGAGAAACCAATGTTAATGATAAATCCCCTGTTAAGTTTGTTCTGGCTACTGTATACAGGCCACCAGGCCACCATACAGACTTTATTAAAGAGTTTGGTGATTTTACATCCGAGTTAGTTCTGGCTGCAGATAAAGTTTTAATAGTTGGTGATTTTAATATCCATGTCGATAATGAAAAAGATGCATTGGGATCAGCATTTATAGACATTCTGAACTCTATTGGTGTTAGACAACACGTTTCAGGACCTACTCATTGTCGAAATCATACTCTAGATTAAATACTGTCACATGGAATTGATGTTGATAGTGCTGAAATTATTCAGCCAAGTGATGATATCTCAGATCATTATTTAGTTCTGTGCAAACTTCATATAGCCAAAATTGTAAATTCTACTTCTTGTTACAAGTATCGAAGAACCATCACTTCTACCACAAAAGACTGCTTTTTAAGTTATCTTCCTGACGTATCCAAATTCCTTAGCATATCTAAAACCTCAGAACAACTTGATGATGTAACAGAAACTATGGACTCTCTCTTTACTAGCACTTTAAATACAGTTGCTCCTTTACAGTTGCTCCTTTACGCTCCTTTACGTATTGCTTGGCGGGAAAGTAACATATCCTACAGAAAAGCATTAAAAACTGCTAGATCTGATTACTTTTCTTCTCCTTTAGAAGAAAACAAACATAACCCCAGGTATTTATTCAATACAGTGGATAAATTAACGAAAAATAAAGCCTCAACAAGTTTTGACATTTCCCAACACCACAGCAGTAATGACTTTATGAACTACTTTACTTCTAAAATCGATACTATTAGAGATAAAATTGCAACCATTCAGCCGTCAGCTACAGTATCACATCAGACAGTGCACTATAGACCCCCTGAGGAACAGTTCCACTCATTCTCTACTATAGGAGAGGAACAATTGTATAAACTTGTTAAATCATCTAAACCAACAACATGTATGTTAGACCCTATACCATCTAAGCTCCTAAAAGAGGTGCTTCCAGAAGTCATAGATCCTCTTCTGACTATCATTAATTCCTCATTGTCATTAGGATATGTCCCCAAAACCTTCAAACTGGCTGTTATTAAGCCTCTCATCAAAAAACCACAACTTGATCCCAAAGAACTAGTTAATTATAGACCAATCTCGAATCTCCCTTTTCTGTCCAAGATATTAGAAAAGGTGGTATCCTCACAATTATATTCCTTCTTAGAGAAAAATGGTATATGTGAGGATTTCCAGTCAGGATTTAGACCGTATCATATTACTGAGACTGCTCTCCTTAGAGTTACAAATGATTTGCTCTTATCATCTGATCGTGGGTGTATCTCTATATTAGTTTTATTGGATCTTAGTTCTGCGTTTGACACAATTGACCACAACATTCTTTTGCATAAACTTGAACACTTTGTTGGCATCAGTGGAAGTGCATTAGGTTTAAATCGTACTTATATGACCGCCATCAGTTCGTAGCAGTGAATGAAGATGTATCATATCGATCACAAGTGCAGTATGGAATACCTCAAGGCTCAGTACTAGGGCCGCTACTCTTCACGCTTTATATGTTACCCTTGGGAGATATCATCAGGAAACATGGTGTTAGCTTTCACTGTTATGCTGATGATACTCAGCTCTATATTTCTTCGCGGCCCGGTGAAACACACCGATTTGAAAAACTAATGGAATGCATAGTCGATATAAAAAATTGGATGACGAGTAATTTCTTACTGCTAAATTCAGAAAAAAACAGAGGTGTTAATTATAGGACCTGAAAACTCTGCTTGTAATAACCTAGAACACTGTCTAAGACTTGATGGCTGCTCTGTCAATTCTTCGTCATCAGTTAGGAACCTAGGTGTGCTATTTGATTGCAATCTTTCCTTAGAAAGCCACGTTTCTAGCATTTGTAAAACTGCATTTTTCCATCTCAAAAATATATCTAAATTACGGCCTATGCTCTCAATGTCAAATGCAGAAATGTTAATCCATGCATTTATGACTTCAAGGTTAGATTATTGTAATGCTTTATTGGGTGGTTGTTCTGCACGCTTAGTAAACAAACTACAGCTAGTCCAAAATGCAGCAGCAAGAATTCTTACTAGAACCAGGAAGTATGACCATATTAGCCCGGTCCTGTCAACACTGCACTGGCTCCATATCAAACATCATATAGATTTTAAAATATTGCTTATTACTTATAAAGCCCTGAATGGTTTAGCACCTCAGTATTTGAATGAGCTCCTTTTACATTATAATCCTCTACGTCCGCTATGTTCTCAAAACTCAGGCAATTTGATAATACCTAGAATATCAAAATCAACTGCGGGCAGCAGATCCTTTTCCTATTTGGCGCCTAAACTCTGGAATAACCTACCTAACATTGTTCGGGAGGCAGACACACTCTTGCAGTTTAAATCTAGATTAAAGACCCATCTCTTTAACCTGGCTTACACATAACATACTAATATGCTTTTAATATCCAAATCCGTTAAAGGATTTTTAGGCTGCATTAATTAGGTAATCCGGAACCGGAAACACTTCACATAACACCCTATGTACTTGCTACATCATTAGAAGAATGGAATCTACGCTAATATTAGTCTGTTTCTCTCTTGTTCCGAGGTCACCGTAACCACCAGATCCAGTCTGTATCCAGATCAGAGGGTCACTGCAGTCACCCGGATCCAGTACGTATCCAGACCAGTTGGTGGATCAGCACCTAGAAAGGACCTCTACATCCCTGAAAGCAGGGGCGTCACACCCGTGGGGGATGTGGGGGTTTTAACACCCACACTTTTCCCGGTGAGAGGGTTCGACACCCGCACATTTTCTGCAGTTTTCCCACAGTTTTGCACAAACGCCTTACTACAGTCGTTCCTCCGTTTCTCTGGCCGCTCTGTGTCTGCGCTCGCCGCGGCTGCCTCCTCCCCCCTCCCTCTTAGTGATGGCCGATTCGTGAACGAATCGTTCAATTTAACCGGTTCTTCTTAGTGAACCGGTTGAACCAGTTCACCAAATCGAACTGAATCGTTTGAAACGGTTCACGTCTCCAATAAGCATAAATCCACAAATTACTTAAGCTGTTAACTTTTTTAACGTGACTGACACTCCCTCTGAGTCAGAATAAACCAATATCCCGGGGTAATCCATTTACTCAAACAGTACACTGACTGAAATGCTGTGAAGACCGAACTGAAGATGAACACCGAGCCGAGCCAGATAATGAACAAACACGCTCACTGCTGGAGCAGTTCTCGTTCTCGAGTCAAGAACCGGTTGCTTCGGTTTTCGGATCACCAGTACACTCAACCGAGAATCGTTTCTGTCGGACGCGTCCAAATTGAGAACCGATTAACTGATGATATTGCGCATGCGTGTAATTTTGTAAGTATTTTGTTAAACTTTGGAAAGTGTGATTAAATAACTATATTTTATTTTGATTTTTTTTATTATTATTTTTTTTTTAGATTAATGTTTCCAATCTGTATATTGTATGTATAGGCCAAATGGGTTTTCAGGGAAGTTGGACAATAATTAAGACTCTAAAGACTCTTATGTTTAATAGGAATAAGGGATGATTTATGAGATATCTGTACTGTATTTATAGTTAATGATGACATTCACAAATTGAGTTTGTAGTAACCAGAACATGAACACGAGTAGAGCAGCTGATGACACTGAACTGCAGCACGTGCCGGTTAGAGCGATTCTCGTTCTCGAGTCAAGAACCGGTTGCATCGGTTTTCGGATCATCAGTACACTCAACCGAGAATCGTTTCTGTCGGATGCGTCCGAATTGAGAACCGATGAACTGATGATACTGCGCATGCGCGATTCAGCGTGAAGCCAACTGACTCACAACATGTCTGAACCGAAGGGATTCTTTTGGTGATTGATTCTGATTCTGTACTAGTAATGTTATGAGCGCGGGTATTTCGAGGGTTTTTTCAACCGGTTTATTGAATCGAACCGTCCGAAAGAACCGGTTCGCGGAAAAGAATCGAACTTCCCATCACTACTCCCTCTCAAACTTGACACCGGCTTTGAGTGTGATCGGGCTGTTCTTAAGGCTGTTCTGCCTTAAGTCCCGCCTCTCTTGGGGTGTTATCGGTCAGCTCGTGCTGAGGAGGCGGGAACTTATGGTTATTTACATCTCCCTTTTCCAGGTACTTTGAATGAGTGTTTATGCTTTAGAGGTTTTTAAATAAACTTGATATGTGTTTGGGAAGATGTTCTGTTAATCGTTTTGTTGACATGTCGAGTGTTTTCGGTATTATATTTCGTTTTTTAGACTATTGCTAATTGCTATTATTGGGATATTGTTTGCATACCTGTTGAAGAACTATGAAATAAAAGTGTATATTATTTTAATGTTTAAAAACAGTAAATTGTTACATTATTTATACCACCAGAGAAAAAGCTTTGTGTGTGCGTTTTTTCTCCCCTTTTCTGATTTTGCGTTTTTTTTCTCCCCTTTTCTGATTTTTTTTTTTCTTTTTTCTTTTTTTTTTTCTTTTTATGTAGGATTATTTTTTTCCCAGCCAAACGCTGCAAGCTGGAAATCCAGCACAGTGCCAGAGAACTTTAAGCCCTGCATTTTGTACCCCTCTGTCAATGTGTTCATAATTTTTATTGTTTATAAACAAACCACATCCATCCCCCACACTTTTGAAAAGCTTGCTACACCCCTGCCTGAAAGACAGCGGAGACCAGGACAACTAGAGCCCCAGTTACAGATCCCCTGTAAAGACCTTGTCTCAGAGAAGCACCAGGACAAGACCACAGGAAACAGATGATTCTTCTGCACAATCTGACTTTGCTGCAGCCTGGAATTACTGGTTTCGTCTGGTCAGAGGAGAACTGACCCCCAACTGAGCCTGGTTTCTCCCAAGGTTTTTTTCTCCATTCTGTCACCGATGGAGTTTCGGTTCCTTGCCGCTGTCGCCTCTGGCTTGCTTAGTTGGGGTCACTTCATCTACAGTGATATCATTGACTTGATTGCAAATAAATGCACAGACACTATTTAAACTGAACAGAGATGACATCACTGAATTCAATGATGAACTGCCTTTAACTATCATTCTGCATTATTGAGACACTGTTTTCCAAATGAATGTTGTTCAGTTGCTTTGACGCAATGTATTTTGTTTAAAGCGCTATATAAATAAAGATGACTTGAGTTGACTTGACGTATGAAAGCTACTACTTGCATGCTTTATCTCCTCCCTAAAAGCTTATTCAATCCTTGTTTTGTCTCTGTGCCCAGCTGTTCATCTGGCCCACATACAGTGTGGAATTATGGCACTTAGGCAGTTCGCTCCTGTTTGCAAAATGTGGGCCACAAGCAAGCCATAGGAAGTCAACATGTCATCCATGAATAAACCAAAAAAAAAAAAAAAAAATTCAGAACTGGCCTAAATCTGGGCCACACTGACTTTAATTCTGTCCCAGATCTAACACCTTGCTCTGGCCCACATACTGTGAAGAATGATGGCACTTGGTTCATCCACACCTGTTAATATGCATTTCATTTTATTTATTATCAGCTAATTTCAATATCAGGGACCGCAACAGGAGAGAGTGCAGCATCACCACTGAAAAGATAGGAAAGTCTCACTACTTTTAATGAAGATGACTGTGTTGAGTATCTGTAACTTACCTTCAGTTCTATCCACAACAGTTTGTACATCGGTTTGCTGAAGAGAAAATCAGCCACTTACACATAACATTGCTTGTTGCATTTGTCTTTAATCCAACAAGAATTAATCTAAAAAAGGTAAATCCAAACCCAATGCAGCACAGCAACATTTAAGACACGTAGACGTAAGACCAAACAAACTCAAAGTGAACACACAGGAACTAGGTACACCAAAACAAAATAATGCAATCCTACTCTGCATGGTGAATAAATGGCTACACCAGAAACCATAGGTCAAGACATGCTTAATTATAACGGCTAGTACTCTACAGAATACAGATTGCTTAAAACAGAGCAACTTCACAGCAGTGGCGACGAACACACAGTGTGATTTATCCCCATGTAACAAAAGGAAAAATATTAAAACATTTTAAATAAAGATTTTTACCAAGTTCACAATTAAGTTTGAGGATGATTCTCACAAAACTATAGTTTTGTTTAAGAATGTTTCTTGACAAATTAAAACCGCTATTTTTTTTTTTTTTTAATGTATACAGTGCAATGGCAAAAACGTGAGGAAAAAAGTAAATGTCAAAATTGTTTTTTTTTTTTTTTTTTTTTGGAGCATTTTATTTAACTAGAAGTCAAAATAGGACCACACAGAAATGCCAACAGACCACTATTGACCTTATTTAGCCCTGCCTGGTCTACTGACATTTGCTTTAAACATTGCAATGCTCATGATAACTTTAACTCTACAATACATTAATCCACTTTACCAGCTAAACTACTCTTAGACAGCAATGCCATAGTAATATATTTAAGATATTGACATGCTTGTTTCTCTGGAGAATAAGGTCAATACCAGTCTCCCTGTCATCTAACAAGAGGTTAACTGCTGTTCATCTTTATTTTTCATTTGTGAAGTTTTCACCCCCAAACATTTATTATCACTGTAATGTCAAGGTGGTTTCTTTTCAAATCAGACATGTGAGAGATCATAAAGTGCTGCAGTATTAAATTATTAAAGCAGATCAACAGCTGATAGAAGATCACGTGATGTAAAGCATGCCTTTATAGTTCAGATACTGTAAAGATCTATTGAAGGCGAGCGTAGTCAAAACCAAAGAGCAGTTTATTTACAAGGTGAAATCCAAACATCCAAACAAAAAAACAAAGACTTGACTTGACTTGAACAGACTTGACATTACTGTGTGAGCCTGAATATGAAACACCCTTCAAACAACAACTTTTTTTAAAATATTATTATTGTTTTGGCCTTCTTTACTCATTATTGATTGGACTGTTCTGATCTGATCAAGGATCTAACTTTTTTTGCAGAAACAAATAGGTGTTTATAGGCAAATAGGCAAGTTAGGTGCCTTTTTTAGATAACTGAACACTGAATAACTGATCACTGACCTAACATGCAATATTTTGTGAAAACAATTTAGCATGTGAGATAATACCAGTCTTTCACATAGCCCCATAAAGTATTAAAGTTGCTGTATGAAGGATTGACACTAGTGGTTGAACTAGGTATTGCAGTCCAAATTCAAAATATTGGAGAGGGTTTTTCCCCCCCGGCTCCTCCTCCTCAGGCCTCAGGTTTCCAGATTGACCACACAAACAGGAAAGAGTGCACTTGACAATTAACTAAATGAAATATGCTTTGTTTTCCGCACATTTTCAAAGAGAATAACTGACTATAGCATTGTTTTTCAGATAAACAGGTATCTTAACTAGCATGTTTCTTAATTATGCTTTAGAAGAGTCCAAATCTTACATACAGCACTTATAAACAAAGAAATATGGCCATTTAGAACATACACTGACAATGTCAAAACTCCTCAGTGCTCAAAGAACAACTGACATTTAAAATTGGCCTAAACATTTAGCACATTTAGCAAAAAAAGGTTTTTTTTTTCTTTTTTTTTTTTTCTTTTTTTAAAGATAACTGTCACGATCCCCCTTTCCTATTCCAGCTCACAATGACCAAAATAGAAACATTTTCACATGCTGAAAGGTTTATTTCATAAATCAATAATTATTAGAAGTACAAAACTTCAAAAGGGGATTTGGGCCAAAATAAGAAAAAGTTAACTTAATTAAGTGTTTCGAAAAGTTTAAGTTACCTAACAAAGAAAATCCATAAATAAAAAGCAGGAAACCAGAAGAAAAAAGAAAGTTCACAAAATAAAAGGCAATAGCCAATCAACTGCTTAACAAATAATCATTTACAAACAAGTCTCTTGGTTTCAGTTTACAGAAAGGAATAAAGTGTA
The DNA here is from genome assembly GCF_023724105.1 of Carassius gibelio. Lineage (NCBI taxonomy): Eukaryota > Metazoa > Chordata > Actinopteri > Cypriniformes > Cyprinidae > Carassius > Carassius gibelio. The sequence continues at coordinate 28,655,702 of NC_068416.1, read as the reverse complement.
GGAGAACTTAGAGCTGAATCCCTGCTGCCGGGAAAGTGAATCTCTGTCGCATAATAAAAAAAAATAATAATAAAACTACTCGCACTCAGATTCTTACAAAAGAAAGTCAACAGTGTCAACATTTGACAACACTACACAGAAGTTGTCTGTTGCAGGAGACCCATGACAGAGCTTCAATAATATCAAGATTTTTATTTGAGGATTTATACTTTCCATACTCGCATCAGAATCAATAAATCATTACTTCAGGACTGATAATGCACACTGTTTATCTTGACATTAGAAACACACACATTGTTCAACTAATATTCATGTTCTTCAGATTAATGTGTATTATAATACAGCCACGTGTCAGCAGGATAACATTCAGCACCTCTTCCAGTTTTCCATTACTCTGTATTGTGTATTATAGTTGCTGACTGATGAACATTAGGAAACAGCTGTGCTAACAAAACCTCTATGAACACATTTTCCTTTTCCACATTTTCCATCATATGTGCATCGTATGTGTTTCGCTGAAGCTTGTAACCTCACACACATCAAAAGCATCCTCAGAGTCCTCAGAGCCTCAGAGCCATATATATATAATAATACTAATTTATTTTAATTTCACTGTAGCTGCAGTGACTTTTAGCCTATATACATTTAGCCAATTATAAGTTAAAGCCTGTTCACTTAAATATGATAAGTGTTTTGTCTTTAGGGCAGGACCGATTATGATTGACTGTCAGTCTTTTTATCATTTGTCAGGAACAAAATCATCATGAAAGAGATTTCTGTGCCAATTGAGAAAGGTTTTTTTTGTTGTTGTTGTTTGTTTAAAACAGATGTTTACCTAATCTGTTCTGACTCAGTAACGATTTGGTAAAACCTGAAATTTGTTGTTGTTACTTACATCAGTGCTGGTCCTAGACTTTACTGATTTACTTTACAGCTTAATGCACAGTGAATTATTCTCTCATCTTCTTTAGTTGTGTGATTAACATTCACTGACACAGACAGACAGGATGGTGATGTTAGGGTACTCCCATATAGACTGATATTATTATCGGAAGACATCTGGCTATTTTGAGAATATAAATATCAGCCAATAGTTATGTTGCTTGCCTTAAGGAAAGTGGTGTCACCTTTCTTTTTTCCACTTATAGCGTGATGAGATATGCAGCGTCAGTCTGGAGGAGGTCTTTAAAAGAGTTTCAAGCTCATTCGACACAGACACAGCGGCAGTGATCTCAGATCAGATGTTTCCTCTTCATTTCATCACATGCTGAAGAAAACACTTTACTTGTTATTATTTGGTAAATATGTTTAGCTTATTTTCATTATTTAATTCTGGACATTTATGTTTGTATCATATTGAAACTGGCCTGTATTGTACAGCAATCATTACATTTAAACTTAACTCTAAATGGAAACTTCATGTTTTTTTTAAACAGATAACACAGAGGTAAATGTTAGAGTAATGGATGAATGGGAGAACATATATGGAGCATCACGAACCGCAGGATAAACACATGAAGAAGAGAAAAAGAGAAAAATTGTAACAAAGAGGACAAAATGTTACAATCTAAAGAAGCAAAGAAACCGAGTCTGTTCAGACGGAGCAGTATTAATAGCGGCAGACCAAACTGTGAGTATTAATAATGTTTAAGATAAAACTGTTATATTTCATCTTTGCTGGTGTAAAACAGATTCTGAACTTTAACTTTTCACTCTATACTACAGTAAAAACAGCATTTACATCTACAGTTGTGCTCATAAGTTTACAGAAATATTATTTTGTCTTGTGGACCATATCTATATCTGTTATTGTGAAATTCATTTCAAATCCATCATACATACTCAGGGAGAACTAAACTACACACAATATTTATGATGCCTCTTATTTTGTTAAAATCATGCAAATGTTGCTTTTGGTGTATGTAGATTATATCCACAGCTGCACGCTTTCCTGAGGCTTTTATTCATTTAAGTGACACTAATTCATTAATGACTTAATTCAATCTCTGGGAATAAAACTCCAGTTCTGTTCTTGTTGAACTGCATGAATATATTATAATCAGTTATTTGTGTTTTCATTCCCAGTTTCTGACATCGCAGAGTTTCAAAGAGACACAGACAAGGTGAGAAAGATTTACACAGAAAACAAATAGTAAAACTCACAAATCTAATGCTATATTGATCTTTCTTATATTTGTGAGAATCTGTTTTCTATGTTTAGGATGCAGCGGTTCTGTTCATCTAATCTGCAGAATATTCCCCATGTTCAGCCACTGATTGATGTATAGAGAATATGTAGAAAATGGTATTATATTTATAAATTAGATTTCAAATAGACTTTTATAATAATCACTGATGTAATAAGTGTTTATGCTGTATGTTACTATATGAATTAATTTACTGTACAAAATAAACCTGGTCCGAAAAGAAAAGAACTGTGTTAATTTTCTTGTACTTTGTTCTTTAATAAAAAATAAAATAAAAATAAAAATCAGCTAAAGAGAGATCAGTATATTTTGACTGATAACACTGCTGTATCAATTTATTATATAGTTTCAGTATTTATAGATAATATAGATATAGTATTTATAGATGTACATGACAAAATAAAAAATAAGGTCTTAAGCTAAAACAGGTCACCAGAAGTGAGTCGAGGTGAGTTGAAGTTTGGAGCTGAACGATGCAGGACTTCTTCAGCAGAATCGGACACCACTGACCTACAGCTTTTTCATGACTGTGCAGTTTTAGAAATTTGCTGAGATACACTTTTCCAAATGACATTGTTTTGTTTATGATTACAACGCAGTATTATTAAAGTCACAGTCAATATTAGAATATCCAACAACAACAATAGAATTTTCACAATACTAAAAAGTAAAGTGCTGCTACTTTTAAACTTACAGAAAAACATATAAAATTGTGTTCTGAAGATGAACTGAGCTTTTACGGGTTTGGAACAACATGGGTTGAGTGATTAATGACAAATATTTCATTTTAGGCTGGAGTATCCTTTAAAAAAAAACACTAGCCTAGGTGGGAATACATTTTATTAAAGGGGTGGGTTTTACTAGACCCTTCCCTGATAAATGCCTCTATTATTTCCTGTTATTATGAAGCCCCTCCCACAGAAATACGCCATGGGCTGAGATTGGTCAGCTGGCTCAGTGTGTTGTGATTGGCTAAACCTCTTCGAGTGTGTCTGAACATCCCGCCTCTCTCAAGCTCATAATGTTCTCTGGTTGTATTGTAAACAATAACGTCCTCTATATTGCTTAGCAATTAATGAAGAGGATCGCACAGAACTGTGCAACCACAGCTATTAATGATATGCTTGTTTGTTGTTGTCTCATACTTTTAGATATGCTGTTGTTTGTAAAAGCTACTGCTTCTGTGAGCTTTAAATATACAGTTTTATTCTGATTAAAGCTTTAATACAGCACAGCAACCGAGAGCATGTCCATGTATCATAATGGAATAGTTTGTTGGAGCTGATCTGACGATCTGAATGAGAGAGAGATGCAGAGCAGGGCGAAGGAACATTAATTTTGAAACTTGTGAATCCATTATAATCGTGATTCATATTTGCACACATTTTCATGTGCACCCCTAGTTTTCTCTTCCTCTTCTCTAAAGCAGCATAACATGGCCACGCCCCCTTTGTTGTGTGTTCCTGGGGGCGGGGCTTATCTGGGTTCGTGACCTGGGAAGAAGCTCTTTGTAGTCCCTTACCAGCTGTTTTTTTTTTAATTAACAGTCATAAATATATATATATATATATATATATATATATATATATATATATATATATATATATATATATATATATATATATATTCAGTTTAAGCATTAAACTGACATAATTTTATCAACCACCACTTTAAATGGTTTAAATTGTTAGTTCCCGGTCCCTTCTAGCCACAACCCTTGTTCACGCTGTGCCTTTAAATCCATGCCAAGTCTGACCCCATCTGTAAAGGTTTAACCAATAATCTAAAAATCTCTTAACTAAATCTTCTAAAAATAAATGAATAATCACATCTCATCCGCTTCAAAGCTCTTAATTCGTTCTGCAGAGAGAGAAAGCAGACAGGGGCTGGAGGAGATGATGCAGACATGAGTGTGTGACTACCAGCTCATAGCATGATTATAGCATGATTATATCGTAAAATACTGCACCTCTGACAGAGAAACATTCGCTATTTCTAAGAGGAAAATGAAAGTGGCAAAAAAAGAGGAAGAGATGCAATCTAATAAATCGAGAGAGAGAGAGATGCGGAGAAAGAGCATTAATAGCGGCAGACCAAACTGTGAGTATTGATGATAAAATACTGTTACAAGCGTTTCATCTTCTCTGGGGTCTGTTCTCCGTTCGTGGATTGTTCAGATTTTATTGTTAATGATTTGATATGATCCAGCATCGTTAGGTTACTCGAAGCTCTTCTCGAGTTACTGTCATAACAACAGGTCCTTGAGCTCACCTTATTACACAAAGATAATTAGATTCTAATTTATCATTTAACGTCAAGATGATACTGAACATCTGTCCCAGCCACTGCTGGGATTTATATTTATATATACATATATAATTTTTTTCAGCGCTTGTTCTCTCTCTCTCTCTCTCTTTCTCTATTTTTTAAATCAGAATTCTCTTTCTATAATAACACAATTTTACTCACTGAAAGATTAATTCAGTGAGGAATAACGATCTCATGATTTCGACGTACAGTCAGAGACGTGCATTATTTTAAACCGTGATAAATGTCTTAAGAGGGATCATATTCAAAATTCAATGCTTCAAAATTTTATTAATTGCTAATTATAATACTCTTAACATTGAAAAATGCCTGTAAAAATTCCAGGAAATATGAAAAAGTACACATTTTATCTATTAGATATTTAATGTCATTTTACTCACTCAGCCGTTTCATTGATCTTAAGTGTATGATGTCATTATGTTGTTATGCCACCAACCAATCACTGCACAGCTGATCAGGTGACCTGCCCTTCCAGTGACCATGACAACACAGTGATCAAACAACTTCATCCAGATCTTGCTTGAAGAACAAATTAGCTTTGATTGTTTATCAAATCAATCCTGCTTCTAAACTGTAGATGAAGATAATCAGACGCTTGTGTTTTATTTCTAGTTTCTCATGATCCAGACACACCTGAAGAGATTCATTCTGATAAATCAGATGGAGACACAGACACGGTCAGATATTACACATCATACACTGAGAAATATGTTCAAACTATGTACAAATTATGCAGCAACTTAGCCAGTTTATCATATTAATTTAGAAATTAATAGATGAAACAGTTTTATATCCATAGTTGGGACAGGCAGTGGTAGAAGACTGTCTTGTTTTTACATATTGTGCATGTTTTCATATAAATGAAGCTTTACAGTATGTTACTGTACTGTATGATACTGTATACACATTTAAGACAGTAATGATTGATTATTATATTATTATTATTATTATTATATTAACACAATGCAAAAAATAATGACATTTTTAGAATGCATTTCACTGTAATAAATGCTGTATAAAAGGAATAATGCTGGCTGACACGTCTTAATATTTTTATTTACAAAAACTTGTGTTTAGTTTGATGTTGTTGGCTACTTTCTATTTTATGACAAAAGTTCAGTGAGGAAAATGCGTTTGTTAATAATTTTAGGCCCTTTCACTTCCTCAGGTATCTGAAATATGATTTTACTGGAGAAGATCAGAGGCAGAAGTGTTTCAAAATAAATGTCCTCTATGCTTTCACTTTTTCTTAATTCTAGCTAAATGATGTCTAAAACTTTGTATTGCTTGCACTTCTGATGTTAGATATATTTCATTTGCATGTCTCTTTAGATTTAGTGTCAGCTAAATTAATACATGTAAACTGTACTGTAAATAAATGATTATGAAATAAATTCTAGTCTGAAATATATATATATATATATATATATATATATATATATATATATATATATATATAAGGTTTGTGAAGATATTGAAATTTCATTGCAAATATGCAAATAAATCATCCAGACATTAATGCTTCATTTGTTTACTTGCACTGGAAAAACTGATGACAGATTTGTTCTCATTTACAGTAAATTTACAGTACATCACAGTAAAGTCCAGGATGTCTCTCCAGTCTTAACTGCGGTGTGTTTCTCAGATCATTTCGCTATAAGAAAGAGACAGATGTGATTGAGTGACAGACAGAGTGTCGCTCTCTGCTGGAGATCTGCAGTATTACAGCTCAGATCATCATCATCATCATCATCATATCAGACTTTAGAAGAAGTTGATCTTGCAGTCCTTTAAATTAAATATATATATATATATATAGTGAATATCATGAGAATTCCAGAATTCACATCTGGAACATTACTAAACAGTATGACTTTTACCAATCAAATCAGTATCAACAAAATCTTCTGTTTTCAAAAGTCTTATATCAGAATCCATTTACACTGAAATCACAAATTTATAATCATCATCGTCCTGAGAATAATGTTTTAAATATTATATTTGAATATGAAACGTTGGGGAAAACTAAATGAAACTGTTCTGTCTGAAACTAAACCCTCAGCAGGAGACAGCAAGAGTAATACAAGAATCATTACAGAAATCATTTCACTTTCACTTTCTCTTTCTCAAGAGCATTGCATTTATAATAAACTCTGGATGGACTTTAGAAGAATTGCCAGATTTATGTCACATAAATACAAATGAAAACATTAGTTATTATTTAGTCTTGTGCTCTGTGTGTAAACATCTGTTACTCCACCGCAACATGAAAATGTTGTCATTAATCACTTATCCCCATGCTGTCCCAAACCGGTAAAAGCTCCGTTCGCCTTCAGAACACAATTCAAGATATTTTGGGTGAAAACCTGGAGGCTTGAGACTGTCCCATAGACTGTCAAATAAATAACACTGTCAAGGTCCAGGAAAGTATGAAAGTCATCGTCAGAATACTCCATCTGCCATCAGACATGCAACCTGGGTTATATGAAGAGACGGGAACAAAGATGGCAGCGAAAAAAACAAAAATAAGGAATTTATGCAATAATCCTTTGTCAACATATTCCTCTGTCTCTGCATATCAACGTATGCTGCTGTATCATCCACTCCACAAGGATGCGCTGTTTCATTTTACATTTACATTTACATTTAATCATTTAGCAGACGCTTTTATCCAATGCACTTACAAATGAGAACAATAGAAGCAGTCAGGTCAACAAGAGAACAACAACAGTATACAAGTGCCATGACAAGTCTCAGTTAGACTAGTATAGAACATAGCCAGGTTTTTTTTTTTTTTTTAATAAATGAAAAGACAAGAAAAGAGTTTCTAAGTAGTTAAGTTGTTTAAAGTTCATTTTGTTTTTTAAAAGAAAATAAAATAAAGATAAATGTATGAGGTGGCAAAGGGGTCTTTTTCTCCACACACTTGGCAAAAGGCACACAAGTTCTGACACAAATACTTCTGCTAAAATAATGTTGAAATAATGATTCTGAAAGCATTAAGGAGATGCCATAGCAATTGAATATAGATTTACAGTAGTAACAACAAATTATATTTCATTATATGATATGATTAACATCATGTTTTTAATATGATGGTTTCATTCCAAACATGGTGATTGTCATGAGTCCGGACCCGGTGTTCCTCCCTCTCACCACCAGAGGGCGCCACTTCCCCATCTCTCGGACTCATTCACCGTAACACTACACACCTGGTTCACTCTGTACACCTGTTGCATCCACTCACTCATGTACTTACACACACAGCTGTTCCCCATTTCTCTATATTTGTTCTCTATATTCTCCACCCTAACACCACCCTGTCTGGCTGCATTAGTTGTTATTTGTGAATTGTGTATGTGGATTGCCAGTCTTGCATCCCAAGGTGTATGTGTGTTATCCTGTGGAGCTGGAACCATTCCTGCATTTGTTTTGTTTTTGCCCTGTTGGAATTTTTGTTCCAGTTAATTAAAAGACTATTTCTTCCCTGCTTTTGGACCCATACCCTGTTCTTTCCTCGGCGCTGTGTCTACCGCGCCGTGACAGTGATTATATCTAATATGAACATAATATATGATATTTACCATCTGAATCAAACCATGCCATCTCAACAAATGGAAAAGCCAGCCATCTATTAGTTATCATGTTAATTACTGTGCCTTTAGCCCCAACAGCAGGGGCGCTTTTTACCCCAAATACCATATTTTACATATTCTTTCATTATTACTTTAATTTTAACGGTTGCTTTAATAATCTTTAACAAAATTGAAAATCAAAATATATGCATTAATTTGAGATCTTGAAACGCGATTGTTTTGGAAAGTGCTATGCCACATTTCTTCTGCCATGTGGTTTAGAGGAAAATAAAAATCAAAGGCAACTTTTACCCCGGAGTGCCTTTAGATATACAGTATACTTAATTTGGCTTTTTAATAGCATTGAAATCATTTTATACATCACTACTTAATAGAAGCCTTTAAAAAAATACAAAATAGCAGTCAGTGGAGGACAGCCATGTTTTGTTTTTATTAACCTATGATATACCAAATGTAAATGTTATACAACATAACATTAAGAAATTAACAAAGTAATCATTTTACAGCACAATCCCAAAAAACGGTCAAGAAGTTAGTGTTTTCCTTGCTTTAAGATTTTCCAATAGTATCATTCCAAAATATTGTTGCAACTCTAACAAACACCTTAAAATGTGGCTTATTAGAGTATTTACACTTGTGGATACGATATATGATTAGGGAAGAAATAGATTTATAAACTATGAATAAAATATAACTATTGGTATAACTCTCAGTATTTTTATCTGCATCCACAAAACATCTTTCAAAAAAAAAAAAAAAAAAAAAAAAATCACAAACTTGCAAAAGCTATACCAAAATACTTCAGTATACCAAAATAAATGTACAATCATTTCATCTTGCATATAACAAAAGTTGCACATTGTGTCATTATCAGGTTAGATTGTTTATCTATTCACTGCAGAATATCTAGATTAATTAGAAAAGATACTTTTCTGACTTTTTTCAAAATAAGGTATTTATGTGGAAAAAGCCACACTTTTTTCCAGCTTGAAATATTTGTAAAACTACTCCAATAGGCAATAACATTTGGTTGGGAGACAACTTCTTTCTGAAAAAAAAAAGATCATGGATCAGTTTGTCACTTGAATGTGGAACGAGACCAGTTTTACCCATTGTTTTCTGGAATGGATCATAAAGAGATTGTACAGTACACAGAGTTCTGTCAAAACCTTTATACTGAGTAATGACTCCTGAAGGAACAGCATCAAAGACAGCTGCAAATTCTTTGGGTGAAACAGGAAAGTTAAACTTAGCAGAAGGCCACTATCATTATTTTTTGTATTATTATTATTACACCAGTTCTAAAAAATAAATAAATAAATAAAACTCTAAAGACTCATTTTTACTAGGATTGTTCTATGCAAAGAAGAAAAAAGAGAGTGTGGAGAGAAATTGTGCTTGAAAACTGAAAATCACATGAAAACTGTGAACGCAGTTTAATTTCTCCTGACCAGGCCACACTGCACCTGTTCATCAAAACTCACTCCACTGTTGACTGAGATTTTCACTGTGCATGAAGTTCTCATTTGTAGAGTGATTTTAGAAGCATGATCTGGTCACTGAACACCATCATCCACAACACAGACTGTCACACTACACAGTACACCCTGGACTACATTTCCCATGCCCCATTGCACCAATCACATTCACCTGAAAACAATCACACACAGCTGCCACCAATTACACACACATACAGCACAATCATCTGACACTCTTTATAAGCATTGGACTTCCTTTCACACACTGTTGAGTATTGTTCTGCACATATCCCTCTCCTAGCGATAGCAAATCATTCTGTGTTCGTTTTCATAAGTCTTGTTTCAGTTTATAGCTTTCATGGTCTTTAGGTCTGAGTTTATAGTTCTCATAATATTGTATCAGTTTCTAGTTTTCATAGTTTAGTCTTTTTCTTGCTTTGACCTGTTTCTCGTGTTTTGACCCATGCCTGTTATGACCACATGTCTGTCCAATAAAAGCTTGCACATGGATCCGCACGTCTCATGACTCATCAACACATGAAGTCAGATCTGGATATTTTTACTTGCAACACAGGTCAGACACTTTAACATGTTTAATATATTTAAATAAAAATTACATTATTTCTGTATGTAGCTCACACAGTTTAGCATGATTAATAAGTTTAAGTTCAAGGGACTGTTGGAAAAATGCATGCCATTAATGTAAAAAAATAATTCTCTTTGAATAAAAGTATCTGTCAAATGTGTTATTGTTAATTCTAAAACAAATTCTCAGAGATTATAGATTAAATATAGATAAAAAATAAATTTTGCCTTGGCAACTATCTGAAATAAAATAAGTTTGAGTTCATATTTTATTTCACATAACAAGAATGTGTTTTTTTTAAACCCAGTGTAAACCAAAACCTCTTAGTGAACCCGGAGACATTTCTTATTTATTTTTATATTTTTTTACTAAGCCCACACTGTATATTTAATATTCCACATAATGTATAGCCTACTGCTTTCCAGGTTTTCATTTCTTGAGTGCAGTACTTATTCAGTGTGTTACATAGACAAATATGAGTCAATCACATACCAAACAGTGAATTCTCTCTTCTACACATGACTAGCTGTTGTTACTGAAACACTTGACTGAAATATCTCACAGCTTTCATGTGTAAAATTCTTAACGGCTGACAGATAACAGCAAGAAAAAATTCCTGGAAGGTACTAGATTTTTGCGTAATGCATTTAACAGTGAAGATAATCAGATATCTGTTTCTTAATTTATATTTGTTGTCATAGTCTGCATCAAATAATGAGTTTTCATACGTTTCACCTCTTGCCACCTCTTGTGTGTGTGTGTTTGAGCTCAGCACACACATAGATGTTCAGCATTTCTGTAATGACTCTGATGATGAGGGGATAGTGTTTCCCCTTTTTCATTCTTGTTTTTCTAAATCAAGATTTTAGATTTCTTTGAAACATTTCTCCACCCTGAAAACTGAATAAAACCAGGAGATGCAGACACTGTTAGATTTAGCAGATGTTTCTTATGTTATTTGCCATCAATAGTCAATTAAACATTAGCGATTTCAAAGTCAGGAATCATGAGCTGCTTTGATTAAAAAAGTCATTCTAAGAAATATACTTCCAAGAAATGTGTCTTTTTTTTCCCTCAGAATTAGACTTTATCTTTCAGTTGCAAACTAATTCTAATAATCACAATTCTGAGAAGTTAGAAATACGGGGTAAGAAAAGTGACAGTCACAGCGTTTGTTAAGCTCTTACTAGACTGCAACAACAGCAAATGATCAAAGACAGGAAAAGGATGCAATACTCTAGAGATTTTAAAAATGAAGTTGTGATCAGAAGATCCATGGAGCATCAGAAACTGCGAGAGAATCGAACATTTGGAAAAGTGGAAAATGGCAAATAAAGAGGACGAGACACAATCTAATCAATCAAGAAAGATAAAGGTGCTAAGACGAGTCAGACCGAGCAGCATTAACAGTGGCAAACCGAACTGTGAGTATTTATAATAAAACACTGTTTTTCTTTTCACTTTCATCTTATCAGCCTTGAACTGTCTTTCCATTAATTGTACATAAGGATAATCAGACACTGGTGTTTGTGATTTCTAGTTTCTTATGACAAAGACAATCCTGAAGAGATTCATTCTGATCCTTCAGATGGATGTACAGAAAAGGTGAGACATTCTCACATCATATACAAACAATGCATAATATGAATTAAAAATGGCACAAACAGCATACAAATCACACCAAATCAATGAATAGGAACTTTACTGAAGAAACATTTAAACCAGAGCTTGACTCACCACATCACGTCATTTGTGGTCTTCCTATTTTCAATATAAAATGGCGATGTGAAGATGTGAGCTACATTTAGTGAACAATGATGTCAAAACTATGAGATAATAATACGAAAATAAAAGAAGAAAATTAAACATACTCAAACACAAAATCCAGTTGCTTTATGCCTCAGAACAGATGATGATTCATCATTTGTTTGTTGGCAAATAAAAATTCACATAAATTCATCGCTCATCACCAAAGATTTGTTTTAATGTGCCTTTACCTGACAGGCTCGCAAATTGAATGTACAGTTCAAATGTATACTTTTCTTTTCTTTATTTTTTTAAATAGATTTTCATGATTTCACATCTGCACCAGATGACCTGGCCTCCACAGTCACCGGACCTGAACCCAATCCAGATGGTTTAGGGGTGAGCTGGACCGCAGACAGAAGGAAAATAGGCCAACAAGTGCTAAGCATCTCTCAGGGAACTCCTTCAAGACTGTTGAAGACCATTTCAGGTGACTACCTCTTGAAGCTCATCAAGAGAACGCCAAGAGTGTGCAAAGCAGGTGGTCACCCTATGTGTATCTGGAGCACTGTTAATCTTGTTGTGGAAATATGAAGATTTGGCAGTAATGGACTTCAGCATAGAAAGATGAAAGCAAAGACTGATACATCCTCAGGTCTGATGGATTTTTTGATTGTACATTTAATAACAAACTTTCAATAATGCAACTTTAAGTAATGCAAAAGTTCATGGTCATAGAAGCGACACAACAATACTGTAAGCACAAAATTATATCAAGAAATAGACAAATAATAATAAAATAGTTCTAGAAATAGTAACAGCACATCTGTAGGATCCCTAAAATCATCTCTGCTTATCTTTTTCATGAAATTTTCAAATGTTTGAAACCTTTGAACAACTTTAATCAAAAATCAGTAATATTCTGTTTCCACATGAGCATCCAGCACCCACTGCTGCAAAATAACAACAATAATATAGTATGTCTTTTAAGAATTTCACCAAACATATACAGAAAAATTATCATCTGGAGAAGAAAATAAAAAAATATATATGTTTTGTCATCTTGCAGAAACAAGGTCTAATCAGCAGTTGATCGATAAAAGAATAATTAAAGTGAAGAATGCTGTGACTGAAGAAACAGAAAAGTGTGTTTCTGAAGATTTTGATGTTCAGCTAAACTTTCAAGTAAAAAATATACTCTTTAGCTGTATCAATGGTGCATTTACTACTGCATGGTACATTTGGGAAAATATAAAAGACTCATTTCCCGGTATTGCATCTTCTTACTTTGGGTCATCGAAACTGGATATAATCACAAGAATAAGAACGACTTACTTTTGTAAGCTGTTTCAGTAGCTGAGGTCTAAAAGACTCAAAGGCGTCACTGCTAAATTAGAGAGAAATAAATTGTGTCTTTAGGAAATGTTACTCATCCACATGCTTGTTCCCATTCTTTTTTCCTGTACGTATCGCTATCAGTGATGTCTTATATTGCTTCTCTTGTTGCCCTCCAACTGAAAATCACAACCTAACACCACACAATGTGGTATCATCAGTATTTTATTTTCTGAGTTCTGTTGCAGGAAAAAGTGCCAGAAGCTCACCAAGTGCAGCCGTTTGACGTCATCAAAGCAGGATATATACTGTACACATAAAATAATGGCGCCTTCCATAGTTTAAAAACAATGTTGATTTTTTTTTTAACAACATACATCTTTTTCGACTACATATTTCAATAAGAGACATAATTTATGTTATATTAAGCTATATATGTCTTAATAACTTAATCCCTTGAAGAACAGGTTTGCTGTTTGGAGTATATAAAAAAAAAAAAAAACGAATGATGATGTTTCTAGTGTAGTGACCAAAATAAGTGTACAGCTTCTTCAGATCTCGAACAAAATAGCATGTAAGATCAATGTCAGATTTAAATCTTTGTATAAACTTCTTTACAGGGTAGAACATGTGTATGAGCTTAAAATAAATTTCTTTCTATTTGTCTGTGAAAAATTATTTTTGCTGTAGAGACCAGATTTGATCACCATGAGAGCTTTCCAATATGCGCGCCACTGAGTGACGTCTGTACTTCCCGGTCAGAGAGCACCTGTCCATCAAAAGCTCACTATCCAATCAGAGTAGATCTCTGTTAACCCCGCCCCCACGAGAGGTTTTTGTCAAAACACCAAACAAAAAACTGCGAAGCAAAAGTGAAATCTGTGGCAATGCATTCAGAATCCACGATTAGTGAAAACAAATCTTTGAAAAACATTAAAAAAGAATTAAGCATATGAAGAGCCTGGTAATAGTTTTTTTTTCCATTTTCATTGTGTTTTTCTTCTTTTGTAATGGCATATGTTTGATAGTTTCTGACTAAAAGTTACGTTCAGTTTTTTAAAGTTACGTTCATTATTACTGAACCAAATGTAATTCCATAAACCTTTACCCAGGGTTTAGGAAGTTTGAAACTTGAAGCAAGGTATAAAATGTGGTGGATGCGACAATTACTTCACTGACCTGTTTAGTGGAATTTCCTGAAGATACTGCCATTATTTATTAATTTATTTGTTGCATGTTTGTTTACAGAATATATGATTGCGCTTATTACCATCTATGAAGTATTTTATACATTTACACAGCCAAGTTACTCCACTGATCTGAATTTCAACAAGACTACACAGGAGTCAATATGGGCTCAGGCTACATACAACATCTCAGAGAAGTCTGTTAACTTCCTCAAAGGCCTGCTGGTCACACGCATCATGCCCTCGTTCTACATCATCTTCCTCTTCATCGGTTTGCCCCTGAATGCTTTGGCCTTTGTCACGTTCACCTGTAAGATTCGAGAGAAGAAACCAGCAGTGATCTACATGACTCACCTGGCGTGTGTGGATCTGCTCTTCACCCTGCTGCTGCCTCTGAAGATCCACTACCAGATGAATACTTCAGATTGGGTGTTCGGTGAGGCAGCGTGTCACTTGATCACTGCAGCGTACTACTGCTACATGTACTGCTCCATACTGCTGATGATGTGCACGAGTTTGGACAGACTACTGGCCGTGGCGTTTCCCATTGCTTCTTTATCCTGGAGGAGTGCTAGGAAAAGCACATGCATCTGTGTGCTGGTCTGGCTGCTGGCGCTCGCTGGTACCGTGCCGCTTCTCACCATAACACAAACATTCAAGATAAAGGATGTGGGGCTCACCTGCCACGATGTGTTGTATCAAAAAGAGATGTATGTGTACCTGTTCTCCATCCTCTCCTCTCTCTACTTCTTCCTGCCGCTAGTCGTCACCTTGTGAGTTACTCAACCATCATATTTGTGCTCACTAACAAGCCTGATCACTTGGCAACATCATCTTCAGGAAAGGAAAGGAGAGCTGTGATTATGGCTATAGCTGTGCTGAGTGTGTTTGTAATGTGCTTTGCACCAACCAATATCATCTTGTTTTATCACTGTGTTAGTTTAACCACCGGGGGCAGCTCTGAGGGGCAATATTACGTGATTGCTCTGTGTTTGGGGAGTGCAAGTGTTTTTTAGATCCTCTTCTCTACTACTATGGCTCATCTCAATGCAGAGAGAAGATCAGCTCTCTGATCTGGTGGAGGAAGACTAAAAACCCCACCACACTATCAAACACATAAAGTCAAACAAAATCCTCTAACTTGAGCTGCGAGTCCACTCAAGCTCACATTCAGGTGAAAACTGATAGTGATTTTTATGCTAATTATGATTAAAAATCTAACTTTAACATCTGTGAACAAGCTGTGCAAAAGTGTGTACACACATTGATTTATCTTCTGCAGGTTTAATGGTCCTTTACCCACTAGTAAAATCTTGTATGCTTTACTAAAGATTCATTTATAAAGGCATAGTCTGTATTGTTTAGATATTTGCTGTTTCACAGTTTATCTCAACTGCATTTCATTGCGGGTTTTAAATGACTGGAATGATATGTTTATTTTTAATGTTAGTCTTTGCAAATGTATAAACATATAACGTGTAGCATACAACTATATTGCGCCTTTAAAGCTTAAAACATTGTATTTTTAACCCAAAAATGTAAATACATTTAGCTTCTGCACCTTCTCAAAAATGAAGGTGTCTGTTAAATATATATAGTCTTGATCATTTTAACTTTCCTATTTATAATGTACTGAACTTTATAAACAAAAATAAATAAATAAATAAAAACATGAATTCCATAAATGTCATTAATGTGTTTAGCTCCAAAATTGGCAGTGTTCACATTCAACTTATTCAAGCTGCACCTGTTTAATCTTCAATAGTTTTTCCGTCTAGTTTTCATGGCACATTGTGTAAAACGTTTTCTCAAATTGACTCTGAGCTGCTTACTAGAGAGGTATCACGGAAGGTTAAGGAAAACAGTTTGACACCATGGTATAATGAGCATACTCGCACCCTAAAGAGAGCAGCCCGAAAAATGGACCGTAGCTGGAGGAAAACAAAACTAGAGGTATTTCGTATTGCTTGGCGGGAAAGTAACCTATCCTACAGAAAAAACATTAAAAACTGTTAGATCTTTTCTTCTCTTTTAGAAGAAAACACACATAACCTCAGGTATTTATTCAATACAGTGGCTAAATTAACAAAAAATAAAGCCTCAACAAGTGTTGACATTTCCCAACACCACAGCAGTAATGACTTTATGAAATACTTTACTTCTAAAATCGATACCATTAGAGATAAAATTGCAACCTTTCAGCCGTCAGCCACGGTATCACATCAGACAGTGCACTATAGACCCCCTGAGGAACAGTTCCACTCATTCTCTACTATAGGAGAGGAAGAATTGTATAAACTTGTTAAATCATCTAAACCAACAACATGTATGATATAGGGATACCATCTTAGCTCCTAAAAGAGGTTCTTCCAGAAGTCATAGATCCTCTTCTGACTATTATTAATTCCTCATTGTCATTAGGATATGTCCCCAAAACCTTCAAACTGGCTGTTATTAAGCCTCTCATCAAAAAACCACAACTTGACCCCAAAGAACTAGTTAATTATAGACCAATCTCGAATCTCCCTTTTCTGTCCAAGATACTAGAAAAGGTGGTATCCTCACAATTATATTCCTTCTTAGAGAAAAATGGTATACGTGAGGATTTCCAGTCAGGATTTAGACCATATCATAGTACTGAGACTGCTCTCCTTAGAGTTACAAATGATCTGCTCTTATCATCTGATTGTGGGTGTATCTCTCTATTAGTTTTATTGGATCTTAGTGCTGCATTTTACACAATTGACCACAACATTCTTTTGCATAGACTTGAACACTTTGTTGGCATCAGTGGAAGTGCATTAGCATGGTTTAAATCATACTTATATGACCGCCATCAGTTCATAGCAGTGAATGAAGATGTATCATATCGATCACAAGTGCAGTATGGAGTACCTCAAGGCTCCGTACTAGGGCCTCTACTCTTCACGCTTTCTTTGTTACCCTTGGGAGATATCATCAGGAAACATGGTGTTAGCTTTCACTGTTATGCTGATGATACTCAGCTCTATAATTCTTCGCGGCCCGGTGAAACACACCAATTTGAAAAACGAATGGAATGCATAGTCGATATAAAAAACTGGATGACGAGTAATATCTTACTGCTAAATTCTGAAAAAATAGAGGTGTTAATTATAGGACATAAAAACTCCGCTTGTAATAACCTAGAACACTGTCTAAGACTTGATGGTTGCTTGGTCAATTCTTCGTCATCAGTTAGGAACCTAGGTGTGCATGTTTCCATCTCAAAAATATATCTAAATTACAGCCTATGCTCTCAATGTCAAATGCAGAAATGTTAATCTATGCATTTATGACCTCAAGGTTAGATTATTGTAATGCTTTATTGGGTGGTTGTTCTGCACGCTTAGTAAACAAACTACAGCTAGTCCAAAAATGCAGTAACAAGAGTTCTTACTAGAACCAGGAAGTATGACCATATTAGCCCGGTCCTGTCAACACTGCACTGGTTCCCTATCAAACATCATATAGATTTTAAAATATTGCTTATTACTTATAAAGCCCTGAATGGTTTAGCACCTCAGTATTTGAATGAGCTCCTTTTACATTATAATCCTCTACGTCCGCTACGTTCTCAAAACTCAGGTAATTTGATAATACCTAGAATATCAAAATCAACTGCGGGCGGCAGATCCTTTTCCTATTTGGTTCCTAAACTCTGGAATAACCTACCTAACATTGTTCGGGAGGCAGAAACACTCTTGCAGTTTAAATCTAGATTAAAGACCCATCTCTTTAACCTGGCTTAGACATAACATACTAATATGCTTTTAATATCCAAATCATGAAAGTATTTTTAGGCTGCATTAATTAGGTAAACCGGAACCGGAAACACTTCCCATAACACCCTATGTACTTGCTACATCATTAGAAGAATGGCATCTATGCTAATATTTGTCTGTTTTTATCTTATTTTCCGAGGTCACCGTGGCCACCAGATCCAGTCTGTATCCAGATCAGAGGGTCACTGCAGTCGCCCGGATCCAGTACGTATCCAGACCAGATGGTGGATCAGCACCTAGAAAAGACCTCTACAGCCCTGAAAGACAGCGGAGACCAGGACAACTAGAGCCCCAGATACAGATCCCCTGTAAAGACCTTGTCTCAGAGGAGCACCAGGACAGGACCACAGGAAACAGATGATTCTTCTGCACAATCTGACTTTGCTGCAGCCTGGAATTGAACTACTGGTTTCGTCTGGTCAGAGGAGAACTGACCCCCCAACTGAGCCTGGTTTCTCCCAAGGTTTTTTTCTCCATTCTGTCACCGATGGAGTTTCGGTTCCTCGTCGCTGTCACCTCTGGCTTGCTTAGTTGGGGTCACTTCATCTACAGCGATATCGTTGACTTGATTTCAAATAAATGCACAGACACTATTTAACTGAACAGAGATGACATCACTGAATTCAATGATGAACTGCCCTTAATTATCATTTTGCATTATTGACACACTGTTTTCCAAATGAATCTTGTTCAGTTGCTTTGACGCAATGTATTTTGCTTAAAGCGCTATATAAATAAAGGTGACTTGACTTGACTTCATTACAATGTTCCTTTATGGAAAATGTACAAAATTCTGATATAAACCAGTGGATTTAATAAAACACGTCTTGCATTTAATACTGTTTTGTCATTATTCTTGTGGTCTAGAATAGGACATCAATGTGTTAAAAAATGTAAAAAAAAAAAAAAAAAAAAAAAACAAAAAAAAAAACAAACAAAGCAAATCAAATTAATGTCAAAACTTGATGCCAATTTAATGTCAAGTTTTGGCATCGATTTGCATTTTGTACCAATTCTTTGATGACTATGTTTGACGTCAATTTGATGTCAATTTGACATCAATTGCCCGCTGGGAATGGTCAGTTCTTCTATGGGGCATCTCATACTATATATACATGCTGGCTGGGTAGTAACGGATGACATGTAGACTAATCTGGTTTACATAATCAGATTCTAAAACTCAAGTACTTGTAATTAGAGTAAACTACTTTTTAAAATACTCGTAATCAAACTACAGTTACTTTTTTATGGATTACATGATTACGTATCATCATTAATAAGTTGTTCACAATTCATTGATTCTCATAAGTTTCCTTTTTTTTAACGTTTACATTTTTCCTATTAAACCTGCCACTTACATATAAACTCATGTATATGATGACATCAGCCCATATCTCGTTCCCAGTCAGACACATAACAGCAACAAAAACATTAACACACAGTGAACGATTGTCTTTTTATTAACATTATAATTAACATTAACACAGATTACTAAATGTATTGCTTTTTGACATTTGCATATAAATTACAGAATCTGCCCCATGGTTTACATTTATTTGAATGCTTAATGGCAATGTTTAACCCCATTATCTGGAAGATAATGAACAGGTCTTCCCATCCGACTTCAAACAGATTCTGAGATAACTAGATAGCCCTCGATGCCAGACACCAAAGGGGCCTGGCTGAGCATCCAACTCACATTCTCACAATACACAACACAAAAACTTTTATTAATTTAGACTATAATTATTCAGTTACACATGTATCTGGTATATGCATCACAATAAAAGGGAATCATACAAAATGCATCTTGAAAAAATGCGTCCAACTGATCTGAGGGCGCGCGTGGTTGTGTACAAGAGGTAAAAACTATAAATAATGTTTGTTTTCTTATGCAAACCGCTCGTCTCGTATCTTAGGTCATCAATGTGTACTAACGATGGGGAATTGTTTAATTTGGACTTTTCTGTGCATGCTCTTTGAGGTGGTGACCATAGACCTCCATTATATGAGTCACATACAAGAATGGTTTGACCTAAAAATATCAAAATGGGAACTACTGCGTAAACAAAGACACCTACATCTTGGATGCCCTTGAGGTAAGCTAAAACGTATCAAAATTTTATTTGAAAGTGAACCATCCCTTTAACTTTGGATCTTTCCAGAGGGTATATTCGAATAATGAAAGGAAACGTCTGCTTCCATCCTCTGTTAGACTATCTAAAGCATCTGTGCTTCCCCTTAGTGGCAACTGATTCACTTCAAGAAACTCAATCATGTCCGCTACAGAGGAGAAGTAATAGCGATTTCTACCTAATTGGTTACTTTTAACCATAGTGGAATTTTCTAGTCCACTTTCAGCCCGTTTTTCTCTGTCTTTCCAGAGTGCCATGTACTCTTTTGATGCTGCATGTTTGTGTTTCCAATCACCGAAGCCCCTTACAGTGAAAGCATTGTCTGATGGAGATATTAGGTATTTCCTGCATGAAAAAAAAAAAAAATCAGCATCTGCTTCCACAGAGTATTCCAACCACTCCCGTGACGTATACCATGACTCAACAAATGATTGATGCTGGTTGTAGCAAAGGCGAAGAGGAAAACGTCTTAATTTAACCTGATTTGGTTTATCCTCACCAAGGTCGAAAGGCACACCTGGCGATCCAGGGGTGCATGAGCTGGAGCATGAGGGCAGAGGACCAATAGGTGTTGGTATCTTTTCGACTAGCGTGTCTACTGAGTTGCTGTTGGGTGCTTGCAATTGCACTGTAGCATCTGGCAAACTATGGGACCGATTTATCATATACTTTGTATATCCATTTTTATACTGCTGTATGGTAATCTATCTAGCCATTACTGAGGAATCATGCAATTGTAAGAAGCTCCCTGATAGGCTAGCATTGCTAGGAGACAAATCTCCGCCTACCACCAGTCGGTCATGTCAGATTTTTGCCTGATATTTTTTAGGAGTTATGGTATGATTAAAACTCGATTTAATTTAAAATGATTAACGTTTTGTTTTTAAATTTTTATTGAAATTACACATCACATTTTACATCACACTGTATTTATTTAATTGCGTTCTTATTTTCTCTTGTCCCAAGCCCCCCCTTAACACTGGGCCTGGAGCAACAGTGAGCGTTTTTCACTTCCAGTTCATATTGATTATATAATTATAAGATATATGCTTGTAAACAAAATTAATTAGTTTGGAATTGGCAATAGTGCTTAAAAATATTATCAGATATTTTATACTTATGCTAATACTTATGCATGCATTGCATGCTTTTCCACATCATAAATGTTATCCAATGTAAGCATTTTGGATTTTTCTGTAATCGAGTCATTTTGTCCTGCTTTGTGTGAAATGAAGATAATGTTCATTCTGCTCACTGCCCATAGATGAGAGAGGGCATGATAACTGATAAATGAAAAGCAAGGAGAAATGTGTCACCTGTTTTATATCATAAAAATGCACAACTAATAGCAAATTACACAGATATGTTATGAATGCATTTGTTTAATTTAGCAGGAGAAAGAAAGGAAGGCAATGTTTAAGAGTCTCAGTTTAAACAATGCTCTACTGTGGAAATTAGTGCATATGACATCAGTGTCACACACACTTCCTTTAATCATAAACTTGAGATGAAAAATAGTTTGTGACAAAATAACACACAAACTTATTATAGCATTGCTATAGGACTATGACTCATATCGGGTGTATTTTTCAGGAAGCTGAGTTTGAAGTTATTTGAAGGAGCATTTCTCCAGAAAGCTGCAAGCCACAATTGGCCCTAACAAACAGTATGTTTTGAACTGCACTATTTGTAGCATTATCAGGCACTCAATATTATCAATACTCAATTATACATTGTGGCATTCAAATAGCTTGAATAACTCAACCTCCACTGAGCACTCAAAAAAAAGGACTCACCTTATTATTTGACAGTCCCGGCTCTCAGGTGGAACCTGAAAAAGAAACAGATTGTTATAGTGTTGCTGGACAGTTTCTCAATGAATTTACCCAATTAACATGGAGCATACCGTTAACAGAATTAAAAGCATATTTTATTTTATATATATATATATATATATATATATATATATATATATATATATATATATATATATATATATATATATATATATATATAAAATCCAATCACAATGGACTGGGTCAGCTGGCCAATCAGAGCAGACTGTGCTTGTAAGAAGGAGACACTTTGTAGAAAACAATGCATTTGATAGAGGTGGGGCATAGAGGAATTACAATAATGTACAGTATTGGAAAATAATGTGCTTTTTGAACATTAAAGCATGTCAACTTAAATTTTGTTATTTCAAATACACAAAGCAATGATCTTTTTAAAAAAAGCATCATATGACCCCTTTAACCCCATTTTCATCCAGCATGCAGGCATTACATTGATAAAAGTAAAAAATTTATGATGTAACAAAAATGTATATTTCAAATAAATTATGTTCTTTTGAACTTTCTGTTCAACAAAGAATCCTAAAAATTACTATTAATTTACAGGAATAAACTACATCTTAAAATATATTCTGTAAAATAGTTATTTAACATTGTAATAATATTTCACAATATTACTTTTAACTTTATATTTGATCAAATAAAAGCATGCAGCCTTGAAGGATTAGTTCACGTCTAAATTAATTTACTCATAATTTACTCACCTAACAGCGAGCAGTCGTATCTGCCTCAAACGTCTTGACGTCTTCTGTTCTGAGCTCCAGAAAAAAAAAAAATGGGCCATGGACACGACCTGGATCTGCTCTGCGACTGTAGTTTCTGCCCACTGAAAACGGACCTGGGCTGGATCTGTGTTACAGCACAAGAGTTGCCTTGCTCTCAGTTGTTGAAGCTCTAAGACTGGCAAGAGCAGAATCAAAATCTTCAGTACTTATCCTGCTTGAACCAGATCCTCCTATCAATCCTACTGGCAAAAGGCATCTCAGGAACCACACTTAAATGGTTTGAGTCTTACCTATCAGATAGGTCCTTTAAAGTATCTTAGAGAGGTAAGGTGTCCAAGTCACAACATCTAACTACTGGAGTGCCTCAGGGCTCAGTTCTTGGACCACTTCTCTTCTCTGTCTACATGGCGTCATTAGGTTCTGTTATTCAGAAACATGACTTTTCATTTTCACTCTATGTCTCATTCCATCCTGATGATCCGACGGTTAGCTATTCGCATCTCAGCTTGTCTAACAGAAATTTCTTCCTGGATGATGGACCATCACCTTCAACTCAACCTTGTCAAGACAGAACTTCTTGTGATTCCATCATTTTATCACAATTTCACCATCAAGTTAGGCACATAAACCATAACCCCTTCAAAAACATCTAGAAGCCTTGGAGTTATGTTTGATGATCAGCTGACTTTCTCTGACCACATTGCTAAAACTGTCCGATCCTGCAGATTTGCTTTATTCAACATCAAGAAGATCAAGCCCTTTCTTTGGGAACATGCTGCACAACTCCTTGTTCAAGCTCTTGTTCTGTCCAGGCTGGACTATTGCAATGCCCTCTTGGCGGGTCTTGCAGCCAATTCTATCAAACCTTTACAATTCATTCAGAACGCGGCAACAATAATAATTTTTAATGAGCCAAAAAGAATACACGTCACACCTCTGTTTATCAATTTGCACTGGCATCCAATAGCTTGGCATCCAACCAGACTTATGTGCCTCTAGAAGCTTGCGTTCTGCAAGTGAACATACCTTGATTGTGCCATCCCAAAGAAGCACAAAGTCACTTAAATTAAATGTTCCCTTCTGGTGGAATGACCTCCCCAACTCAATCCGAGCAGCCATCTTTAAGAATCGGCTTTAAACACATCTCTTCCATCTTTATTTGACCCTCTAACTTTAACACTCACTATTCTAATTATATTCTTAAAAAAAAATCTAACTACCTTTTTAATCTTTTTGTATTCTATTTTCTTTTAATTTATTATGCAATTGTATGTGTGTGTGCGTGTGTATGTGTAAAGACCTCTAACACTAGCTTGCTCTATTCTTTTTTATTCTCTCTGTTTTTATTTTATTTATTATATTATTTAAAATCCCATGCTACATGTACTGTGTTAACCTAACTGAGACTTGTTATAGCACTTATATATCAATGCTCTTTTTGTTGTTTTTGATTGCTTCCACTGTCCTCATCTTTAAGTCGCTTTGGATAAAAGCGTCTGCTAAATGAATAAATGTAAATGTAATGTAAATGTAAGAGCATGTGAGTGAAGCGGAGCAGTGTTTCTGCTCTATGGACGTGTGCTCTACTCAGTCTTTCTAACCAACCAAGCAAGCGCTTGTAACGGTTGGTCATGGTTGGTTAACCGTGATCTCAGGGTTGCACTTTGTGGGTGAAGTCTGTGTGTTACGCATCAGCACTGATTAGTTTGTGGGCGTCTCCGCTAATTGTCATCAGCAACAGCTGTCACTCATTACTCATCCCTATATATTGGCTTGTCTAGCGTCTTTTGTTCGTGAGAGCATTGTTTCATGTTTGTGACCTATGTTTGCTTTCTTGTGTGTTTCTGCATTGGATGTCCATGTCTCCCCGGAACCCCGGCCACTCTACGCATACCACCACCAAGCAACATCACTTACCTTCCGCTCGCTTCCCCGCAGTTCCTGTGTCACCCTCTCCTGCTGCCAACTCACCTCTGCCATCCGGATACTTCACCCACCTGCACCATCCTGGACAGTGTATTCCTCTCAGCTTCATCTTTGTGTCTCATTTTCATCTTGTATCATTGTCTTCATCAAACGGTGTTAGATCTTGCACTTGCTTCCTGCCACTCCTTCAACCAGTCATTACAGAACGCTCTCACCCAACATGGAAGCAGCGAGCACCACTTCACTTTCGGAATTCATCCATCACAGCGTCAACCATATGGATCAGCAGCAGGAGAGCATCGTGAACACCGGACGCGCTATCCAAGCGCTGGTGACACAGGTGTCCAAGCTCATCAACTCACCTCTCCCACCGCGCCCACTGCACCGCCTGTGCCGCCCATCCCCGGGAGACCTCCCAGGACCACTTTCGGCCAGAGCCGTGACTTTGCGACGGAAGATAGCCAGGTTAAAGAGATGGGTCTTTAATCTAGATTTAAACTGCAAGAGTGTGTCTGCCTCCCAAACAATGTTAGGTAGGTTATTCCATAGTTTAGGCGCCAAATAGGAAAAGGATCTGCTGTCCGCAGTTGATTTTGATATTCTAGGAATTATTCCTATTCTAGGAAAGGAGTTTTGAGAACGCAGCGGACGTAGAGGATTATAATGTAAAAGGAGCTCATTCAAATACTGAGGTGCTAAACCATTCAAGCAATATTTTAAAATCTATACAATGTTTGATAGGGAGCCAGTGCATTGTCGACAGGACCGGGCTAATATGGTCATACTTCCTGGTTCTAGTAAGAACTCTTGCTGCTGCATTTTGGACTAGCTGTAGTTTGTTTACTAAGCGTGCAGAACCACCAAAAAAAGCATTACAATAACCCAACCTTGAGGTCATAAATGCATGGATTAACATTCCTGCATTTGACATTGAGAGCATAGGCCATAATTTAGATATATTTTTGAGATGGAAAAATGCAGTTTTACAAATGCTAGAAACATGGCTTTCTAAGGAAAGATTGCGATCAAACAGCACACCTAGGTTCCTAGCTGATGACGAAGAATTCAGCACCCCAGTCACCTACATCCCAAGGATGCATTTCCACAGCCACCATACCACAGTCTGAACCCATGAAGGAGATGTTTAGGTGGCCAAAGAGTGGGCCAGCTTCAATGAGGTCTTGAACAGAGTCCTTGATGTCAACTGAACAGAGAAATTTACAGCCAAAGAAAATCAAGTCAAGTCAAGTCTGCTTTATTGTCAATTCTTCCACATGTACAGTACATACATACCTGTATATAGAATCGAAATTGCATTACTCTCAGACCTCCGGTGCATACAGATAACATTAACAGTAGAGCCTAAAAATCTAGATCAAATATAAAATGTAGATACAACTATACAATAAGGCAGTGGTTTTCAACCTGTTGTCCGCGGCCCCCTAATGGGTCATGCTGGTATTGCAGGTGGGCCGCCAATTACTAGTAAAATAAATAATTCGCCAGTTCATTCTAGGGCTGTGCGATTTCTTAATTTATAGCACAGTATGCTATCTGATCCAATCAGAATGCAACATGCCTAGTGCGAGAACAGAACAGACAGGGCATATGCCTAACTCCAGGTTCACACACACTGTCTGCGATGCGCCTTTTTTCCGAAACCCCTATTATCGGATCAGAGCATTCACACTGCACGCGGTAAAAGGCTAGAAATAAAAACGTGCGGAAATAATTAATATCTAGCACATGAGCATAGAGAGAGTTGTGAGTGCACAGGATGCAGTTTAAGTGAGAGAAGACACGCGAGAGCAGCGTGTATCTGAGCAAGCTCATCTGGTTTTGTGATAGAGCAAAGGAAATCTGCGTGCGAACAGAGAGATTCGCACTCGTGCATTATTTTAATGTGCTTTCGCGTTACATTAATGCGCTCTCGTTGCTGCTTCTGCAACGCTTACACATACTGTATAATGGAGTACATGTGAACCTGTATAATGTATAACAAATCTATTTCAACACCCGAGGAACCGCTACAATTAATGAGCTCTATGAACAATGCATGGCAAAAAAGAAAATATGATTTATTTATTTATATTTTTTGCCATAAGTCTAGAAATTTTGTTACACCTTTACTATAGTGATTATTTTGATTTAAATCAAAATCGCAAATTTGATCAAAGAAATCGCGAAAGATTATTATTATTTTTTTCATATTGCACAGCTCTAGTTCATTCGATAAATACAGTTTACAGTCTAGCTTCTGAGTGATAAGTTATTAACCCAACAATAGCGGGGTCAATTCTATATATGTTTTTTTTTTTTTTTTTTTTTTTTTTGCAGTGGGCCGCACTAACATATGTGTTTGGTTGTGTGGGCTGCGAGTTGAAAAAGGTTGGGAACCACTGCAATAAGGGAATGTAAAAAAAGACATATGAGATTTTTTATTTATAATTTTTTTTTATAAAGTTAAATAAAGCAGCGCGAGGCAAATGGCAGATAGAGTGCAAATCAATGACGTGAACAACAGTGCATATAAAAGATTTTTGGGGGGAAAGTTCGGGAGGGAGTTCAGCTTCCTGATAGCCTGGTGGATGAAGCTGTCCTTCAGTCTGCTGGTCCTGGCCTGGAGACTCCGCAGTCTCCTCCTTGATGGCAGCAGGCTAAAGAAGCTGTGTGATGGGAGGGTGGGATCACCTATGATGCAGAGGGCTTTGCGAGTGAGACGGGTTCCGTAAATGTGCTGGAGGGAGGGGAGTGAGACACCAATGATCTTCTCAGCTGCTCTCACTATCCATTGCAGAGTCTTTCAGCAGAACGCGTTGCAGGCGCCATATTACACAGTGATGCAGCTCGACAGAATGCTCTCGATGGTGCCTCTGTAGAAGGTGTACATGATGGGGGGCGGGGCTCTGGCTCTTCTCAGTTTGCGGAGGAAGTAGAAATGCTGTTGTGATTTGGAAAGTTTTCAGTCCAGGAGAGGTCCTCTGTGATCTGCTGCGCACTTTCTCCACAGTCGCACCATTGATGGTCAGAGGAACATACTGAGTGTGTGCTTTCCTGAAGTCAACAACAGTCTCCTTTGTCTTCTCCACGTTCAGAGAGAGATTGTTGTCACTGCACCACTCGGCCAGGTGGCTCACCTAGCTCCTGTAACTTGTCTCATCTTTGTTGCTAATGAGACCCACCACAGTCGTGTCATTCGCAAACTTAATGAAGAGGTTGGAGTTGTGTGATGGTGTGCAGCCATCTCGTTTAGCTAACCTTCTTAACTAGCACAACAAGTGTATATATACCCAGCCTTCCTACCTCCTGTCCTTTGACAGTTTTTTGGCATCCCTCCTCCACCCCATGGTAACCATCTGATGACACAACCTCCTGGCTAAAGGCTCCAGTCATTGCAAAATGACTGAAGGAGAAGCATCCAAAGATGTATGTTACCACTTACTAAACTCATTTGATTCATGTCCAGTACCGCCAGTCCCTATATGCAGAGTACGCGGTCTGCATAGGGCACCAACTCTCTGAGGGGGCACCATCCCAGTTGCTCAAAAAAACAATAAAACAAAAAACATCCGCCACTCTCCCATCCACACTCGCGACCTCTCGCACCCTAACGTTTGTGGCTGAATGTTCAGAATTAATGGATGGACATCTATGTCCGGGTAAAGTACATCAGTAATTCGGCGCAAATCTAAAGAAAGAAAGACAAAACATGTACGAGATGTACAAGAGTCTCAAATTTAGGGAACGTCTCTAAAGTTACATGCGATATTGGTATACACTTTTATAAGGTCAGTAGCATTTGAGGAGAATCACTTACAGTCATAAAAACAACTGTAATTGTTTATCTAGGTCTCAGCTACAATGCACACCTTATGCATTTTTAATATGTATTAAAATAAATGATAAATCATTTAGGTAAAAATGAGGGCCGTTTATCACTTTCAGGCACATTCCTGTGAATGTTTTTTTTTTTTTTTTTTTTTTTTTTTTTTCAGGTTCCCTTACGAAAATTACCCATGGTTTTAACAATAACACCACAAATCATTGTTCTTGTAGCCATGGTAACTGCAAATTAACCATGGTTTTGTTACTTCAAATAATAATTTACAAAGAAGTATTAATATACTGCAGTGGTTCCCAACCTTTTTCAACTCGCGGCCCACACAACCAAACACATATGTTTGCGCGGCCCACTGCAAATAAAAAAAAATAAAAAAAATAAATAGAATTGACCCCACTATTGTTGGGTTAATAACTTATCACTCAGAAGCTAGACTGTAAACTGTATTTATTGAAAGAACTAGGGCTGTGTGATATGAAAAAAAAAAAAAAATCTTTTGCGATTTTGATTTTGAAGTCAAAATAATCACTATAGTAAAGGTGTAACAAAATTTCTAGACTTATGGCAAAACATATAAATAAATAAATCCCATTTTCTTTTTTGCCATTTTTCCCTTTTTTTTTTTTTGCCATGCATTGTTCATAGAGCTCATTAATTGTAGCGGTTCCTCGGGTGTTGAAATAGATTTTTTATACATTATACAGGTTCACATGTACTCTGTTATACAGTATGTGTAAGCGGTGCAGAAGCAGCAGCGAGAGCGCATTAATGTAACGCAGAAGCACATTAAAGGTGCAATATGTAATTTTTCTGCTTTAAAAATAGCAGAAATCACTATATCTATGTTATATATATTTTTTAGTTGTGTACTTACATCATCCCGACAGTTTCCACGAACTTTCAAATCCGGAGAAAATTATAGTTTAATTCAAAGACACGGCACGTTTCTTTATTTCCGTTTTGTCGCCCGTCTATGACGTCATATAAACTTTGACCCCTCTAGTTTATCTAACTTCCTGCGGAATCGCCAAATAAAAAGGTGAACAGAAACAAAGACGAGACGCAGAAGAAAAAGTAGTAGCCTTTATCGAGACTATTATATTTTATATTTATATTGTTTATATTCGTATTTAAACCTCAATCAATAACTTAGTTATGGATCATGATTATGCTTTGCCTGCACGTTCTGTGAAGCGCAAACGCACGGGTGAAATAAATGACCCGAGATGGTTTTGGGACAAGAGAAGCAACAAGACACGGGTAAATATTGGAGTTGCATTTCCAAGATAGAGAGAGCTTCGTGACAAGCTGAAACTACACAGAGATGCCGAACTCACTTGCATTCTGATAAACAGGTATGCATCCATTCAGCTAACTTTATATATCCGTATATTTTGTGAAACGATGATGTCTTGTGTAAAACGCAAACGGACTAGCTCTCATGTAAATCTACATTTGTTCTATATCTAGCTGAATAAAGTAGCTTCAAATGCAGTTCTCTAACTTGTTCGATATCATAGTATAACGTAATTATAATTATTAACGAAAGGCGGTTGTGTTTTTTAACATATATTACTACTAGCTAGATAGAATATTGATTTGATAGGGGTCTCATAATTCATATATCGGGCGCACGGTCGTGTATATCGGTCTGGCTGCGGTGCCTTCTACAAACGCAGTTAAAGGCAAGGTTATGAGTAGACTGAAGTTGGGCTTAGGTGGATGTGCTGCAGGATGTGTTTCCCATACATTTATTTATTTTTTGAGACTCGCCACAATTTTAAAACTGATCTTTTTTCAAAAAGACTTCATTGAGCGTACCGCACGTTTAATAATAATAATAATTCCTTACATTTATATGTTTAAATATCAAAGCGAGGCACAGGTGTTTTTATATCGCTGTATTTCTGAAGGAAGACTTGCATGTTATATGCCTGATAGCAGCGTGTGAGCGTACCAGCTCTGCTTCGTTTACAGCTGTTACTGGGGAAACCTCTATTTCTGGCGCTTTATGTCTGTGCTTTAAAACATCTCCTGTTGGCAAATAATGAATTTGCATTTTCATTAAGTCCGCCTGATCCACGCAGCAAACATTTTGTTTGTTATCAAAAAATATCTACTCTAGAGGGACTTTGCTGTTGTTATTGATTCTATTTGGAAGTCTACCGGAAGTTAAGTTATGTCCACAAAAGCGCTCATGCGCAGTAACGTTTGTTTATGTTGTTGCCATTGAAACCGTCTATATCTCTCCGTTCGAAAAGACGTGATTTTCAAAATACTAAGTTAGAATGAGTGAGGAATGATAGGGAGCGACATGGCGCGTGTTCCACTGAACAACAACTCCCATGAGGCTTACGCTCTTTCCCGACGTCATCAAAGTAAGTCTTATGTTATTATTTTGATTGAGTGACCCCTGGTGGCCAAAAATTACATACTACACATTTAAAATAATGCACGAGTGCAAATCTCTCTGTTCGCTCGCAGATTTCCTTTGCTCTATCACAAAACCAGTTGAGCTTGCTCAGATACACGCTGCTCTCGCATGTCTTCTCTCACTTAAACTACATCCTGTGCACTCACAACTCTCTCTATGCTCATGTGCTAGATATTAATTATTTTTGCACGTTTTTATTTCTAGCCTTTTACCGCGTGCAGTGTGAACGCTCTGATCCGATAATAGGGGTTTCGGAAAAAAGGCTCGTCGTAGACAGTGCGTGTGAACCTGGAGTTAGGCAACCTGTTCTCGCACTAGGCATGTTGCATTCTGATTGGATCAGATAGCATACTGTGCTATAATTTTAGAAATCGCACAGCCCTAGAATGAACTGGCAAATAACCGAAAATAATTTATTTTACTAGTAATTGGCGGCCCACCTGCAATACCACCGCAACCCACTAGGGCTGCAGACCACAGTTTGAAAACCACTGATATATTGTAATATTTTTTGTTGTTTTTGCTATAAAACAGACCTAAGCCATCAATAGCCTTTAAAATTACTTAAAATGCATCATACAAAAAAAAAAAAAAAAACTATGAGGCAATAATGATTGGTTTATAATAACACTGTTAAAATACATAATGTAGGCAAATATAAAATAAATCATTTATGTACATGTTATTACAAATGCCATGTAATTGCTGCTGTTACACTTACAGGACAATCAAATCCTTGTTTAGGATACTGACCAAACATTTTGTTCAAATATTCACTTAAACCTTCATTTTTGGCCACCTTTTTGCTATAGATGACACAGCCTTTATAATTTCTTCAACAAAAAATAAACCATGTTTTTATCATAGTAAAACTGCTTAATTTCCTTTTGCATGATTTCTGAATGCTTGAGACTATAAACAAATATTAGAGTCATAATAAAGTCATAGCCATAGGTAAATGTCGAGAGCTACAATTGTAATTTGTAAATAATACAATTTATTCATTTACTTTTTTATTTGATTAACGTTCTATTTTCAACCCTAAAGTAGGTGTTTTGTCCCCCATCATCATATTTGAGGAAGGGGGCCACAACAATACAATCCTGCTTAGGGCACCCATTTGGCCAGCAGCGGCACTGATCATGTCATCAGCTCATTAATAAAGACTCCAAGAGTTGAAATCGATGTTTCCTTTAAAAGACATATTCAAAATGTGCACTGTTGGGAAAACAACTACTTAAAAAAAAGAAGAAGAAAATAAAATAGTACATCCACAGAATCACTTTACATCAGGTTCATCATTCATTTACATTACTTTAAATGTAGTCATTTAGCAGATGCGTTCATCTAAAGTGACTTACAAATGAAGCAGGCCCTTCGCAATAATGCAGGAAAAACAAGCAATTGCGACTGGTTAAGAATAAAATGCAACGACACTGTGTGAGCGCCCCTTTCATGGTCAATGCAGTAAAGTGTAATGACACTGTTATCGGGCCCCTCTCAGTAGTCGCTGACAGCAGCCAGCCAACACGTGATCTCTGCTACCGGCAAAATACAAAACCTCCTCGGCAGTCATGAAGCGGAATTATGCTTTAGGAAGCCAGAATAGAAAGAAAAGAAAGGAAGAGGAGGATAAGAAAAAACAAGATAGTGGTAAGTGATAAATTACACTGGATAAAATAGCTCTACTTTTCTGTCTTGTACAAATGGTGTAATTTTGCAGCAGGTAACTTAGGCTAGCAAAAATGTTTGTTAGCTACCTGCCTGACGGCAAATGCTGCTTGTAACGAACAGTTAGTGCAACTTTTTTTTCGAACGGAAGGAATATGGTTACTGTAAACATGTTTTTTTTAACGGGATAAGGAAGACGCAGAACAGAAATCGCATACTGCAAGGAGACAGCAGTGTTTTGATTTGAGGGCACGGGCAAACGTAAAGAGAACGCTGTGGCGTTTATCTATTGCAAGATAAAGCTGGTAACAACTAGGGCCCTATGATTTCCGTGATGCAGAAAATTCGGATGGAATCGCGGAATCCAGTCATAAAAACAGAATTTACAGTTTAACGCAGAATGACATGTTATTTGCCAAATTTTGAATGAATTAATTAAAAATAGGTCATTGCACTTACATCAAATCACGAAACATCAAATATCTGTAAATATTAAGCCGGAACAGTCTGTTTAAATATGAATCCTGCATATTCTGCGTGTCTCTGTTAATGGGAGCAGAAGTGCATCTTCCTTTATTACAGACACTAAAGCGCGCGTGACAAACTGCTCTGACAGTCACTTCATGAGCATTTGACCGATACACAGAGCTGTAAAATTACATCAACCCGTCAAAATAAAAGTCCTGTTTTAGACAAGTATTTGCCAGAGATGTATTACTATTGTTCTGCAGAATGTACATAGCCTACTATTAAAAAAAGTCTAACATTATTATTCTAAGGTTTAATCACACAAAATGTATTCCATGTTTTATTTTTAATATTAAATCCCCTTTGTTTACCAAAAAGTTTGCTTAATTTTCAATAATTAAAAGATAAATTAATGTTTGGTGTTTAATGCTTAATGTGCATCTCAGAAAATGCTTTATTTAAAACCCCAACCAATGGGACTTAAATGCACTTAATTCACCTGTCAACTTTATTTTCATTGTTCACAGTACAAGTACAGACAAAGAAACAATGGATAATAATTCAGTGTTTATTTTTGATGTATCCATTGCATTCTATGCATTTAAAAAAAAAAAAAAAAACTAGTTGCTCATTTTAAGAGACCCAGAAGTCTTATTTTCTCTTGCATAACTAATATTGCACTTTAACACATTTTATCCAATTACTCGATTAATTGATGGAATTTTTCGTAGAATACTCGATTACAAAAATATTCGATAGCTACAGCCCTAGATGAAAGTGGCTATTCCACAATAAATTAGGTGCATCAAGCATTAGCTTGGGATGTTTTTAAGCATTGGTAGAGAAAGCAGCTGCCTGCGTCCCTTCCCTTCTAATATCAAAATATGGAAATGCTAACATATCTTTACGTTTTCAGTAAACTTTATAATAAGTAAAAATACTGTTTGCTAACAGTTAAATGACAATTAACTAAATGTTAATTAACTATCAGTTTACCATCTATTAATGATTGTTATTATAAAGTGACTACCATCTAACTTAGTTAGCAACTATGGTTTTGGGAAATGCACCCCTGAGCTGTTAATAGTGACCTCATTCAACATGCTAACAGTGAAATGGTAAAACGTACTTCACAGATAATTTCAGATTTTTTTTCAATTATTTTCCCAGCTACACCATAAACTTCATCCTCAACATCAACAGATGCATCACTTCTCAGTGCTAATGTTTCCTCTATATAGCACAAAGTACCACAAGCTCTATAATTATATCTGATATCCTGCAAAGCCCAGAGTTTAAACTGATAAGTGTGTGCTGTCATATTATTAGAAAACAAAAACAGTGCCAATCACTATTGAATTTCCACCAAACTATTTTTTCAAGCAGTATTTTCACTGTAAACCTTTTTTATTTATATAAAGTGTGGGTGAACTTAAACTGTATGGCTATACTGTGGTTCCTGTAGGCTTTGCGTGCGTGCGGGGGGCCTCTATGTCCATTTTGCTTGGGGCCCCCAAATTCCTTCAAACGGCCCTGAAATGAAGACAATGGAAGCAATCAAAATTAACAAAAGAGCAAAGATATATAAGTGCTATAACAAGTCTGTTACCTTAACACAGTACACATAATTCATCACATCATTTCTGATCCTGCAGACACTTTACTGCTGAGTTTAGTTTAAACTTTAATAAACAAACCTGAACCAACTAATTTGAACCTTTTAGCTTTGTTGGATCTAATTTTAACTAAACAACTTACTAAACAGTCATTTGTAAATGGTTTGTAGCATTTATAGCAATATGAAAGGAAACCCACTTAAAGAAAAGATAAACTGAGTTTTCACACTCTGTGATGTGTTTTGACAACAGCTCACAGCTCTAAAAAAAAAAAAAAAAATTAAAAATGGAAACAAAGTGATTGGTGGTGGGGGGGACTTTTGAAAATAGCAGTGTTGAATTTCAGTGTTGGGTAGGTTACTTTGGAAATGTAATAGGTTACAGATTACAAATTACCCTATTTAAAATGTAATAGTAGTGTAACTTATTTAATTACTTTAATAAAGTAATGTAACTAATTACTTTTGAGTACTTTATTACTTTTCTAAATTTCTAATGAATGTTTATTTGCAACTGCTAATAATTTTCAAACATTTACACCATGCAGGTTTAACCTTAAAGTAGAGCTCAATACTGTCAGACTTTCACCATCCTTCATCACTTGAATTAAGATGATCCCATTTGAACACATCCACCACACAATCAGACTTTAGTACTGCCTTTTACTTTAATGAGATTGATCTGAAGTTCGATGCAGATTTAAAATCTAAATAAATAGTTCATAGATACTGTTTTTGAAACCAAATATTTGCATAACTACAGGAAACAATGGTTTGGGGGAAAAATAGAAAAAAATAAAAAAAGTAAAAGCATATACATCAACTCATATATGGTTATCTAATAAGCATGTGTCCTATTTTGTGTATTAAACTCCTGAAACATGGGTGTATTTTTGAAACACTGCTGTCTCTTAGCATATGATATGATGATAGTTTTTCAAAATAATTAAAATGCTCATGAAGTGACTCACAGCAGTTCTAGAGATTATGTTTGTGTGTTCATGTTAGTGCCATACCATAAGCTATATTAATTTTCCTAAGGGTTGTGTTTTTGTCTGCACTTGCTCCCCCTAAACCTATGATAAAATATGAGTATTTGTCTGCTAAATTACTACTATAACATTACAATAGATAATAATGATGCCTTTTATACAGCATTTTGAGCGAGTGTGAGAGCATTATTCAATATTCAAATGTAATCCCCTTTGTAATCATTAAATTTTTTATAAGTAACTGTAATTTAATTACTCATTTTTTCTTAGTAACTGTAACTGATTACAGTTACATTAATTTTGTAATTAAATTACGAAACACTGTTACATGTAACTAGCTACTCCCCAATACTGAGTGTGGTTTGGGAGAAATGCAGCTAAATGGTCAGTTGGTGATAACTGAGGAAGTTAACACCCACAGGATGAGCTGATGATGATAGAGAATGAGAGAAAGACTGACAGAAACAAAAAAGGACTGATAAGTGTCACATGTGTCTGCTGGGACTGATCATTCTCACAGGTAAAGAAATCTGTTTATGATCTATAAGATAAAATATGTGTGTGAACAACCATCTATCCAAACAATTTAGTTTAACTACCCCGACATGTGTCTGGAGTTTGAATATGCTCAATTTTATTTTGATGAAATATATGTCATTAATTTTGTTTTCTCAGAATAATGTGGCGTAAATGCTGTTTTATTTTATTATTTAATGCATAAACTGCTGTCACACTCAAAGCCTCTGGCAAAGCTGTATTTATGTTAAATATATTATAAAGTGAACTCTGTATTCCTGAAATCAGGTTATGTGACGTGTGTAGATTAGTTTATAAGTAAACAGATATTTAAACTTTTGGCTCCAAAAACTGAAATAACTTTCAGAGTATATTATTATTATTATTATTATTATTATTATTATTATTCACGAGTTCACATCTACGTATATTAATACCGTAAGTTTATGCGTATTTGGCGTGCTGTCCGGGTGGAGGGCTCCGAGCTCGGGATGTGGCCGAACCCAGAGTACTCCCCCCGGTTGTGGTAAGAGTAGATGGATCTATAAGTGAGGAGAAATGGGGTGGAGGAGGGATGCTTGTGTTAATCAGGTTAATGAACTGCGACTGCTCCTCCCGAACTTTGTTATACAACTACATTTATTAGTATTATATGTAGGTACCAGTGGAGCAGTGGTTCTGCAGTTCTGGTGAAAAGCTCCATCTGTTCTGTAATAATGCTCTTTCTGGCTGCACATCAACTACATGGAGCTATATGAATTTATGCAGTTAATTATTCTTCATAATGAATTTTAAGAAAAAGATTAGAAAAATATAAATAGACTGTATTCTGTATAGGCCAATAGGTTAATTATATATATATATATATTACATTTTTATTAGTCTGCAGATCTAAATAAAATAATTATTGATAACATCTTTTAAAATGAGAGAAACATTTTCCTGATATTTTTTTTTAATTATTTTACTTTATTTGACTGCAATAAAAAAGTAAATCAAATTAACTTTCACAAAAAAAAAAATAATAATATTAATAATAATAATAATAATAATAATATTTTACAAAATTAAAGATTAATAGTGTTTCTGTAGCTTGAGTGGTAGAGCTTTGCCTAGCAAGCGCAAGGTTGTGGGTTCAATTCCCAGGGAATACATGATAGGTAAAAATTGTTAGCCTGAATGCACTGTAAGTAACACATATATAATCACTGGCATCAGTCACAAATGTTAAACATAACTGACAATGACTGGATCTTGAATTCTCAGATTCAAGATTCAACAGCAACTTAAACAGACCCAGTCCAAACAAATTACATTGATAATTGGCCTGACAATCGTGTAGTCTGTTCTTGGCTTAAGGCAAAACAAAATTATTAAAACATTATGATTTAAAATATTTTTTTAAACTTAATTTGACATTTGAAAAAGTGCACTTGTGCTGGAACAGTCATGGAAGTGTCTCTCTTTAGGTACACTCAAGTATTTTAATAATATTATATTATCTGCGAGTACCCTGTACACATTTTATATACTTTTAAGATTCAAAGTAGGGCCTACACTACAAGTGCACATTCAATACAATTAATGTCCTTATTTTTCACAAGGAAAACTTATTCTGGAACAACAGTCTGTGCTGTGAGATGAGAACAGAGACACACTGAGCTTTAACCACTAACCATCGACCAACTGCTGACTGATGAGAAAACATCATTAGCTTCTGAGAGACAGAGACAAACTGAACCACAGTGATCTGAACTGAAGACAGCGACTGTAACACATTTCAGTTTCATTCAGGTAAACTCTCATCTGTCTGATTTAATGCAGATTTTAATGTGAAAGTTATATTACAAGAACTTATCTTAATGAAGATCTGCCAGTTTTATCAGCACTGTGTTGTAGGTTCTCAATTTTTATTTTTTTCGCTCTCATAATGTGAAAATGAAAATAGAAACTGGTTAAACAGAAAATATCTCATGAACATCTTTACTGTGAGAATAATTCAAAACAGTGAAACACAACAAACCTTACTTTATTTCTCTAAGAATGATGGAAAACACTTAAAATAGTTGGTTAACTCAACAAAGATTTATGTTACAAACAATGTTGTCATTATAGTACTTAAGTATTTTTTGGGAGTATCTGTACTTTACTAGAGTTTTTATATTTCAGGCAACTTTTACTTTTACTCCACTACATTTTCTAATTAAAATGTATATCCATGTCCTCTCTGAAATACGAACCCGATTCCAAAAAAGTTGGGACATTGTACAAATTGTGAATAAAATCAGAATGCAATGATGTTGAAGTTTCAAAATTTCAATATTTTATTCGGAATACAACATAAATGACATATCAAATGTTTAAACTGAGAAAATGTATAATTGTAAGTGAAAAATAAGTTGAAATTCCATATCATCAATACATCTCCAAAAAGTTGGGACAAGGCCAGGGACGAACTGGGACTAAAAATCGGCCCTGGACTTTGAATAGGTCCGGCCCAAAGCAATTGGCGCGCGGAAATTTGACAACAACAGAAGTAACGTCTGGCATAAGTGTAGACTTGTGGCTCATGATACTATACCATCCAAATTATAGCAATAGCACTGATGTTGACTAGATGTTGTGTTAAAATGAAAAAAAAAAAAAATACTCTAGGCTGTGACTACGACTTGGGTGCGCTTAAAGTAATTTAAAGTTGAGCTGGTCTTTCTCTGCTCTTGGTCTAACTCAACCAGAATAAACAAATGATGGAATGGATTTAAAGAAAAAAAAAAACAGGTTTTATTCTAAGATAGCATGGAATAGATTATAAAATATGATGTTATAACAGCATATTATACATTCTATTCCATCCCGTCTTAAAATTAATTTATTACTAAATAATCTTAATTAATTTATGCAGGAATTAATCTTAGTGCACAAATAATAATGTCACATCTAAATGAAAATACACCATTACAAATGTAACTTCTGTATTCAAATCTTAAAAGTTTGTAAGCATTAACTGTAACTTTACCAACATTTTTAAAAGAAAAAGCACTACATATTTATTAATATTCTTTACTGCACGTGTCATTATACAGCTAAAATGTTGAAGTTTATCTGTTTTAACTACTGGAATCATTAAAAATGTAGCAACCTGAATATCACTCCCTAACATCATCTCTAGCAAGTAACTCTCAATCTCCTCTCATGTTCCATACTTGGATCTGCCTGTGGAACCAGCTCATCTTTCTGTCCTTCACCACTGGTGGCATGTTGCTGCATAACTGTCTGGCTCGCATCACTGCTGCTAATATTTAACTGCAAGGTGCTGCTGCTGACTATGCTGCAATATTTCAGAATCTAAATTCCGCAGTTTTTTTCTCTTGCAATTGCCTTCTCAGCCCCACCCTTTTCTTTCAGTTTTTTACCTGCGGCCGCGTTATGCATATTTTTTGTTTATTTCTATGCTTCTTCAATCGAGCGTCTTTGCTGATGGTTTCTTCCTACTCTTCCACTTCTTCTTCTCCTTACTTGGCGGCCACGGCCTGTGCAGCCATAGACCGTAAAAGAAAGAGTG
This sequence comes from Carassius gibelio, assembly GCF_023724105.1. Taxonomy (NCBI): domain Eukaryota; kingdom Metazoa; phylum Chordata; class Actinopteri; order Cypriniformes; family Cyprinidae; genus Carassius; species Carassius gibelio. The sequence continues at coordinate 28,615,698 of NC_068416.1, read as the reverse complement.
CAGCTGGCATCCAATTTAAGGTGCTTTGCTGCCACCTACAGTACTGGAGTATGAAACAGATTAGTGGGGTAAAAAAAACAACAGGTGATGACTGCATGCGTGGTGGGTGGTGGGCCGGCCCGCCGGCCACCCTGGAGTACTGGCCGTTCTGTGATTCTCCAGATCACACAGATGGCCAGTCCGCCCCTGGACAAGGCCATGTTTACCACTGTGTGGCATGCCCTCTTCTTTTTATAACAGTCTGCAAACGTCTTGGGACTGAGGAGACAAGCTGCTCAAGTTTAGGAATAGGAATGTTGTCCCATTCTTGTCTAATACAGGCTTTTAGTTGCTCAACTGTCTTAGGTCTTCTTTGTCACATCTTCCTCTTTATGAGTCACCAAATGTTTTCTATGGGGGAAAGATCTGGACTGCAGGCTGGACATTTCAGAACTGGATCCTTCTTCTACGCAGTCATGATGTTGTAATCGATGCAGTATGTGGTCTGGCATTTTCATGTTGGAAAATGCAAGCTCTTCCCTGAAAGAGACGATGTCTGGATGGGAGCATATGTTGTTCTATGTTGTTCCAGATGTATAAGCTGCCCATGCCACACACACTCATGCAACCCCATACCATCAGAGATGCAGGCTTCTGAACTGAGCGCTGATAACAACTTGGGAGTGAGGGAAGTTATATGTATTTATTTTATTTTATTTTATTTATGTTGGTTGGCATTACACATATGGGATAAAAATACAAAAGAGATGTGGTTGGTAAAGACAATAATGGGCACACTACCACCTCCCACATTGACTTTGATACCCTTATTGTCTCCTACTCCAACTGAACTTGCATCCACATGACAATGAAAATCTGGAGCTTTAAGGATGGGGCATGACACAGAAGGTCTTTAGCAGACAAGAAAGCATGCTCACACTCAGTAGACCACACAGATTTCCTTTTGTCACTGAGTAAGTCAGTAAGTAGGGTGACAACACTGAAAAAGTTTGGGCAGAAATATCTGTAATACCCACACATTCCCAGAAATCACCTCAACTCCCATTTGTCCCAGAAGAAACAGTCGAGCACTCTATGGACCTCAGTGTGTATCAATCTCTCCTGTCTTCCTTCTCTGCAAATGTCTTCACAGCTAAAACATCCTACTACCACAACAAAATTAACAGCTGCTGTGACGCTCGGACACTCTTCAAGACTTTCTCTTCTCTTCTTAATCCGCCGCCTCCACCTCCTCCATCGACTCTTACAGCGGACGACTTTGCAGCTTTCTTCACAAATAAGACAAGATCGATCAGTGACCAATTCTTCACACGTCAGACTGAGGACAACTTCACAATGACCGATGCACACTCTTTATCCTCCTTCTCCCCACTCTCAGAGATGGACGTCTCCAAAATTCTCGTGTCCAATCATCCTACTACTTGCCCAATTGATCCTATCCCCACACACCTCCTTCAAGCGATCTCTTCTTCAGTCATACCTTCGCTTACTCACATTATCAACTCCTCTCTTCACTCTGGAACATTTCCCTCAGCATTCAAGCAGGCTCAGGTAAGCCCACTGCTCAAGAAACCATCTCTAAATCCAGCGCTTCTTGAAAACTACAGACCGGTATCCTTTCTTCTATTCATTGCAAAGATACTTGAGCGAGCTGTGTTCAACCAGCTTTCTATGTTCCTTGGACAGAACAACCTCCTGGACGGCAACCAATCTGGCTTCAAAAGTGGCCACTCAACTGAGACTGCTCTGCTCTCGGTTACTGAAGCCCTGCGACTGGCAAAAGCAGCTTCAAAATCCTCGGTACTCATCTTACTGGACCTGTCTGCTGCTTTTGACACTGTTAATCACCAGATTCTCCTGTCCACCCTCAGAAAGATGGGAATCTCTGGAACTGCTCTCCTGTGGGTTAAGTCCTACCTCTCTGACAGATCCTTCAGTGTGTCTTGGAGGGGTGATGTTTCAAAGTCACACCACCTTGCTACTGGGGTTCCTCAAGACTCAGTATTTGGACCACTTCTCTTCTCCATCTACATGACATCTTTAGGATCTGTCATTCAGAAGCATGGCTTTTCTTATCACTGCTACGCTGATGACACCCAACTCTACTTCTCATTCCAGCCTGATGACCCGACAGTAGCTTCTCGCATTTCAGCCTGTCTGAGTGACATCTCTAGCTGGATGAATGACCATCACCTTCAGCTTAACCTTACAAAGACTGAACTACTGGTGATTCCAGCTAACCCATTGCTTCATCACAACTTCTCTATACAGCTGGGCTCGTCAACCATAACTCCTTCGAGGACAGCCAGAAACCTAGGAGTTAAGCTTCACAGACCACATTGCTACAACGACCCGGTCCTGCAGGTTTGCCTTATACAACATTAGGAAGATTAGACCCTTCCTGCCAGAGCAAGCAACCCAACTTCTTGACCAAGCTCTTGTTCTCTCCAGACTGGACTATTGTAATGCTCTCCTGGCGGGCCTTCCTGCATGTACTGTCAAGCCTCTGCAAATGATCCAGAATGCAGCAGCAAGAGTTGTCTTCAATGAGCCAAAAGAAGCTCATGTTACTCCTCTCCTCATCAGGTTACACTGGCTACCAGTAGCCGCTCGCATCAAATTCAAGGTACTGATGCTTGCCTACAAGAAGACCACTGGCACGGCACCAACTTACTTAACTCACTGGTTAAATCCTATGTGCCCTCCAGAAGTTTGCGCTCTGCAAGTGAACAACGCCTTGTGGTGCCATCCCAAAGAAATTCAAAATCACTCTCACGGACCTTTTCCTGGACTCTGCCCAGCTGGTGGAATGACCTCCCAATCTCAATTCGTACAGCTGGGTCTTTACTCATTTTCAAGAAACATCTAAAGACTCATCTTTTTCGCCTGCACTTAGCCTACTAACACCAGTACTTTTCCTTTTCTTGTCTTTTTCATTTAATAAAAAAAAAAAAAAATATATATATATATATATATATATATATATATATATACAGTATTGTTCAAAATAATAGCAGTACAATGTGACTAACCAGAATAATCAAGGTTTTTAGTATACTTTTTATTGCTACGTGGCAAACAAGTTACCAGTAGGTTCAGTAGATTCTCAGAAAACAAACAAGACCCAGCATTCATGATATGCACGCTCTTAAGGCTGTGCAATTGGGCAATTAGTTGAAAGGGGTGTGTTAAAAAAAATAGCAGTGTCTACCTTTGACTGTACAAACTCAAAACTATTTTGTACAAACATTTTTTTTTTCTGGGATTTAGCAATCCTGTGAATCACTAAACTAATATTTAGTTGTATGACCACAGTTTTTTAAAACTGCTTGACATCTGTGTGGCATGGAGTCAACCAACTTGTGGCACCTCTCAGCTGTTATCCCACTCCATGATTCTTTAACAACATTCCACAATTTATTCACATTTCTTGGTTTTGCTTCAGAAACAGCATTTTTGATATCACCCCACAAGTTCTCAATTGGATTAAGGTCTGGAGATTGGGCTGGCCACTCCATAACATTAATTTTGTTGGTTTGGAACCAAGACTTTGCCCGTTTACTAGTGTGTTTTGGGTCATTGTCTTGTTGAAACAACCATTTCAAGGGCATGTCCTCTTCAGCATAGGGCAACATGACCTCTTCAAGTATTTTAACATATGCAAACTGATCCATGATCCCTGGTATGTGATAAATAGGCCCAACACCATAGTAGGAGAAACATGCCCATATCATGATGCTTGCACCTCCATGCTTCACTGTCTTCACTGTGTACTGTGGCTTGAATTCAGAGTTTGGGGGTCGTCTCACAAACTGCCTGTGGCCCTTGGACCCAAAAAGAACAATTTTACTCTCATCAGTCCACAAAATGTTCCTCCATTTCTCTTTAGGCCAGTTGATGTGTTCTTTGGCAAATTGTAACCTCTTCTGCACATGCCTTTTTTTTAACAGAGGGACTTTGCGGGGGATTCTTGAAAATAGATTAGCTTCACACAGACGTCTTCTAACTGTCACAGTACTTACAGGTAACTCCAGACTGTCTTTGATCATCCTGGAGGTGATCATTGGCTGAGCCTTTGCAATTCTGGTTATTCTTCTATCCATTTTGATGGTTGTCTTCCGTTTTCTTCCACGTCTCTCTGGTTTTGCTCTCCATTTTAAGGCATTGGAGATCATTTTAGCTGAACAGCCTATCATTTTTTGCACCTCTTTATAGGTTTTCCCCTCTCTAATCAACTTTTTAATCAAAGTACGCTGTTCTTCTGAACAATGTCTTGAACGACCCATTTTCCTCAGCTTTCAAATGCATGTTCAACAAGTGTTGGCTTCATCCTTAAATAGGGGCCACCTGATTCACACCTGTTTCTTCACAAAATTGATGACCTCAGTGATTGAATGCCACACTGCTATTTTTTTGAACACACCCCTTTCAACTAATTCAACTAATTGCCCAATTGCACAGCCTTAAGAGCGTGCATATCATGAATGCTGGGTCTCATTTGTTTTCTGAGAATCTACTGAACCTACTGGTAACTTGTTTGCCACGTAGCAATAAAAAAATATACGAAAAACCTTGATTATTCTGGTTAGTCACATTGTACTGCTATTATTTTGAACAATACTGTGTATATATATATATATATATATATATATATATATATATATATATATACACCTGGCTATGCGTTCTATACTAGACTAACTGAGACTTGTCATGGCACTTGTATACTGTTGTTGTTCTCTTGTTGACCTGACTGCTTCTATTGTTCTCTTTGTAAGTCGCTTTGGATAATAGCGTCTGCTAAATGATTAAATGTAAATGTAAATGTTGTTAGAAGGAGTGGAATAATCCATTATCGTAGAAACCTTTGCTTCTATAGGTCTTACACTTCCATGACCCATATCATTTCACCTCTGCCCTCGCAAATTCACATTTTGCCAGATTTACAGTCAATGAAGCTTCTGACAATTGGGTAAACAATAACTCCAAGTTGGTCAAATGTTCAGTCCAACTGTCGGAATACAGTACCACATCATTTATATATGCATCACACTTTGGTGAGTGAGATAACTTGGTACAGCTATTCCATATTTTAACAGATATTATACCTCAGCCTTCATAATCTCACACTTTTTCGGATTCACCCAATAAGGATGCTGCTTCACAGGGGGTACACTTCCAACCTCAATATCATGACACAATATAGTTCTGGTAGGTACATCAGAAAATAGAGAATCAAAAAAATGGATCAAACTACACACACCCTCATACTGTTTTTCAGACAAATGCACAAGATATCTGCGTAAATGACCCCAAACACTTGAGTTGTTCAGATGTGGGTTAGAAGTTTGAACCTGACCATCGTCTTTTACAGCACAAGAGCTAGTTATAGTAACTGCGGACTCTAGTTTTACGTCTTCAATCAGGGGTTTGAATAACATAATCAGTCTCACTGAGCCAGTGCCCAAGCCTCTTGGGGGCCCTAAGCAGAATTTGATTTGGGGGCCCCCCTCCCACCACGCGGAGTCACCTGTGCTTCAAGATTATTGACACAAATGTCACGCTATAATGTTACATTATAAATGAGTACAGTGAGGATATGTATTAATACAAAATAAATAAATAAAAATCAATACTTAACATACTTTACTCTTAAACTTCTGAATACAAACTGTCACAAAACATGAAATAAATAATTTGCAAATGTCCAAATGCAAATGTGCATTAAATGTGCAATATTTTAAATGAAACCAAAATAGACAAACATTAATATAATAAAAAATATAATGTTACAAAAAAAAAAAAAAAATTAAAAACTTACATAATGAAAGCAAACATAAGAACAGCTAGGATTCAACAATGACAATTGTACAACAATGACCTCAAAATTGTTCCTTCCTAGCTTTTCAGAAGACAAAGTCACTGATGACATCGGGACAGCAGGATCGTATTGTTGTGGCCCCCTTCCTCAAATATGATGATGGGGAAAAAAAATACCTACTATAGGGGTGAAAATAGAACTTTAATCAAATAAAAAAGTAAATGAATAAATTGAATTATTTACTAATTAGCATGGTAGCTCTCGACATTTACCGCTGGCTATAACTTTATTAGACTAATTTATTTCATAGTCTTAAACATTCATAAATCATGCACAAGGAAATGAAGCAGTTTTACTATGATAAAACCATGGATTATTTTTGTAAGGGTTGTGATATGCAAGTTTTTTTGTTGAAGAAATTATATAGGCTGTGTCATCTATAACAAAAATGTAACAGCAGCAATTAAATGGCATTTGGCTCCCTGTGCAGGCATTTGTAATAACATGTAGATAAATTGTTTATTTTGTATGTGCCTACATTATATATTTTAACAGTGTTATTATTAACCAATCATTATTGGCTCATAGATTTTTTATATAATGCATTTTAAGTCATTTTAAAGGCTATTGATGGCTTAGGTCTGTTTTATAGCAACAACATCAACAAACATAAATTACAGTATATTAATACTTCTTTGTAAATCATTATTTTAAGTAACAAAACCATGGTTAATTTGCAGTTGCCATGACTACAAGAATGAAGATTTGTGCGGTTTTTGATAAAATCATGGGTAATTTCCGAAAGGGAACCTAAAAAAAAAAAAAAGACTTTAACAGGAATGTGCCTGAAAGTGATAAACTGGCCTCGTTTTTACCTAAAAGATTTATAATTTATTTTAATATATATAAAAAATTTATAAGGTGTGCATTGTAGCACCTGAATGAACACATTACAATTGATTTATGACTGCAAGTCTTAGTTTATTTAGTTTATTTTAATAAATATTAAACATTATATTCAATTGTGCACTATAGCTGACACCTAGATGAACAATTACAGTTGTTTTTAATGAGTGTAAGTCATTCTCCTCAAATGCTACCGACGTTAGAAAAGTGTATATCAATATCGCATGTAACTTTAGAGACGGTCCCTAAATTTGAGACTCTCGAACGTCCAACGTCAAGCCAACTTTATGTTCTTTTCTTCTTTCTCTTTTCGGCACCAGAGGGAAACATCCTTTTTGTGACATGGCTTATCATTTATAACAGTGATGCGTACTTTGCGCGCCGGTGCGAAATGCACGCGAGGTGTCTATGCGCAATAATTGCGCATGACTCAAACGCTAGCAGACACAGCAGCAGTTGTTAGGCAGTTGTCGGTAAATAAGAATTTTCTTGTCTTGAATTATTCATTTATTCATTCATTATTTATTCATTTATATCACTTGTTTAAGTTATTTAATTGGAAAAAAAATGGCCACCAGGGGGCCCCCCAATCATGTTTTTTTTTATTCTTTACTGAATAAAGTATTCTTTACTGTCACAATATGGACAGAAGGCAGAGATCTTAACTTGACTCTTGGTTCACGCTGGTGGAATGTCTAATCTTGGCTCTCTCTTTCTGATGAAACCACTTTGGAACGGGCTCTATCTTTCAGGGCCTTATATGCACCAAAGCTTTCTGGATCTTGGCACCAAGATTCAAATTTAAGCCATTTTGCTAGTTCAAGGAGACTGTATACTGAGCCTGCTTCCTAACTCATGTGTCTGCGGAAGGATGCACTTTGTTCTGGAGGGAGTTTGGACAAAAGTTGAGCCACATGAGATCCACAGTGCAATTCAACATCTCCTTCATACCCCAATGTCTTAAGAAATCCTACTAGGGCTTGTATCTGAAGAGCAAAACGTTCAAAGCCTACAGTGTCGCCTGATTGAACATCTGATGCATCCATAATGACAGCAATTTTGTTCAACGCAAGCTGATGGGGTCAACCGCACTGTACAGTAAGGGCTGCTAGGGTATCTGACTAGGGAGTGGTTGTATTTAGAAAGGAATCAGTAATGACGCAAGCATCTGCTAACTTCAGGTGATCAACCAAAACTTGGTACTTGAATAGCTCTGTAGCTTCGTGAGGTAGTAGGTTAGTCAAAGCAAGTTTCAGACGGGCAAATTCACCAGGGTCTCGGTGGTTCAAATCTGGAATGGTTGGCTATGGACCTCTATAAATTATCTCTTGTCTTGCAGTATTAGCCTGGATCCTTGGAAAGTTAGCTGGTGCTATGTGTGGCTGAATATAGCAAGGAGAAGGAAGAGTGGAGGTAACAGACGCTGTCCTCCCTGTTGTTGTCTGCATGTTTCCTGAGTAACTCTATGAGTGTCAACAGTACCTGAGTAAATCTGAGCAGCTACATCATCTGGAGCAAAGACATTTGCATAAGGCTGCACTCAAGCTGATTGTAGCTGCATAAGGATATGGATTCTTAGGTGTAGAAAGGCAGTGCAGGCACTGGAGACTTTGACTGTTTGCTTGCAACTCTAGGCAAAGGAATTGAAGGGGTTAATACTTGGGGCTGTGGCTGAGGTATAGGATCTGACCTTTGACTTTACGACTGGTTAATCAGAATCTCCTGCATGGGAAGATCTCTGTCATAATCATACTGTTGAATGTCATCTGACCTGTATGGTTGAGGTGTTGACTGTGAAAGGAGGACATTAGCTCTAAGCAGGCAAGCATACTGCAATTTGAAATCTTTTAAGTAGGTTTGCTGACAAACTGTATGTCTAGGGCATGCTCCTTGAACATGATACTCTGCATTCTGGTCCAGATCATTAGTCCAGTGTAGACACAGCCTCCGGCTTAAATAACCAAATTGTTTTGGAGAATTAGGTAAGGACTGTATTTGTGCTGTAATAGGTGATTTTGTAACTAACAATAAATTTTTCTGTGACTAAGAAGTTGACGAGCTAAAAATAATAACTGATGACGAAACTATGACAAAATGTATGTATATATTTTTTTTCTTTTCATTTATTATACAATTATATAAAAATACTTATTTTTCTGTTCAGTCAGGTTTATTTTTGTTTATTATATATTTTTTAAAACCCTTGCTACATGTTCTGCATTTAAGCAAACTGAGACTTTTATATCATTTATCATTGTATGTCATTGCTCTTTTGTTGTTTTTGATTGCTTCCATTGTCCTCATTTGTAAGTCGCTTTGGAAAACAGCATCTGCTAAATGACTAAATATAAATGTAAATTTAAAGACAAATGTACAAATGTACAAATGTACATTTTTGGGGGTTAACTACAGTTTGGCTAAAACTATTGAATAAAAGTAATGGCTAAAAGTTGAACAAAATGCAATGACTTTGCAGACTAAAACTATGAAAGACTCAAATGCCTAAAATGTAATTTGGTGAGTAGAGTGATCACACTGACCACAGTAATGCAATTAAGTCCCCAGAGGGGTGGTTTATTGAGCAGTGGATGAAAGTAGACAGTGTAGTGCAAAGCTGGCGTGCCCTTGTGCAGGAGTCCTGGTTGTGCAGCAAAAAGTATCTTTGGGTGCGGCGTGACATGCTGATCCTCAGACACCTGAATCTGAGAGAGAGCCAGAACACTGCGTTAGTCTTGTTCTGGAGTCGCAGCTCAACTTCCTCTTCTTTCCCTCTGCTTAAAAGCTCTTCTACTGATGGGGTTCAGGTGTCGGTGATCACCATGCACTCCCCAGTGATTGCAGTGTGAGCTCTGTTTCACCTGAGTTTTGTTGGTGGGCTGCACCACTTGCTGATCTGCCTCTATTGTCCTGCTCTGAGGTCGGATTAGTCCCCAGCCGACCTGGTAGCAGGTTTTGTGCTTCTGCGTGTCCTAGGTGGCACTTCTTTGGGTTAGCAGTAAGTCCAGCTCACCGTAACTCCATTAGCACTCTCCTGCCAATAGCCCTTGTTCAGATCGAGCGTAGAGATGTAACGGCCCCGCCTAACCATTCCAAAAGCTCATCCACACGGAGCATGGGGTAACCATCAAAGCTTGAGCCGTCATTCAGCCGTCAGAAATCATTACAAAACCGGAGAGTGCCATATGTTTTTGGGACCATTACGATGGGACTGGACAAGGGGCTGCGGGTCAGCTTGATGATTTCCAGCTGGCGCATCCAGGCTACTTCCTCCTCAATAGCCTGCTGGCGAGTCTCTGGGATTCTGGGATTCTCTGACCAGACAAAACCAGCAGTTCAATTCCAGGCTGCAGCAAAGTCAGATTGTGCAGAAGAATCATCTGTTTCCTGTGGTCTTCTCCTGGTGGTTGTCACTACAGTCAAAACGACCATCATGCCATTAGAGGATGGGAGGGCGGTAACAAAATCTAGAGCGATATGTGGCCAGCGTCTCGAAGGGACAGACAGGAGATGAAGGAGCCCATCTGGAGGTCGGTTAGATGACTTACCACTTGCTCAAACTGAGCAACACAAAACAAAATTTTGAACGTTGCGAGCCATAAGTGGCCACCAGAATCTTTGTTTAACTAAACCTTTGGTTCGGCTTATCCCTGGATGACAAGCAACATTAGAGCAGTGACCGCACTAAATAATCTCGGACCGTAACTCTTCCGGCACAAATAAACGACTCGGTGGCCATCCGGGTGGAGGCGTTAACCCTTCTAAGGCCGTCATGACCTTCGATTCGACCTCCCAAACGAGTGCTGAGATGACTATATTCTCAGGTAAAATACACTCGGGAGTCACCAGGCATTCGGAAAGATCAAAAAGACGTGACAAAGAATCGGGTTTAACGTTTTTGGAACTCGGGCGGTACGACAGAGAAAAATCAAACCGGACGAAAAAAAAAGTGCCCACGGAGCCTGCCTGGAATTGAGTCTTTTTGCAGTTCTAATGTATTATGAGTTTTTATGATCAGTCCGAACAATGAAAGGTACCCCTGACCCTTCCAACCAATGACGCCACTCCTTTAAAGCTAATTTGACAGCCTACAATTATCTGTTACAAACGTCATAATTACGTTCAGCAGGAGATAAACGATGGAAGAAAAATGCACAAGGATGCATCTTATCGTCCGAGGCAGCACGTTGGGAAAGAACTGCACCTACTCCCACCTCTGATGCATCTACCTCCACCACGAACTGCCGTGTGGGATCAGGGGCTACTAAGATGGGAGCCGAAAACAAAGAGGCTCTTGAGGTTGGTAAATATAGTTTCGGCTGTATAATACCACCTGAACGGAGTACTGGGGGAGGTCAAGGCGGTCAGAGGTGAGGCTAGTTGGCTGAAATCATGAATAAAATGTTGATAAAAATTGGCGAACCCCAGAAACGGCTGTAGGGCCTTACAGAAATCTGGACTTGGCCAATCTATCACAACCTTAACCTTGTCAGGATCCATAGATATTCCCTCTGACGAGACAATATACCCTAGGAAGAGAAAGCCTTCACAAAAAGACCATTATTACTATGACACAGTACTATGATACGGTCTAAATCCTGACTGGAATTCCTAACATATACCATTTTTCTCTAAGAAGGAATATAATTTTGAAACTTTTCTAGTATAGTGGACAGAAAAGAGAGATCCGAGATTGGTCTATAATTAACTATTTTTTTGGGGTCAAGTTGTGTTTTTTTTTTTTTTTGATGAGAGGCTTAATAACAGCCAGTTTGAAAGTTTTGGGGACATATCCTAATGAAAATGAGGAATTAATAATAGTCAGAAGAGGATCTATGACTTCTGGAAGCACCTCTTTTAGATTTCTCTAATTCTGAAATCTTCTCTGTCAGCCTAACTATGTCCCTGCATTTATCACATGTGAAACCCTCATCTGCGACAGAGATAGATAAACTGTACATGTGGCATGAGGTGCAAATAACAATAGCAGGAGAAGCCATTACTCACCGTGCTTGATGAAATATTCTTACCACAGTTGTTTGATGAACTTGTGAAAAACTGGAGAGAGAGGAGAGGAGAAAAGAAAACAGCGATAGGTATAGAGTGTTTTCGCAATGCAGGTGTACTGCACTCACGGATATAAAATAAAAGTAAACGATCAAAATTAATCTGATAAGGTTGATCAATAATTTCAGCAATATAGTGTGAATTCAGTTATATTTTATAACTTAAAAATGTAGTATTTGAGTGATAGTAAGATAAAGATTCTAGAAAAAAAACAAAACAGCTACATGGAGCTACGATCAGCAGCAGCAAGGCCAGCAGGCCAACAGGAAGCAGAGAAAACACTGTCCAACAGTGACACCTGCAGTCATGGAGGGGTAGAGTGTGTGTGTTTGTAAAAAATGTGATTAAAATCAAAATCACTAAATTGATCAAATAATCATAATAGGTTTTCTTTGTCCATATCGCACAGCCCTATTCCTGGGATAAAGCAGGGGATTTATGATAAAAAAAATTATTATAAAAAAATTAAATGTTTAATTTTTGTATGTGAAGTTATTTGCAGATGCCTGCAATGATTAATTAGTAGGGCCGGGACTTTAACGCGTTAATTGAGATTAATTAATTACACAAAAAATAACGCGTTAACTAAGATTAATTAATTACAGAAAAAAATTCCCGCATTTTTTAAAACTTATTTTTGCACTGCGGAACGTTTCTCACTGGATGAGTTCGGCGGACCGATTATACTGGAGCACCAACTAGCATTCGCATATCACCGCAGCAGCACATCGAGCCTCAAGTATCACCTAAACGCAAAACATATAGCAGCTAGCGTGGACTTTACACTTTATGTTGAACTATGTATTATTTTGTTGGTGCAACAGTTTATGTTGAACTCTTTAATGTTTTGGCCAAGGTTATTGAGAGTTGGACTTAGTATGTTATGGCCTCTGAAGCAACAGAGAGATGTTTTCTAATAGTCAGTGTTTCCAATGTTCTGAATGTAATTGACAGTATTGTGTTTTACTTAAAAAACACTTTACAGAAGGTTCCAGCACCTATAAGCTTCCTGAATTTCTGAAATGTACTATTTCTAAATTGTTTCTAAATATGCTATTGCTACACTTCATGGCAAAAATTGCACTGGTCTGCTAGACTTGGTTGAACAAAAATAAACAATATTTTTATATTGAAAAAAAAATTACTTCTCACTGTTCTCAGGTCAAATATTTATATGCGATTAAAATGCGATTAATTTCGATTAATTAATTACAAAGCCTCTAATTAATTAGATTAATTTTTTTAATCGAGTCCCGGCCCTATTAATTAGAGTAAATCATTTCCATTTAAGAGAGCTGTAAATGTATGAAATGGCTATGTTTTGAATTATTCACTATAACTCAACTTTTGACTCATTCACCCAATATAAAACTTTTTTTTTTCTTTCAGCAACATGAACGGTGAAAATCAGGCCTTGATGGATGAATACAATAATCTTCCTACTGATTATGACACTTATGTCTCTAACAAAACTCAACATGATTCTTCAGAAATCAGAATCATAATCTTCCTCATCACTAGTGTTTGTGTGAGTCTTCCAGCTCTGGTTTGGGCTTTTCGTCTTCTGCACCTTCACAGAAAGATCAGAGGCCGAATCTCAATCTTCATCCTCTTCCTCCTCCTCAATGACCTGATACAAATGCTCCTTCATCTATATATACTGGCAGGTATACTGACAAGATTCAGATCCTTTATCTTTGAGCTTGTCCAGTTTTGGTTGGGATTATATTGGTGTGGTTTTCATCTGCATCAGCTGGTGGCTCTGGAGGGGATTTTGACTCTGAAATATCCGCTTTGGTCTGCTCGTATTTTCTCACTGCCCTGTTACATCACAGTCTCCATCCTTGTGCTTTTTTTTTCTATAGTTAGTGCATTATTTCTTTATATTTCTTGTATACATCCACTTGAAAATACAAACATGTCATTATTCAGCAGTCTCTGCACAAGTGTTGTTCCTCTGATCGTATTGTCTGTATCATCTACAATCAGCTGTAAAGCCTCTTCCACTCCTGTCAGAAAAAACTGTTCAGTGCTCACTGTTGCTATTCTTACATTTGTTATGATGTACTTACCTTTCATTTTGATCCTGAGTGTGATTTTATTTCATTTACATCCATATGTCAACCCATCTTGGTTCATAATGTCTTTATGTTTGATGAATTTGAGAGTGTTTTCAGACCCTATTCTGTGTGTTTTGGTCTGCAGAGAAAATCTCAGAGATGTTCAGACGCCACAAACACACACAGAACCCAACGCTGATGAGACGTCAGTCTGAACTTGAGTTTCATTAGTCCTCACGTCTGAATCTGGCTTCAAAACATACACCCATCAGTATAATGAAAAATTATTAATAAAATAAATAATATATGACTTAAAGATTAATTAATTTTAAATGTCTGTGATTGCTAAAAGTGAAAGTGTGCTCTCTGTGCCACAAACTGCACAAACTGAGTTTCCATCTCTTTACTGATCATTTTAACAGGTTTTTTTTAATATTGGAATGTATTAACAATATGTAAATGATTGATTTCAATATTCAGCAATTGAAAGTATTGTACGGGGCTTCCCATATAAAAAGTGTAACATTCAATGTGATTTCAGCTGTCAATCATCCATATATTAGAATAAAACATCTAACACAATGCAGTTCTGTCCAGCAAATGATGTGCACACAGATCATTAACATTTGGATCTTCAATGGTATCAAAACTACAAATATATGAACATCTCGAACAAATGAACACATTACAGTCCACAGACATTGTTTTTTAAAGAACACAATAAAAATCCCCCAAAATATAAAGACCTCATGTTGTACATGTACATTGATCACCCTCCCTCTCTCTATTCACCCCTTTAATTACTATGCTACTATATCATTTGCTCTGTTTTGCAGGGGGGGGGGGGGGTATTCCAGAATGCAGGTTATGTGACTTAGACGGGTAGGTTTAGGAATAAGTAAGCGCATAACCTCTGCTTTCGGTTCCAAAAACAGAGGTAACTTTCGGATTATGTAAGTAACCAAAGCAACTGACTCTCTGAGGATAACCTGCTTCAGAGCAGGTAATGTTGCAGGGTTAGTTTGTTTCAGAGAGGTTTCCGAGCATGGCTTGCCCTTTTGATGAGGATCGTGTGGACGTAGAGGCACACATTAAACAATGTTTTCTTTGCCGTGAGAGGGTGATAACACCACGTATCGATGTATTTTCTTATTCTAACGAATATTTGCAGGAGCGCTATCGTTTTTTTCTAGGGATTCGTTAATTTATTTAACAAACCTACTGAAAGCACACATCTCAAACCTGACAAACCACGGGTCAGCGCTTAGCACCGAACAAATTCTTTGTATTGCTCTGCGCTTTTTTGCTACGGAGAGTTTTCTCTACAATATCAAGCATGTGGGAAAGGCAACAGTGTGTAGAGCCGTTCGTACAGTATTTATGGCACTGAAACAGTTTCTACACACTTTTGTACAGTTCCCTGGCCATAAACCTGTTCGCTTTATTTCACGAGTTCACACTTACATACAATTGGGAGGGTAAGATTTAATGCGTATTTGGCGTGCTGTCCGGAGGGAGGGCTCCGAGCTCGGAGTTCGGCCCGAACCCAGAGTACTCCCCCCTACCCTATGTAAGTGGTTTAGGATTAGAAGTGTGGAGAAGGGGTGGTGGGGGGATGCTGCGAGACTGTCAAATGAATTGAGGTGAGACTGCTGTATATATACACCTCTTACCATTGATTGCTGAGTGCTCTCCACCTGTGTTAATTATCTGCTCGTGCTTCTCCCGAACTTTGTTAATAAAACATCATTAAAGAAGAATTCCACAGGGTGGCAGGTTTGCTCTCAGAAATTCTGTCATCTACTTCAATTAAATTACATTTCTTAATAGGTTTATTTTGACTGCACACACAGACATGTAAAGCCTACACAGACTTTGCAACACCCATTGAATCTAGAGATATGAGTTGTCAAAATCACTTTATTTAATGTATTTCTTCACGTCCTGAAATAAAAGAGACATTCCAGATCTGTATTTATTGCTTTATACATGCACACAAAAAAAAAAAAATAACAGATTCATGTTCACATATGATTTTCACCTTAATGCGATGCTCCAGTAGTTCTATTTCAAGTTTGGCCTTTTTAATGGCCAGCCTTTTCTCCTCTAGCTGAAGCTGTATTAGGTCCATGTCAATTTTTATTTTATTTGCCTTAATAGATGGACCTTATACAGCTCCTTTGCAGACAACTAGAAAGGCAAAGTAAATATTAAAGAAGAAAATCTGCCACATAGTAACATTATGTAAATAAGGACAACCAGTGACAAGTTCTTACACTGCTAAGATTATTATGTGTAGAGGTAGATAGACCCTCATCTGCATGCACATCCCCAGCTAGATTCTGTCACTGGATAAAAGTGAAATGGGGGGGGGGGGTGAAATGCTCGTTTTCACTCAATCTCCTGTTAATCTTGAGTACCTATAGAGTAGTACTGCATCCTTCATAACTCCAAAAAGTCTTTAGTTTTATTATATTTATAAGAGAAAGATAGTCTGTACCGATTTTTCCCGGAAAAACACGAGCGGCTGGAGGCGTGACGTGTGGGCGGAGCTAAAGAATCACGAGCGCCAGTAGGCTTTTGAGTTGAGAGCGTTTGGAAGCTGTGACATTACCGTGAGGAAAAAAACATCCAAAACAAACCATGGCTAACAGTCAGATTCAGCCGTCTATTTATGATCCAGAATCAGATCCAGAGGCTGAAATTTAACAAGAGCAGCAGCAGCAACGACTCGCTCCGAACGGGGCTCGAACCCGGGTCTCCGATGGGAGGCGGACGCACTAACAAGGAGGCAGAGATATTTGAAGTAATTTTACTCACCGCCTGCGGTTCCAACACACGATCGTGACCCTTTTTCGTTGGGACTGCATTATCCTTAAGAAATAAACGATACGCAAATCCGTCGTCAAACTGGGCCTTGTTTGTAAAACAAGCATCTTCGAAATGCAGGGAACAAACACAAACACTTGCACAACTCCGTTGATGCTCTGTAAAAATAAACTCCATCCACTGGTCCCTTAATGCTGTTTCTCTTTTGGTAATCTGTGCAGGGTTGTCTTGCCCTGGCAACCAAAAACACACTTCTTTTGTGACATTTGGCGACGCTCTCGCTCTGATCAGTGAAGTCTGTTGTGCTCTCAGTGCTCTGCTATACGGGAGCGCGCTCTTCCGGCAGAAGTGCCTCAGGACCCATATAAGGAAATTCTGCTCCATCTAACGTCACACAGAGCCATACTCGAAAAAAACTTTCCCAAACTTGTGACAAACCGGAAGGAGTATTTTGGGAACAAAAATACTCCTTCAAACGTACAATTTAATTTTTGAAACTTTGTCCATGGGAATTTAACATGGGAATCCAACTCTTTAACAGTGTAAAAAACTCAGTATGCATGAAATAGCATTTCACCCCCCCCCCCCCCCCCCCTTTTATTAAGTGATAGAGCAAACTCCCCAGAGTCCAGGGTTAATCAGATGGTAAGTTAACCCAGCTTTCTGGAATACACCCCTGGGGACAAACATAAAAATACAATCCAGAAACTGCCGTTTAATTACGAGAAATAAAATTACTTCACAATTCGTGTCACATGTTGACATAATATACTGAGGCTAATTCTGGCTTCTAGTTGTATCTCCAAATAGAAAGATTTAATCAATATTTACTGTGGAACAGGTATGACTTAATGGGCTGTAATACACAACAAAAAAAGATGAACAACTGTGACGGTTGGGTTTAGGAAAAACACAAGGAGAGGGTAGGATCCAATTGCAAGGGATGTGTTTAATAAACTGAAGGGTAAATACAAAATAAACAGTCTTGTGAGACAAACAAAACAAAACAAAACAAAACAAAAGAGGGAACCGGATGAAACGGGAACTCGGAGGAACGAGAAGGTAAGGGTCAGTCTCAGGAGCCGAGAACATAGACACATAGGGTAAGGACTCCATACAGACAACAGAGAAGGACAGCTCTATATAGGGAGACTAATGACAAAGGATTGTCAGCACCTGTGCGATTTAATTGGAGTGCAATTACTGTGAAAAGGACCAGACTAGAGGAATTAAAGTGCTTATGGTGAAGTGAGCTCACTAGGGAACACCCAGGAAAACAGAGACTGACATCGTGACAACAACTGAGTACATATGGATATGAGTAAAATAATGAAATACTAAACAAGAAAATATAATAGGCAATATAAAAATGTACACTCTTTTATCCACTCAAGACACATAATGCAATTAACCACAAAGCCACAAGATTAGGAAAGTAAGATTTTAGTCATGTAATGCATCATTTGGTTGTAAAAGCAATTTTCAGAAGTTGTTAGTAAAGTTAACAATTACAAAGAAACATTAAGTAACTTTGGACTGATTATGAAATTTTGAAGTAGAGAGACTGAAATAGTATTTTCAATTTGTTTAACAGTTAATACAAAGGAAGAATTTATAAGAAATTAAAGCTTTGGAGAAGATACAGTATATGGAGCAGCACTGACTGAATAATTAAACATACTGAATGTGGACATAAGAGAAACATGGTAAACAAGAATGAAAACAAGTTACAATCTAAAGAAGCAAAGATGCGGAGTCTAGTCAGACACAACAGCATTAATAGCGGTAAACCAAACTGTGAGTAATTATTGTGTTTACTCTATATAAACTATTTAGGAAAGTCATCATTTACATTGTGGTTTACAATATTATTTTATTATTATTATTTGTTGGGGACTATATGCTATTTGTTATGTGAAACACAATTCAAGTCTGTTATGCATATTCAGGACAGAACTAACTAAAAACAACATAAACTATTTCTGATACCTCTTATTTTGTTAAAATTATTAAAATCTTGCTTTCGGTCTATGCACATTTATGTCCACAACTCCATACTTTCATTATGCTTTGATTCAAAGTGACATTCAGTTCATTACTTCTCTGAGCTTCAGGAATACTATAATAAGATGTTTGTGTCTTCATTCCAAGTTTCTGACATTGCAGAGTTTCAGAAGAGTTACAAGAGAGGTGAGGGATTTACATATGATATGCAAACACCAAACAGAGCTACAGTTGTATATAACGGACGAACAAACCAGTTGTTATGTTTTATACTATTTCTGAGAATCTTTTTTCTTTTTTTAAGAAGCAGCAGTTCTGTTCATCTAACCAACAGAATATTCTCCATCATGTTCAGCCATTGATAATATTTTGCATTAATTATTTATTATAATAACACAGATTCATGTTATGTCAGCAAGTATCAAATCTATGGTTAAAACAGGCACTGTTACAGTTTTATATTGAATGACTAAAATGACTAAAACACATTCATCTTGGATATAAATAGATATTGTATTAAAACATGATTTTATGTCTATACAGTGATTTTATTACTCTTGAAAATAAGGGTGCTTAACAATGCTATAGAAGAGTCTTTTCATGTCTAAATGGTTCCATAAAGAACCTTTAACATCTGAAGAACCTTTTTGTTTCACAAAAGTTTATTTGTGGTGAAAGTCGGTTTTTTTAGATTATTAAAAAGTTAAAAAAAGTTGGTTCTTTAAAGAACCTTTTGAATGAATGGTTCTTTGTGGAACCAAACATGATTGTTCTATGGCATTGATGTTAAGAACCTTTTTCCTTTATTTTTAAGAGTGTACTTGTTTTTCTGAATGAATCTGATCAGTATGTCACTTACAGTAATCGGTGGTGTAAGCAGTGTTTTTTCTGTATGTTACTGTCACAGTGTCTGGGTTGTTGTTCCCTGGGGTTCCACTAGATGCCCTCCTTTCTCACGGTGTCTGTCACCAGATCACTTCCTATTCCCTTATTTGGTCACCTTCCTCCTTGTTGTGTAATTGATTGTCCCCCACCTTTCTCTTGTTCCCTCATTATCCTTCTGTCTATTTATACCCAGTCTGTCTTAGTCTGTGTTACGGAGTCCTTGTTTATGTCAGAGTATCAGAGGTGTCAAGTAACGAAGTACAAATACTTCGTTACTGTACTTAAGTAGAAATTTGGGGTATCTATACTTTACTTGAGTAATTATTTTTCAGCCGACTTTTTACTTCTACTCCTTACATTTTCACGCAAGTATCTGTACTTTCTACTCCTTACATTTTAAAAAATAGCTTCGTTACTGCTATTTCATTCCGGATTGTTATCGTTCAGAGAGAGAGAAAGAAAAAAAAACCTATCCAGATAAATCGCGCCATCACGATGGAGTGAATTTGATTGTGGTTGGATGAGATACACATATACCATTCCGACACCCTATTGGTCCATACGCGATCCATCACACCTGCACATGACACAAATCACATCACACTGCATAGACAGTTTTGGGTTCGTTTATCAAAAAATATATTTCTTAAAAGTAGGTTGGAACCAGTAGTATCCGATCGCCTCAGAGTCAGTCCGCTTAAATTTCTAATGAAACCGGCGTCAGTCCGGTCTCCTCCCGTCTTTCAGCGAGCTCTTCAATCCGCCGACCATGGTGGAGCAGCGCGAGCTCAAACAGAGACAGAGGACACAAGGTGTGTGTTTACCGATAGATTGTTAGAATATCTGTATCTGTGAAGTTCTTTGTCATAAATACAGTTTACAAAAGGTCACGATCAGTCAGTTTCTCATCTACTGTAAAGTTTCCTTACACTTATTTAAATATACTTAATTTAATCATACGTTCTTTATACATACTGCTGTGCAAAAGTCTTAGGCAGTATTTTAACTTAAAAGAATGGTGTTCGGCCAGTTATTTATATATTTTGCTGTAGAGTGTCAGTATAAAATATCAGTTTACATTTCAAAACATTCATTTTGCCATTGTCAAACTGCTTGATTACTGCACTAGATTATTATTAAAATTAATGGCAAACTACTGTCCTACTGACACATTGCAGCAAAAGATATAAATAACTGGCTTAAAACCCTTTTTTTGGGGTGAAAACACTATTCTTTCTTTTCCATAAGACTTTTGCACAGTACTGTATTTTAAAAACGAGATTGTTGCTACTTTATAAAGAATGAGCATACAGTCATTCACAGAACTGATTTAAGACAGTGACAGACAGCACTCATCTTAACTAAATATCAGAGTGAGTGACAGAGATACAGTAGAAACATTATGTGTACTTTTGTATTAAATAATGACCCAGATTGTGAAATACATTTATTAGCCTTAGATTAAGGGAAGCACAACTTGGGAAATGAGAGCATCCAATGTGAAAGCTATGGATTTATTTTAAATATTTGTAATGTTCTTTAATGTTATCCATATTTTTTTTTGTAGTTCTTTTTTTTTTTTAAGTATCGGTTCAGGCACGTTGAGGCGCCAGTACCATTTTAAAAGTATCGAAAAGGCACTGGACCCTACTTAAAAGTTATTATTTATTTCTCACTACTGGCTCATTTGCCAAATGGGTGCTTTCTCTTCGTCCTCCACAAATTAAGCTACTGTAGGTAGTTGGGTAGTGAGACGTTTTAATAAATTATCGTTTGCGATTGATGACACAAATGACAATGTGGTGATATCTAGGCTATAGAGCATCACAGTCCCACCCACAGCTGGTGCCGGAACTAAAAATTCAATGCAATTTCTGCATTGACATTTGGAGTATAAGCCATTAAAACGTAACCATACATGGTAGACTTAAAACCAGCTACGGCTGTACTAAGCGACAGTATATGCTCATATAAACGTAAAAAGATCATGGGCACTAACCTTGTTTTGATCTAAATGCCTTTTATTCGCGATGTCTTGGCTAAGTACTTCATTACCCACAATCCTGAACAATCCCACAGTGATGCATCTGATTGGTGGAGCTCGTATAACCGTCTGGTTAAACCCCTCGAAGGTCCGTGAAGACTGAAGATCATTAATAAAAAAATAAAATAAAATAAAAACCTGTGTTGCGTTTTTGCACGGTAGACTTATCAGTGCAATCATGATCTCCTTGGCTGCCATTGAGAGTTTGGCAGGGAGGTTGGTAACTTTAGTTAGCATTATCGTCCACTTTAGCTAGGCTACTGTAGCCTCCATATGAAATGAGTCATATCAAGCATTTTATAATGCCACTGTCAAAACAATATTTAGCCTAGACATACCTTTTTGTGCATTTACTGAACATTTGTGTAATGGCAACGACATGTGTTGACAACTGAGCAGTGATTGCAGTCAGATACAAAGCACTGCACCATTGCTGACTTTATCGTTAACCACTTTCACACACGCACACAATATATAATTACTGCACATTCACTATATAAAATAACTGGAGGAAAAAGTTCGCGCGAGCGGCCGTCATCAGATTTGGATGTCGCTCAAAAGGCTCGTTGCCTCGTTCTCAGTTGTGGCTTCAGTCTAATTCAATGGGGCGCGGTGGTTTATGGGATGAGTAGTTCCTGCGCTCGAAATGAAAATATGTACACAGTCTTGTACCTTTTGAATTTTGGATTTTGTCTTAATTTTTTCACTTGAAATGATATGTTATATGCTTATGAGTTCAGCCGTAGCTGGTTATCCTCACACATGCTCTAAAACTCTTTAGATACGGATTTTTCCGAAAGTGAATGGGAGAAATGAATGGGAAAATTACTTCCGGCACCAGAGCTCTCTCGGGCTGTGGGTGGGACTGTGAAGCTCTATATCAACTTTGTAACTCGTTACCCCCGAACACTGGACATAGCAGATGTACCGAATACAAGAAGCTATCAGTCAAGAAGGTATCAGGATTATGAGTTATTTTTCATTTTTAGTTTTTGAATAATCACTTAGATTAATCATTCATTTTGACAGCACTATAATGTTTATTGTAAATAGTCAACCACACAAGAGTAATTGTTTCTTAGCCTGCACCAATGTTCTTGTCCATTGCCCTCACAGAGTCCTGCAGCTAAGCTTGGATGTACATTTACATTCCATTCAAGGTTATTGATGACATGCCTCTGAAGTTTGACTTTTTGCACCATGACAATACTTATTGGCAACTAGTCATCATATCTCTAGCTCTTTAATGTATTTGCATTGTACTAAAATGAGTTCATTTTCAATGGGCATATATGTGGCTGAAACAGGTAGCCTAGTGCATCCCAAACTTTTCAACATGAACATTTTAATATAACATTATAGTCATTATGGCCTTTAGAAAAATGTTTTTTTAGGAGGTGGGGTAGTGCACAATAGGCCCCTGTGGCACGGCCCAAGCTTTTGTTCTTAATGGCATTTTTTTCCTTACATTACTTTTACTTTTATACTTTAAGTAGTTTTTTAAACCAGTACTTTTACACTTTTACTTGAGTAAAAAGCTTGAGTTGATACTTCAACTTCTACAAAAGTCTTTTTAAACCCTAGGATCTATACTTCTACTTGAGTAATGAATGCAAGTACTTTTGACACCACTGCAGAGTATTATTCATGTCGGTCAAGCCTTGCCTTGCCTTGCCTTGCCTTGCCTTGCCTTGCCTTGTGTTCGTGTCTTGTTTATGTGGATTGATGTTTTGGTTTCGACCCCTGCCTGGACTGTTTACCCCTCTGGATCCCTAAATAAATCCTACTTACCTGCAATTGGTTCTCTCACCGTGTTTCAAGCATCCCGTACCGTGACAGTTACTGTATGCTATGATGTAGATACTTTTTTTTTTTAGAATTAAATTAATTTTACTCTAACAAATCTGTAAAACTCCAATAAAAATATAAACATCTAAAAAAATAATAATCTAAATTGCTTTTATTTTTTATTTTATTTTCATCATCCTTTAAAGGGGTCATATGATGTTGCTAAAAAAACATTATTTTGTGTATATGGCATAATGTGTGTTTTAAGGTAAAAAACAAAAAACAACAACATTATTTTCCATATAATGTACATTATTGTTAATCCTCTTAGCCTTCTGAAATGTGTTGATTTTACAAAGCTCACCATTCTGAGAAAGTGAGGTGTGCTGTGATTGGCCAGCTATCTGAATTTCAAAATGAAAATGTTGTCATTAAATCACTTACAAACCTGTAAAAGCTTTGTTCGTCTTTGGAATATGATTTAAGATATTTAGAATGAAAATTGGTGGTCTTGAGACTGTCCCATAGACTGCCAAGTAAAGAACAGTGTCAAGGTCCAGGAAAGTATGAAAGACATTGTCAGAATAGTCCATCTGACATCAGTGGTTCAACTGTAACTTTATGAAGCAACGAGAATACTTTTTGTACACGAAAAAAAAAAAAAAAAAATAATAATAATAATAATGACTTTATTCAACAATTCCTCTCCTCTGTGTCTCTCCAAGTCAGTGTAGCGCCATTTTGACAAATCTGAGATGGCGAACGCTCTTCTGTGTGAGCCATGCCACAAGGATACATTTTTTTAATGTGTATGTACGCTTTGGTTTGAATGAAAACAGCGCATCAGTGAAGCATGGCTGAAACAGAAGAGCAAAAGTACTTTATTTGACCTACCGAAAGTAGATGCATTTAGGAATCTTTAAGATTACTTACAACAGAAAACCAACAACTTTTATGGACAACTGTTTCGTGAACGTAGAGGAAGTCATTCTGACTTTACTACGACAATCTGGTGCTTCTGAATCAGCCACTGGAAGTATGCTTTGTTATTAGTTTAAGTATTTGCTCTTGATTGTTCAAATGTGGAGTTTAGCGTGTGTGTGTGTGTGTGTGTCTGTGTGCGTGCTGTGGAAGAGAGAGAGGGGGGGGGGGTCACACAGTGTCAGTTGTCTTAACCGTCCGTGTCTTGTGTACAGCAAACACATCTGAGCTTCATCAATGTGTCTGTCACGAGACTCTGTTCCTCTTTCAGCTTGAACTGATGGTAAAACTAACAACATTATTTACTGTATTTACATTTATTTTGAAAGATTAAGCTTGTGATTATGGAAAGTTGCGTTACATTTCCGACGAGTGCTTCCAGTGTTCGGCCAATCACAATGCACTGGGTCAGTCGGCCAATCAGAGCAGACTGTGGTTGTCAGAAGGAGACACTTTGTGGAAAACAAGATGTTAGAGAGAGGCAGGGCATAGAGGATATACATTAAAGTACAGGATTTGAAAAGTAATGTGTTTTTATTTATTTTTTGTTACACCAAATGCCCAAAATTATGATCTTTAAAAAAGCATCATATGACCCCTTTAATAATAACCTTAATTTTGAACCACGTATGAACATGTTGTAACTTATTTGTCCATATAGACCCAGATATGGCGGGCAAGTAGGAAAAATAAATATTTATTTAACAAAATAATATATTTAACAAAAGTTAACCAAACAATCAGTAGTCAGTATATGGATGTCAGTAGTGAAGAATGCCTGAGAGAGCACACACCCCACTGACGACATACCTAAAACTTAACAAAAAACAAAGACCAGCAATAACTAAGCCCAAAGAATATATATATATATATATATTGCTGTAATGTGTTAGAAGGAAATATCAGTTTACATTTCCAAATATTATTTTTGCCATTAAATGTAATAATCCGGTGAGATATTTGTTTGCACAAGGAGTCTGACAGCAGCAAGTGCTCCACACAGAGATCTCATAATCATCATCAATCTGTCTGGGATAACATGAAGCAACAGAACAAATTTAGACAGACTCAGTCCAGAACAAACTGTGGCAATGTCTCCAAAACGTTTCAAGAAACCTGCAAAGCTACAGTACTGTGCAGAGTTTTAGGCACTTGTGTAAAAATGCTGTAAGGTGCGGATGTCATCAAAAATAATGCATGAACAAATGTTATTTATTAACTTTAACTAAATTAAATCACTTAACTACATTAAAACCTTTGATGTGAACCGATGTGGGAACCACAACGCTGAATTGTGGGGGTCTTTCAGCAAATTGAACTGAATTGCCTTGTTTTATTATCCCAAAGAACCAGTTTGACAGTCAGGGATGGCCTGCTAGGTGGTAGGCAGCCTTGTTTGCATCTAATTATTGTCGCTTTAACAGCTACTGTTTGTGTGGGCGCTATTTGAAATGGCCCAGTATTCACAACTGTATCCACAACAAACACAATGCCATCAGCACATGGAACTGAACAGGGTGCTTTGAGGCACAACAGAGGCTGCTTAGGGGGTGGGTCCGGCTGTAGTGAGACTTGGCCCTCTTCTCTTCCTGTCCTGGAGATCAGGATGATGACTGAGGCACCGGTTCCAGCACTATCTTAGGCTTGGGTCCCTGGCGTTCAGGAAAAAGGTTGCATCTGGCCCAGTGGGAGTGATGACGGGACTCAGGTCTGGACACTCCAGCAATTGGCAACACTGGCAAAATTCCATATATATATATATATATATATATATATATATATATATATATATATATATATATATATATATATTTTAGGTGGGCATAGATTAATTTTTTTAAAATAGATTAATCTCACTCTGATCTTGAAATTAATCTAGATTAATCTAAATTAAAATGGCTCATTCGAATTCTGCCGAAGGCATTCAGAATATGTGTGTTACCCAAATAAAATTGACAAACAGTAAGTCTTTGAGAAGGGGTTTATCAAGCTAGGTGGTGCATTAAAAAAGGGGCTCATCTCCTGTTTCCAAAATGTTTCACAAAGTGCTTGAAAAAGCTGTAAACTAATTCCACATTGCACAAGGTGCAAACAACATTATTCCTGTTTCACACCAATGTTTAAGTTTTTTTTTTTTTTCAAGTTTGTAGGTGTCAAGGTACAGAAACCAAATAATAGCACTGGATAGTCTTCAATGTAAAAATTAGGCTAAATTAGGCGCGGTCACTTTAAGAGACCATGAACGCATCCAATATAGACGGTTTCATCGGGCGCACGCGCCTGGACCTAAGTTAACTTCCGGTCTGTGTTGTGTATATCGGTCTGGCTGCGGTGCCTATCTTCTACAAACGCAGTTAAAGGCAAGGTGATGAGTAGACTGAAGTTGGGCTCAGGTGGTTGTGCGGTGGGATGTGTTTCCCATACATTTATTTATTTTTGGAGACTCGCAACGATTTTAAAACTGATCGATTTTCAAAAAGGCTTCGTTAAATAAACATGAGTAACGTAAGGTTACGTAACGTACTGCACGTTTAATAATAATATTTCCTTACATTTATGTTTAAATATCAAAACGAGGCACGGGTGTTTTTATATCTCTGTATTTCTGAAGGAGGACTTGCATGTTATATGCCTGATATCAGCGTGTGAGCGTACCAGCTCTGCTTTGTTTACAGCTGTTACTGGGGAAACCTCTATTTCTAGCGCTTTATGTCTATGCTTTAAAACATCTCCTGCTGGCAAATAATGAATTAGCATTTTCATTAAGTCCACACAGAAAACACATTTTGTTTGTTATCAAAAAATATCTACTCTAGAGGGACTTGGCTGTTGTTATTGATTCTATTTGGAGTCTACCGGAAGTTAAGTTAGGTCCACAAAAGCGCTCACGCGCATTAACGTTTGTTTATGTTGATGCCGTTGAAACGTCTATAATACACATCCCTTTTTTCCCTCAACTGTTTACTTTCACTTAAGGAATAAGTGACAGTTTTTTCGATCATAATTTCCAAGGTGGATATTTTTACATATTGTGTATGTATTTGTCAGCCCAAGAGCAAAAATAAGCAAATTCGATGTTCTAGTGTTTTGAGACGCCTTTCTCTTCGCGAGCCCTGAACACCAGAACACCGCGAGTACTGAATTGGGCTCTTTCACATCTTTTTTTTGTTCAAACTGCGATTTGCATTTGTTCGTTCGGGTGCAGTAGGGACTTCGAGGTGAACTTCGCAGAAGAGAGCTCGGTTCAGTGTCGCTGTCCGTGATACGCGGCTCTCTCTCTCTCCGCACCTAACGACACGCGCTACTCTGTTCAGCTTTTGCGCGTCTAGTTTTTGGAAGCTTTAATGTTTAAATCGACAAGCGGTATGGCTTAACAACACGTGAGAAAGATAAGCTTTCGTGACGATGCGCAACAGTGGCCCGTCAACTGTCCTGAGCATCTTTTTAGGCTGTCCTCAGCCAGTCGGTTATATAAAATATCTAGGTGAAAGTCGTCATAGCTCGCTTAATATAGACCCAGCTCCCAACCCAACTTTGAGAATAGATTAATGGCGATATTTTTTTATCGCCCGATAAGAGTCTCGCGACTGTACAAACTCAAAACTATTTTGTACAAACATTTTTTTTTCTGGGATTTAGCAATCCTGTGAATCACTAAACTAATATTTAGTTGTATGACCACAGTTTTTTAAAACTGCTTGACATCTGTGTGGCATGGAGTCAACCAACTTGTGGCACCTCTCAGCTGTTATTCCACTCCATGATTCTTTAACAACATTCCACAATTCATTCACATTTCTTGGTTTTGCTTCAGAAACAGCATTTTTGATATCACCCCACAAGTTCTCAATTGGATTAAGGTCTGGAGATTGGGCTGGCCACTCCATAACATTAATTTTGTTGGTTTGGAACCAAGACTTTGCCCGTTTACTAGTGTGTTTTGGGTCATTGTCTTGTTGAAACAACCATTTCAAGGGCATGTCCTCTTCAGCATAGGGCAACATGACCTCTTCAAGTATTTTAACATATGCAAACTGATCCATGATCCCTGGTATGCGATAAATAGGCCCAACACCATAGTAGGAGAAACATGCCCATATCATGATGCTTGCACCTCCATGCTTCACTGTCTTCACTGTGTACTGTGGCTTGAATTCAGAGTTTGGGGGTCGTCTCACAAACTGCCTGTGGCCCTTGGACCCAAAAAGAACAATTTTACTCTCATCAGTCCACAAAATGTTCCTCCATTTCTCTTTAGGCCAGTTGATGTGTTCTTTGGCAAATTGTCACCTCTTCTGCACATGCCTTTTTTTTAACAGAGGGACTTTGCGGGGGATTCTTGAAAATAGATTAGCTTCACACAGACGTCTTCTAACTGTCACAGTACTTACAGGTAACTCCAGACTGTCTTTGATCATCCTGGAGGTGATCATTGGCTGAGCCTTTGCCATTCTGGTTATTCTTCTATCCATTTTGATGGTTGTCTTCCGTTTTCTTCCACGTCTTTCTGGTTTTGCTCTCCATTTTAAGGCATTGGAGATCATTTTAGCTGAACAGCCTATCATTTTTTGCACCTCTTTATAGGTTTTCCCCTCTCTAATCAACTTTTTAATCAAAGTACGCTGTTCTTCTGAACAATGTCTTGAACGACCCATTTTCCTCAGCTTTCAAATGCATGTTCAACAAGTGTTGGCTTCATCCTTAAATAGGGGCCACCTGATTCACACCTGTTTCTTCACAAAATTGATGACCTCAGTGATTGAATGCCACACTGCTATTTTTTTGAACACACCCCTTTCAACTAATTCAACTAATTGCCCAATTGCACAGCCTTAAGAGCGTGCATATCATGAATGCTGGGTCTCATTTGTTTTCTGAGAATCTACTGAACCTACTGGTAACTTGTTTGCCACGTAGCAATAAAAAAATATACGAAAAACCTTGATTATTCTGGTTAGTCACATTGCACTGCTATTATTTTGAACAATACTGTATATATATATATATATATATATATTACACAAAAAAATGTAGTAAATTAATAAAAAACGAAAATAAAGTTTTGAAAACGAAAATTAAAGTTTTGAGGAAAATAATTTAGCTTTTTGCAAATAAAAGCAAAGAATTGCAAAACAAAATAAAGTACTGGGAGAAAAAATATTAAGTTCTGCAAACAAAAATTAAGAATTGCAAAACAAATGAAACAGCGTGAAAGCAATAATTTTGCAATACATATTTTCCATGGTCATGTCTATTAATTTATTCGCAACGCTGCTTTTATTTTGCGTGTCAGTCTAGTTTGAGCTTGTGATACCATTTTCCCTTTGCGCTTCACTTTTCTGCACGTCTCTCTTTGTGGCACTGTTTTGACATGAGAGAGGAGTGAAGGGTCCCTGGTACAACATGCCTCCATGAAAGTGACGTCATCGGCCCGAGACGCAGCTCACTGATCCAGGTGCTGTCATGATGAGCAGAGACTTGCGAGTGGATCGTTTTTTTTATTAAATAGCATTAAAAATGTAATGTTTTCATTTTATTAACTTTATTAACAAATATATGTGTGTATAAACAGTGTTTGCTCAAGTTAAAGTTACTATGAACATCTGCTGTTTATTTCTCTCGATGTGCACACTTTTATAGCTATAAAATGTGTTTGGTTTCATTTGGTTAACTCCAAGTGTATTAACAATGTTTGTTTAAACTCTCTTAACTGTGGAAGGACGCCAGCACACAGAAGCATTCTTTTCAGGGTTTTATTGGATTTTCAATAAAATTTCAACAGCAAAAAGAATTACAAAACAAACAAATATTTACAAGTTTTCTTTGTATTTCATCATGGCTTTACTATGTTTTGTGTTAATTCTTTCTTTCTTTCTTTCTTTCTTTCTTTCTTTCTTTCTTTCTTTCTTTCTGTCTGTCTGTCTGTCTGTCTGTCTTTCTGTCTGTCTGTCTGTCTGTCTGTCTGTCTGTCTATCTTTCTTTCTTTCTTTCTTTCTTTTCTTTTAAACACCATACCAGCTTCTAAGGCTATATTCATGGCGAGACATAAAGTGCAATTTTGCTGCAGCCTGGAATTGAACTACTGGTTTCGTCTGGTCAGAGGAGAACTGACCCCAACTGAGCCTGGTTTCTCCCAAGGTTTTTTTCTCCATTCTGTCACCGATGGAGTTTCGGTTCCTTGCCGCTGTCGCCTCTGGCTTGCTTAGTTGGGGTCACTTCATCTACAGCGATATCGTTGACTTGATTGCAAATAAAAGCACAGACACTATTTAAACTGAACAGAGATGACATCACTGAATTCAGTGATGAACTGCCTTTAACTATCATTTTGCATTATTGACACACTGTTTTCCTAATTAATGATGTTCAGTTGCTTTGACGCAATGTATTTTGTTTAAAGTGCTATATAAATAAAGGTGACTTGACTTGACTTGCAATCAATCAATTATTAATTGTGTCAACCAACAAATACATTGCAAATATACTATGGTTTTCTCAACTTCGGGTCAAATTTACAAAAAAAAAAAAGATCCCTTATAATGATCTCTTATAAGATAATAATAATAGTTGTATCTATTATTATAAGAAATTGGTCTTTGTTTGCATCACTAAATCATTATTCACCTGTTTATAGCTGCTTTGAAACAACCTTTACTGTAATATGTGATATAGGAATAAAAGTGACTTGATTTGATAATATTAGCTGTGATTTGTTGTAATCTGTAGAAGTGCTACTGTACTGGCACCTTGCAAGATGGAAAAATGCTTTTAGATTTTCAGTAATTTTGACAAACAATGTGCTTATATTCATGGTGGATTATATTTTGTACATAAAAATGCTTTATTTTAGTGGGACCCATCTCATTATTTGAAGTGTTTTATATCATCTAGCATATTATGATCCCCTGTTCAAATCCTTAGATTGAATTGGGTAAACCACATAAAAGGACACGTGAAACCAGAATGCAATCATATTTAAACATTACCACAAAAACAAATTACCAAATGCAAAAGAAAATACTTGTCATGGCAGGAAAATAAGAAAGTGAAATAACTCTCAATAGCTTACCAGAAAATGAAACCATCAACAAACATACAGTAAACAGTACCTGAAACCTCCAAAATTAAAAAAAAACAACCAATATTAGTGAAAAACCAACAAAACCAATAAAGAAGGAACATAATTAAAAGCTTGTTTGCTGGTATATTTCCTCTGCCTGCATGCTTCGCTTCAGTGTGTTTTTTTTATAAACCTTTATATCGGGAAACACCAATGAGGTGACGAGACACAGGTGCAAAGGGCACACCTAAACCAACAGGAGTAAATAACATCACATAGAAAGATTAACACACCCCTGGCCCAGATGATAATACAAAAATGGGTGGGGTATGGTAACAAAAGCTTGAAAAACAGAAACCTTAAAACTTTTCTTTAAGATCTAAACACATTTGGTTTTAGTTTCATACTTGTAGTAGTTTTGTCCTTGATGTTATGGGTGTGTCACATTCAGACTTTTAATCTTTTAATGCTTCTTCAATAAACTGAAAAGTGAATACCAGCTAATGGAGCTATTTCAGAATCACCTGAAAATCGACTATTTCCCAACATGCCTCATAAATCTTTAAACTGTAGTATAATGAATACTGCACAGGACACTGTTGAAATATAGCATGCAAAACATTAGGTGATACTTTACCAATAATTATTATGCTTCATACACAAAATTAAAAAGTGCATAACAACTATTTGTGCACTATTGTCTTGAGCATTAATAACATGATTTTCTGCTGAATGCTGCACAGAAAATATAAAAACCAGAAGACCAAGCAGAAGGTATATTATAGTGTTTATAGTAAACTGTGATAACAAATAATTAAATTTGGGCAGTTAGAATATTGACAACGTCAGTACAACTCTATTTATAAGTAGACAATGACATTGTTGTGCAATACACAAATGTATATATAGAAATACAATGTGCTAACAACACACCCAACAAAACAATCTGTCTAGAGTTGAGTTATGAGATGCATATCATGGGTGTTGCCTTTAGAAGGTTCACTGTTCTCACTAGATCACACAAAAAGCAGTGGAGGTTCCCTCTTTTCAGCTCAAGGTGACTTTTTGTATTTGTATTAGTGCTGTCAATCGATTAAAAAAAATTAACTAATTAATCAATCAATCACCTTTATTTATAATCGCACAATTTTTAAAAATTAATCGCAATTAAAAGACTGAAACTTTTTGGATATGTAAATGTAAAATGTAAATAATTTATGTAAACTCAAGACAAAGAAACTATTTAAATTCAAAATATGATTGTTTATTGGAATTTTTGTTTAACTTGTAACACAGATTTTCTCATGTAAACAACATACCTGCAATAAACCATCGATATCCTCCAAATTAACTGTTGGCTTGAAAGCCATATTTATTACAGAAATAAAAACACAGGCATGTAAGTACCATTTGAATTTCAAAACAAGCAATGCCAATAAAAAACAAAAATGATTTCCATGTTGAATTCTAAGTGGACTGCAAAAAAATTCCAAAGTATAGTCATTGCCAGTGCTTTAAGTGGGCCGGTATGCACAGGTACTCAGTACCGCCACTTCCAAATATAGCTCTTGAGCGTACCGCAACCTCTCCGTGCGCCCAGAACGTGATTGTAGCATACCGGTACACTCATTTGGACATCTGTTTTAATAGAGGTTTTAAGCTTTTACCTGCACTGCTGATTTTCAGAGCGCCCTTCACAATGCAAGCTTCCTAATTCATCCCACCCAGAGCAGAAACTACATTACCCATTCAATTCAATTCAATTCAATTCAAGTTTATTTGTATAGCGCTTTTTACAAAATAAATCGTTACAAAGCAACTTTACAGAAAATTATGTTTCTACAATATTTAGTAGTAGCTAGTAGTTTGTGCACATTTGACAGGATTTTAGAAAAAATAATAATAATAATACAAGACGTAGTCAGCTAGACAATGAACTATCAATATTATTAAGTTATTATATGATTCAGTCACACATTTAGCAATAATTGTTAGTTCTGTTTGTTGATTCAAGGTTAGCATCATCTGGGGTCCTCTGAGGGTCAGCATCATCTCTTCTCAGGTGTTCTGGATCCAGACTGGAGCTTGTTTAAATCCTAGTCGTGCCGAAACATAGAAACAAAATACAGACATCATTAGCATAGCTGCTGATCCAACAAAGTAAAATTAGTTTAACCCAAGCTAATGAATAAAAATGCAACTTTGAACAGATGCAACTACACTCACAATTAAAAATATACATTATTCGAATGCTTGGCGAAAGAGATGTGTTTTTAATCTAGATTTAAACAGAGAGAGTGTGTCTGAACCCCGAACATTATCAGGAAGGCTATTCCAGAGTTTGGGAGCCAAATTTGAGAAAGCTCTACCTCCTTTAGTGGACTTTGCTATCCTAGGAACTACCAAAAGTCCAGTGTTTTGTGACCTTAGGGTGCGTGATGGGTTGTAACGTGGTAGAAGGCTAGTTAGGTACGCTGGAGCTAAACCATTTAGGGCCTTATAGGTAAGTAATGATAATTTGTAACTGATACAGAACTTAATAGGTAGCCAGTGCAGAGACTGTAAAATTGGGGTAATATGATCATATTTTCTTGACCTCATAAGGACT
This sequence comes from Carassius gibelio, assembly GCF_023724105.1. Classification (NCBI taxonomy): domain Eukaryota; kingdom Metazoa; phylum Chordata; class Actinopteri; order Cypriniformes; family Cyprinidae; genus Carassius; species Carassius gibelio. The sequence goes on along the minus strand of NC_068416.1, from coordinate 28,581,648 downwards.
CTAGCTGCTGCATTTTGGACGACCTGTAGCTTGTTTATTGAAGAAGCAGGACAACCACCTAGAAGTGCATTACAATAGTCCAGTCTAGAGGTCATGAATGCATGAACTAGCTTTTCTGCATCAGAAACAGATAACATGTTTCGTAGCTTGGCAATGTTTCTAAGATGGAAGAATGCAGTTTTTGTAACATTGGAAATATGATTTTCAAAAGACAAGTTGCTGTCTAATATAACACCCAGATTTCTGACTGTAGAGGAAGTAACAGTACATCCGTCTAGTTGCAGATTGTAATCTACAAGATTCTGTGTAGTGTTTTTTGGTCCAATAATTAATATCTCTGTCTTATCCGAATTTAATTGGAGAAAATTGTGTGTCATCCAATCTTTTACATTTTTAACACACTCTGTTAGCTTAGATAATTGGGAAGTTTCATCTGGTCTCGTTGAGATATATAGCTGAGTATCATCAGCATAACAGTGGAAGCTAATTCCGTATTTTCTGATAATATTACCAAGGGGCAACATATATATTGAAAATAGAAGGGGACCTAGGACGGATCCTTGTGGCACTCCATATTTTACTGATGATAAATGAGATGACTCCCCATTTAAGTAAACAAAATGGTAGCGATCGGACAGGTAGGATCTAAACCATCTTAGAGCCTGCCCTTGAATACCTGTATAGTTTTGTAATCGATCTATGAGTATGTCATGATCTATGGTGTCGAACGCAGCACTAAGATCAAGTAAGACTAGAAATGAGATGCAGCCTTGATCTGACGCAAGGAGCAGGTCATTTGTAATTTTAACAAGTGCAGTTTCTGTGCTATGGTGGGGCCTAAAACCTGACTGAAATTCTTCATACATATCATTTTTATGCAGGAAGGTGCTCAATTGAGCAGACACAACTTTCTCTAAAATTTTAGACATAAATGGAAGATTTGAAATAGGCCTATAATTTGCCAGTACACTAGGATCTAGTTTTGGTTTCTTAATAAGAGGCTTGATAACCGCCAGCTTGAATGGTTTTGGGACGTGTCCTAAAGTTAACGACGAGTTTATGATATTGAGAAGCGTTTCTTCTGCTACAGGTAACAGCTCTTTCAGTAATTTTGAGGGTACAGGATCTAATAAACATGTTGTTGGTTTAGATACAGTGATAAGTTTATTTAGCTCTTCCTGTCCTATGGTTGTAAAGCGCTGCAGTTTATCTTTGGGTGCGATGGATGAAACTGAAGTGTTAGATGCTGTAGAATCTACATTCGCTATTGTATTTCTAATGTTATCTATTTTATCAGCGAAGAAATTCATAAAGTCATTACTATTTAACGTTGGTGGAATATTTGAATCAGGTGGCATCTGGTAATTTGTTAACTTAGCCACTGTGCTAAATAAAAACCTAGGATTGTTTTGGTTATTTTCAATGAGTTTGTGTATATGCTCTGCCCTAGCAGTTTTTAGAGCCTGTCTATAGCTGGACATACTGTTTTTCCATGCAATTCTAAAAACTTCTAAGTTAGTTTTTCTCCATTTGCGTTCAAGACTATGAGTTAATTTCTTGAGAGAGTGAGTATTACTGTTATACCATGGTACAGTACGTTTTTCTCTAACTTTTTTCAATTTGATTGGGGCAACAGCTTCTAATGTATTAGAGAAAATAGTGCCCATGTTGTCAGTAATTTCGTCTAATTCGTGTGTATTTTTGGGTACAATTAGCAGTTGAGATAGATCAGGCAGGTTATTTGCGAATCTTTCTTTGGTGGCTGGAACAATAGTTCTGCCCAGACGGTAACGCTGCGACATATAGTTAATATCAGTTATACGCAGCATGCACGATACAAGGAAATGGTCTGTAATATCATCACTTTGAGGTACAATATCTATAGCAGTAAGATCGATTCCATGCGATATAATTAAATCTAGTGTATGATTAAAACGATGAGTGGGCCCGGTGACATTTTGCTTGACTCCAAAGGAGTTTATTAGGTCAGTAAACGCAAGTCCTAATGTATCATTTGCATTATCAATGTGAATATTAAAATCTCCCATGATTAGCGCCTTATCAACTGTAACTAGAAGGTCTGAGAGGAAATCTGCAAATTCTTTCAGGAATTCCATTCACCCTTAAGTTATACAAGTGAATACCGCATGTGTCGCTTTTCCCACTGTTAAGTATCAACAACTCAACGTGGCCGGAGAAGGTGTGTGAAACTCGTTGTGAGTTACACTAAAGCAAAATCTTGAGTAGTTATTGTCTGATAAACATTAAAAACTGTCTGCGGAGGTTGAGTCGTCCTGCAGCCCCCGCTGGCTGTTCATTGGCTGCAGCATCTTTTTTCTAAGTTCTAAAAAAATACCGTAGACGGCAAGGCACAAATTTAGATATTCATATTCATTCATTCATTTAGATATCTAATTAATCTATAGCCTATGCACAAAGACAATATGATCTTTTTGTCCCCTTTTTGTTTTAAAGCTTGATGAAGAGAGAGAGCGCAAGTTGCTGCAGCTGAGGAGGACAGTGATGCACGCGTACAGGAGTGATTGACAGTTCACGGCACTGTGTACAAAAAATACTCCGCTACACAATTATTTCGTTATTTTCGTTTAAGCTTATTAACGTTAGCATTACAGAAAGGTCTGATTTACGCACTGTTACAGTCATTGTTTTTTAGTTTTTTTTAAACAATGACATTTGAGTTCATGATTTTAATGTTGCTGTTTCTTGTGGCAGACTAAATGAAGAGTAATGTTTCTTGTGGCAGACTGAAGAGTAATCCGGCAGAGTTTTATACTGAAACTTTCCGTCTAAAAGTCCTTCCTTGGTCTTTTCCATATTTCTTTGCACGTTGAACGCACATAGGCCACAACTGGAAATAAAAAAAACTGCAACAGCGTTAATTGCGTTATTTTTTTTTAACGCGTTAAATATTTCAAATTAATCGAATGCGTTAACGTGCTAATTTTGACAGCACTAATTTGTATTGTATTTTTTTAAATAATTAATTTTGAACAGTGATCATTATGTATTATAGTGCACTTGAAAGGTAAATCTGTATTGCACAATAATCACTAACAAATGTAAAATTACTATAAAAGTAGTAAAAACTATAAAAAGAAACAAAAGACTGTTTAACTTCTTTTATTGGTTTAATAGTTAAATTGTAATAGAAATAACATTTTAATATTTTTGCAGATTGTACTTTCAGTTTTCCAAAAACTTGAAAACATTTCATTTATACATAAAAGTTTCATATTAAGATTCAGTCATAAGAACAATCTTAAAAATTTACAAATTCAGAAAACTCCTGTGTAGAATGTATTTACTCTTAGCTTAATAGTTTTGCCAGCTGAAATCCAGAAACTCCTTAAAGTGTTAGTTCACCCAAAAATCAGAATTATGTCATTAATATCTCACCCTCACATCGTTCCAAACCCGTGAGACCTCCATTTATCTTCTGAACACAGTTTAAGATATTTTAGATTTAGTCCGAGAGCTCTCAGTCCCTCCATTGAAGCTGTGTGTACGGTCTACTGGCCATGTGCAGAAAGGTAAGAAAAACATCATCAGAATAGTCCATGTGACATCAGAGGGTCAATTAGAATATTTTGAAGCATTGAAAATACATTTTGGTCCAAAAATAGCAAAAGCTATGACTTTATTCAGCATTGTCTTCTCTTCCGTGTTTGTTGTGAGAGAGTTCAAAACAAAGTAGTTTGTGATATCTGGTTCACGAACGAATCATTCGATGTAACCGGATCTTCTTGAACCAGTTCACCAAATCGAACTGAATAGTTTTATACTGTTCGCGTCTCCAATACACATTAACTGACAAATGACTTAAGCTGTTAACTTTTTTAATGTGGCTGACACGAGAACGAGTCAGTCTTTTGTTCATTATCTGGCTTAGCTCGGTGTTCATCACAGCAGTTCAGTCAGTGTACTGTTTGAGTAAATTAATTACTCTGGGATTTTGGTTTGTTTAGACTCAGAAAGAGTGCCAGCCACATTAAAAAAGTTAACAGTTTAAGTAATTTGTGGATTAATGCGTATTGGAGATGCGAACCGTTTAAAATGATTCAGTTCGATTTGGTGAACTGGTTCAAAAGGATCCAATTACATGGAGTGATTCGTTCGCAAACCGGATATCACAAACTGCTTTGTTTTGAACTCTCTCTCACAACAGACACGGAAGAGAATACATTGCTGAATAAAGTCGTAGTTTTTGGACCAAAATGTAATTTCGATGCTTCATATAATGTCACATGGACTACTTTGATGATGTTTTTCTTACCTTTCTGGGCATGGACAGTAGACCGTACATACAGCTTCAATGGACAGAGGAGATAAATTGAGGTCTCACGGGTTTGGAACGACATGAGGGTGAGTTATTAATGGGTGAACTAATTTTTTTGGGTGAACTATCCCTTTAATGAAGGAGGATACATGAGGGTTCAGACCAGAGTTCTTCCTTTGCACCATCTTCCCACTTCTTTTGATGACGTGGAACTTTGAGGCGCACTTGCTGTTGTCAGGGTTAACATTTAACAAAAAAAAAAAAAGTTAGATCATTTGATGTGAAAAATGTCTAACAAAACAACAAAATACTCACAACAAAACCAAATACAGAAATGCACTGCAAATGGCACAGAACACAATGGAAATATTTCCAGGGGACCCAATATGTGACGAACCCGGATGGAGCATGTTTAGTACTCAACGTCTACTTTTGTTTTCTTGCAAAAAATACAGAGATTACATATTTATGACATACAACTTTATATACAATATACAAAATGTAAAAAAAACATGAGGGTAAGATATTAATTTATACATTAGTAACATTGTAAAAAAAAAATGGTAATGTTATGTTTAAATAAGTTTCATAGGTAAGAAATGTAAGGTAATGTAGGGTCCAAAGATGCAACAGCTAATTTTAAAGTTGAGACACACACAGATAAATAAAGCATATTACGAAAACTTTTTTGAATAAAATGTATTTATTTGCAACAGTTATGTTAACAGCAATAATAAGACATTTATGTCCTAAGAACAGATATTAAGCTGATAGACACAATGCTGCTTTTTCACATCCCAGGTTAAAATAATGAGGAAATTACGTTGGCTAAATCCGAAATCGCCCCCTTAACACTCATTCACTCATTTCTACATTATTCCACTAATACGGTTCACTTGAAGCTGTGAATGAAAACGAGTGAGTGAATTCGGACAGCCGTTGATCGCGCATTGGATGTACACAGTCGGGTTCGTCACTTATTGGGGTCCCCTGAAAACATTTCCATTGTGTTCTGTGCCATCTGCGGCGCATTTTCACGAACGAGATTATGTTATTCTCCCGATGCTGATGTACAGAACAAATGTTACATTTGAAGTAGACATATTTTTTCTCTTGGTTGTTTAGTTTCCTTTACTTTAGATTTCTTTGTTTGCGGTAACGTTAAATGTGAGACTGAGGGGCGGAGAGGCTTTGGAAAGTGTATGAGCATTCAGGAACTGCACATGAAAACCTTAAATTCGCCGTGTTTTTATGTCCTTTGGCATGATTAATAAAGGCGTATAATGTCTCCACAGAGACGCCAGTGTTTACACACGACACGAACATTGCGGGTTTTACTCTAGCACTACAAGCATGATGTGAATTTATATTGGGTAATCAGTTAAAAGCAAGCGATAATAGCGGGAAAAAATCCGACTGACTTTAAGCTAAATCCACGAAAGCTTTGTTGTTCGGCTAACAGTTCATATGAACACTCACCAGCTCCTGGAGTGGTCAAACCCAAGGCAGAGACCCGTTAATGTCCATATTTTGACGGTGAAACGTTCAGAAAATGGAAAGAAAGGAAAGAAATATGAATGTTTGCACAGTGTCACCACAACTCTCTCTAGCTCTCTTCACATATTTGTTTTAGTTAAACCAAAGATATAATATATTTAAAGTAAAATAAGTAATATTTGTACCCACCTTTGCATCTGACTGGTTCTTTTCGCATCTGTGTGTCTTGTTTTCTTCTTTCTCCAAGTGGGAAATAAAACTTGACCTGTGATTGGTTTCGCGCTCATTTTTTCTTTACTGTATTTAGATTTACAGATAAATTAAAAATACTGTAATTTAGTGTCGCCAAGAGGGTATTCACCAAAATTTAAAATACAGTAATATGCTGTATAACTGTCCTACAGTAAAATACAGTTCATTTTACAGTTAAATACTGTTAAATTTACAGACATTTCTAACAGTGTACATCTCTTTATCTTTATCTCTCTCTCTCTAACAGATACATGCAAAAACAGAATATCAGTGAAATAAATGCATGGCAGGGATATATCTGGAGCATCACAAACTGCAGGAGAACGACAAAAAAGGAAAAGCAAAATGTCAAGCAAAAATAACAAGTTACAACCAAATGAACCAAGAATTGAAAAGACCCTGAAAGTTCAAAGAAGCAGCATTAATAGTGGCAAACCCAGTTGTAAGTGTTTATTAAATTTAATATAAAATACATGCCTTTCATCATTAACACTGTGATCTCTGAATGCATAAAATTGATTAAAACTAATTTAATTCACTCTAGAAGTATGAAAATGATCAACATATTTGTTTTGTTTATATATCTCAGTTTCTAATGATGCAGACTGTAGCTCTCTTCTGTCTCAGAACAAGATGAGGTGAGGCAGTAACTTATACAGAGAATAAATAGAATCTGTAATTATTTATTTTTGTTATTTTAATTTATCTTTGTTATTAGATATAACAACTACAAACAATAGGACAAATTCAATAAAACAATGATACAAATTAAATAAACAGTGTTCCAATTCTTTCAGGCAGGCCTACATTAGATATATTTAATTGTAGCATTAAGTAAGAAACAATACAGAAACTGAATAATCAAATGTAAAACAAAAACACTACATAGTCTTCACATTAATGAATATTTAGTAGGGGTGTAACGATTCACTCGTTTTCTCGATGCATCGATTACAGATATGGAAGTAAAATAATGACAAATGTCTTTGAAACAAAAAAGCATGCTGAATAGCACTAACTGAAAAGAATATGCATTGCATTAACAGTACTTGCATTTTAATGGCTTGTATTTCCAGGGCTTGCATTTTTAGGTCCTGAAATTTAACAAAGTTGTTCGTTTAAGCAATTTAAAATATTTCACACACCTTTTCATAATTAAAAAAATAATAATTCATATTCACATTCCAGAATTCACTTCCAAAATATTCAATCGGTTTAAAAATACGATGTATAATATTCGACAGGCAAATTTCGGTCCATTTTATTTCACTTTCTAAATTCGCTTCCACAAATTCAGTGATTAAAATTCGGCAGATAATTCGCCCTTTCACATCCGGGAGCTGCAGGAATAGCAGTAGAGCACAGAGGCATGATCTCCATCTGCTGTCAGTCGCTCACCAGCAGGTGGTGCAAGCGGCTTCTGATGAAGACCAAAGCAACAGGTGGATTAAGTTATACAGTTACAAAACTGATCTGCATAAATGGAGCAAGCGCTAAGCAGAAGTTTTGATTATCGGGGCATGTGGAAAAGCTGATTGTGTGAATGTTTATTTCAACATCTTTGCCTTTACCATAGACTGTATAAAGGCTGTTACCCGTAGCCTATTAAGCAGCATTCTCTACCATAAAGGAGATTATAATGGGATTTTACTCAACGCTGAAGTATAGAACTAACATTACATCTGAGGAAGACATATATTGCATTCGGCTGTTAAGTTTCCGTAACTTTGTGTCATGGCTTGTGTGTCGCTGTGCTGTAATACGTCACACTCCAGGATTCCCCAATGATGAGTAACGCTTCTCAATCAATTAATACTATGATATAAGACCTCAGATCTCAGATTACACTTTATTGGTGATTATGCAAACTATATAGACAGTTAAGCAGATGTAAAATATGAACGAATGCTCAAGGTTTCACGCGGTTTCCCTCAGAAATCTGTTAAAGAAAAGAAAACTGATTAATGTGGCTCAGCACACTAACAGCGATTAAATTTACATTTATTCACTAAGCAGACGCTTTTATCTGAGGCGACTTAAACTCACATCTTACTGATGAAGCAAATTATATACAGACAGATGAGGATATTAATGCAAGTCACTTAATAAGAAAAATTCCGTGTTAACTTTAACGTTAAAAAATTAACATCTTTTATTGGCTCAAGATATTAAATTCGGCATCTAATTAATACAATATATTACTGTATATTATGTACATTTCAGCAGATGAGCCCAGAAATGAGCCCCACAAACCAAAAAGTTTCATCAAATCATTTTTTTTTTCCACCCGTTGCTTTGGTCTTCATCAGAAGCCGCTTGCACCACCTGCTGGTGAGCGACTGACAGCAGATGGAGATCATGCCTCTGTGCTCTACTGCTATTCCTGCAGCTCCCGGATGTGAAAGGCCGAATTATCTGCCGAATTTTAACCACTGAATTTGTGGAAGCGAATTTAGAAAGTGAAATAAAATGGACCGAAATTTGCCTGTTCAATATTATACATCGTATTTTTAAACCGACTGAATATTTTGGAAGTGAATTCTGGAAGTGAATTATTTTTTTTTGTTCAAGCTTTTATTTGTACAAGAGCCATTTGAAATCCGCCCATATGTCTGAACATTTCAGTTTACTTTTTTTTCTCTCTCTTATTTTTTTTTTTTTTAACTGACAGCTGTATGTGCTGTTTAGTAAATTACCATGTTTTACGTTCAGATTCTCGAAGTGAATTCAGCGTTCATTTCTCTAGCAGACCTGGAGCACGATTCATCAGAGCTGAAGAGTGTGTGAAAATTCACTCAAACACAAACACCTGCTGCAAACTACACACTTCTTCTCTGACTGTGTGTGTGTGTGTGTGCAGGATTTGCATTACTGACTGATTATGGGAAGTTTGTTCTTTTCCGCTTCGGTTCATTTTCGGTACAGTAAGGGAAAGAAATGCAAACATTTAAACTGCAGGTTGGTTTTTTACTATAAACCTTTTTTTAACAATTTGTTTACACTTTTTTAAAATACTTTTTAATAAAATATATATAAAATAAAAAAAGAATAAGAAATAAAATACTGCTGCAGAGTTCTCTCACTAAATAAAATACTCTCAGTCTCAAACCAATACCAAATAATAAAATATAATGAAAAATATACATAACTATGATTACAGTGCAGCATACCAATCCCACAGATTTTGTTATTGTGTTGGCCCAATCAGAATTAAGAGCAAAGGTCTGTTTAAATGCCGACGGGAGCTGCGTTTGAATTACAATCGTTTTTTTTTCCTAGTTGTAGTGACGTTCACACTCGTGTGATGCCTTTTGAAAACCTTAGGCCGGTGACACAATGGCATATTGCAACTGTCAAACAGTCTATTTTGCTGTCAGTACTGTTGACAGTGTCCTTTATCAGTAGGCTTTATATATATATGCTCAACATGAATTATAGATATTGTTGTCGTGAAGACAAGATCCTGGTCTGTCGGCGGACTCCCTCTATGTCACCTACAGCAGCAGCAGCGCCGCGTCAGGAGCGACTCTGGTGTGTAAAGACACAGAAAACACGAAGCAGCTGTCATGCAACTGACACGCAGCAGAAACGCCACGCTCACGCCACGCAGCCAGTGTGTCACCGGCCTTAGAATCAACTGCAGGGCGGGATTTGCACTGAACAAGAAGATTTCCGCCACTTAATATGTTCGTTTGGAAACACGAGAATGTACCTATGTTCCGCACACAACGTGTGCCGTACTGAAAGTCCTGTAACAAAACGGTCCGGTCGAATACATGTACCGTTACACCCCTAATAATTATTATTAATTATTAATAATTTTAATAATGTTCATCGTCTGGCTTACTACGTCTTGTATACATTTTCTAAAAATCATGTCATACGTGCACAAACTGTCACAGTGTCTGGGTTGTGTTCCCTGGGTGTCCACTAGGTGTCCTCCGTTCCCACGGTGTCTGTCATCTTATCACTTCCTGTTCCCTTATTTGGTCACCTTCCTCCTTGTTTTAGTTAATTGATTGTTCCCCACCTGTCTCCTGTTTTCCCATTATCGTTCTGTGTATAAATACCCGGTCTGTCTGAGTCTTTGTCACGGAGTCCTTGTCGTATGAATGTTACTTTTTTTTTTTTGACTGGGTAAATATTATGAAGTAATTTAAAAAATATTTATTTTACTTTGTTTGTAAGGAAAAATTTATGCTGTATGGACCATATATTTTTCCAATTTAAATTATCAAAAGGCCTATTCCAATATGAGTTTGTAGGAGGGGCAGAAATAATGTTTTCAAGGAATAAAACTCTTACTTTATAATTTATTCCTTTTTTTCAGTAAAACACATCTTGCCAATAGGTGTGTTGACAGGCTCAGGATAAGACAATGAACCCAAAGAGAGAGTATTGTTTTTAAAAAGCATGACTAACCCAGAAGGAATAGCATCCATTACTGTGGCAAATTCTTTGGGAGTTACCGGTATATTATATTCTGAAAGAAACTCTGCATACCTAAAAAGCAGACCTTCGTTATTAAAGATCTGTCTAACATGATATATTCCATTACTGAACCAGTTATTATAGAATAAATATTTACTCTTAAATAAAATATACCTATTGTTCCATATGTAACATCGGTGAGGAGAAAAGTTATGTTTGTAAATGAGATTTCACGCCAGAAGGACTTGTTGGTGAAAGTTAGATAGCTTGACAGGGAGTTTATAAATATCATAATTACACATTAAAGCAAATGTTGCACCACCAAGTTGCGAGAAAGCATGCTGAACAATAGGAAAAGAATTGGCTAAAAGAACGTAACAGTCATACAATTCAAGGGCCATTATTGTAACCCCTCTACGTTTTGCACTTTGGACCAACGTAGTCAGGGTACGTTTTTATATGAGACTGGGTTGCATGCTGAGGATTTTTAAGTAATCGATTGAGCCAATTTATTTTAATTATGTTATTTAGTGAACTAAAATCAATGAAGTTTAAGCCGCCCTTTTGTTGAGAATTTAGTATAACTGACTTTTTCAAATAGTGGGGTTTATTTTGCCATAAAATTTATTTATAATTTATAATTTTACAAGTGTTCTTATCAGTGAACAGTGACTGAGCAGCATAAGTTAGGAGAGACAAACCCTCCGCTTTAACAAGCAAACCTCTGCCTTTCAAAGAAAGGTCTCTCTCCAGCCAGCAGTTAAACCGAGTCCAAATTAGCAGAACATCTAGAGTTTTCTTTGGTTATTTTTATACCCAAGTATGTAACACGGTTTTTAATTGCAATACCATCAATTGAAGAGATCATACTGTCTTTTAACGGAAGTAATTCACATTTATTAATATTGAGACGTAGGCCAGAGGCTTTAGAGAAGAGATGAAGAGTACATAAGGCTGCAGGTATTTGCGTAGAGTCTTCTAAGAACAGAACAGTATCATCCGCTAATTAATTAATAATTAACTCTGTATTGCCAATACTGATGCCTTTTAGATGGCTTGCTTTGATGTGCGAAATAAGAAATTGTGTAGCAATTAAAAAAAGATAAGGAGAAACTGGACATACCTGTCTAACTCCACGGTTCAAGAAGAACCTGGGAGAGGTACTGTTACTCAACTTAATGGAGCTGCTACTGTCCATATACAGCATTTGGACCATATTACAGAAGGAGTCACCAAAACCAATTCTGTTTAGTGCTTGAAACGAAAACCCATGCTCTAATATGTCAAATGCTTTATAGTAGTCTCAAAATAAAATAAAACTGAATATTCCAATAGATCTAATATTAAGTGTATGTTGTTTGAAATATGTCTGTTTGGCAGAAATCCTGACTGTGTTTCATCAATAATGGAATTTAGGACACATTTTGGTCTTTTGGCCAGAACTAAAGCTATAATTTTGTAGTCATTATGTAATAAAGTAATTGGGCGCCAATTATCAATAAAAAGGGGATCTTTATTTGGCTTCGGAATTAGAGTTATTATTCCTTGACATAGGGTAGGAGGAAGACATTTTTTCTCTGTGCTTTCTTTGAAAACCTGTAATAGAAATGATGTTATTTTTTTACTAAATAATTTATAAAATTCTGAGGTGAGCCCATCAGTGCCAGGAGATTTTCAATTTTTTTATGAATTAATTGCTTCTACAATCTCATTTGTGGTAATAGGAGCATCACAAAAATCTTTTTCTACGATATTTAATTGCTGTATGTTCTGAAGAGACTCAAAGAAATCAATTGCATCTTGGTGGCAAAATTTTGATGTATATAAATCTGTGTAAAATTTAAAACAGAATTTTCCAATTACTTTTTGATCTTCATTTAAAGCTACATCAATCATGAGTTTCCCTATAGTATTTGTTTTAGCTTGTTGTTTTTCTAAACGAAAAAAAATAAAAAATAAGCAGAGCTTTGCTCACCTTCCTCAACTTTCTGTGTGATCGGACGTAAGCTCCTTCAGCTTTATATTTGTATATTTTATCTAATTGTTGTTGCTGTTCAGCAAGTTCAGCTTTATCAAAATCAGTCATATCTTCCACATTTTGGGCTAAAAGACTAGCAATTTTACAGATAACACTACTCTCATTAGACTTCCTCTTTTTAGCCAAGTCACTACTGAATTTTCGAAAATATTTACCAACTTCATATTTAGCTAACTCCCAATTACTGCAGTAGTTATCTTCTTCATTTGCTTTGTTCCAAAAATTTGTAATAATGTCATCGATTTTAATTCTAACTTCATTATAGGCAAGAATTGAGTAATTGAGCTTCCAATAAGAGGGAGTACTACTGTATTTTTCGAACTATAAGTCGCACCTGAGTATAAGTCTCATCAGTCCAAAAATAAGTCATGATGGGTAAAAAAAACATATATAAGTCACACTGGACTATGAGTCACATTCATTTAGAACCAAGAACCAAGAGAAATCATTACCGTCTCCAGCCGCGAGAGGGCACTCTATGTTTTCAGTGTAGACTACAGGAGCACTGAACAGCATAGAGCGCCCTCTTGCGGCTGTAGACGGTAATGTTTTCTCTTGGTTAATTTCTCTTGGTTCATGGCAAATTAATTTTTATAAATAAGTCGCACCTGACTATAAGTCGCAGGACCAGCCAAACTATGAAAAAAAAAAGTGTGACTTATTGTCCGGAAAATAAGGTATATGAATTAACATCAAATGAAATAGGGAGGCAAATAGAAATGCTTTTATGGTAAGATAAAGGTGAAGTAATAATATCAGTTGAAATTTTATTCCGCTCTTTAGAAGCAAGCCATAGATCAATGCGAGATTGGCATGAAAAAGATTTATTATTCCATATGTGAATACTTTTAAAGATGGATGAGTTTCCCTACAGCTATCAACCAAAGAAAATCTTTGCATGAACATTTTTAAGTAGGAATTAGAACTATTAGATTTTGTGGGCTGTCTATCAATATTATTATCCATAACCAAATTAAAGTCTTCCCCAAAAACCAAATAAGAGTTGTGGTAATTATTTAACCATGAACGTATACGTTATTCCATTCTATAAAAGAAATCTTCATTTTATTTTTGTTGATTAGGTCCATAAAGATTGGTAATAATAAACATCATGTCTGACGCTTCAAGTTGGAGGCAAATATACCGACCACCTGGATCACAGTCAGAAAACAGAATTTTCCCCTTAAAGCGATGAAGTAAGATACAGACCCCAGCTGAACTTGATGTTCTGAATTAAACTGTTTAAGGTACAAAAATATAGCTTTACGTTTAGTAGAGTCTCTTAGCCCTCTAAAATTAAGTGAGTGAATAGAAAGAACGATAAAGGAAAAAAAGGAAATAAATAATAATAATAAGCTAGTACAAATAACTCGTTAGGATCAGACAAAAGACGTGCATAAAAACGAGCACAGCAAACAACATTCAAAACAATATACTGATGTAGTGCAGTAGCCTGCAAAAATAGGTGTAAAGATTATTAATTTTAAAATGGTAAGAACCCGTAACGTGTGTCAAATAAACAAATAGCATTCAAGCGCCTGGTTTTCTATTAAGCTAAACTCAGTGCCACTTTAATAAAGTGCAACGCTAACCATTATAATCAGGGTTAGACCTTAAAAGTAACAAAGTACTTGACTTGAGAACATAGTTGTTTAATGTGGATATGCACTCTAGCTTATTAACCTAGAACTCCAGAATCGGCAAAAGTGCATCTCGACATAGTGACGCAAATAAGCAATCAGAGGGGACACTCAGGTTGGTGGAAAAATTTCAGTGCCATCCACAAACGCTCTTCCTCCAACAAAGTATGCCCGCTTGTTGTGCCGACGTGCTTTGTCTACGAGAGGCCATAGTTTGTTCCTCTTTTCTCTATCTGTTGGGGACAGATCCTCAGACAACTTTAAGTTGTTATTCCTGAGAAAAGGAGAGTCTTTCGCTGCCCGCCAAATGGCATCCCGGTAAAAGCGCGAGGTAAACTGAAAGATGATCCCTCTAGGTTTGTCGCTGCTCGTTTGCTTACGCCCAAGTCGATGTACAGTGTCAACGGTATAAGGAAGTTTATCCTTTGCTTCTGGTAAGAGCTGCTGACAGATCTGGATAACCCTCTCCCGAACATCCTCCCTCTCCTTTTCAGGGATCCCGTAGATTCTCAGATTCCAACGCCGTGTGTATCCTTCGAGATGGGATAAACACTGTTCATGCTCAGATGATTTCGCCTCTACTTTCTTCACTTTTGTTTCCATCAGACCGAGCTGGCTTTTGACATTAACTTCGGCACATACAAACTCAACAGCTGTCTTTACGTCGGCTATCTGTTTGGTGTTTTCGTTAACAGTCTCTTTCATACTCGCGATCGCTCGAGCATTCTCCGCCACCATACGTTCCAGGCCATCAGATCGATTGTTAATTAGGATCGAGAGATCTATGAGTTGTGAAAGGATATTAGCAGCATCAAGGCTATCTTTCACTGTTTAATAACAGGAGACTTACATGGCGTTTCAGGGAGAGGAAGGATAACTACTTCAGGAGGCATAATATCTGCACCATCCATTACATTTTCATCCATGCATAATGTTGCCTATTCTTTTTTTCCTTTTTTTTTTTTTTTTTTTACAGTTAAAATAAAATGAAATGAAAAAAAAAAAATACATTGCTGTGGACGTTGTTTACTTCATTAATGTGTTTTACTGTGTTAATGGAATAAGGATGCGAGTAGGATTCGGTATTCGGTTTCGGATTCCAAAAATCTGGATTCGGTGCATCCCTAGCTTTAACACATCCTAAAGTTTGCATTTTCAGAGTTTTTCAGTATACATTGACAGTTCAAGTTTGTTTGTTATGCCGTCAACCAATACCTGCACTGCTGATCAGGTTGTGAAACAGTCACACAGGACACATTTTAACAAGCTCAATATATTGTAATGGTTTTAATTTAAAATATATGTTTTCATGTTGCCTTAGCCATTTTATTCATCTTAACCATTTTAATGTGCGCATGTCTTTAAATGAGTCTGTGTCTGCAAGTCATGTTACTGATCACATGACAGGAAATAGGAACTGAACAACATAAAGGAGGCAGCATGGCAGACAGACAGGGTCTTTGATCAAAAGATGGATTAGGAGTTACCTTTGTGAATTTACCATTCCAGAACCACACTTTATTGTATTATCTCCTTCTTTGGATTATGCATACACTGGTGGACACTTCTCACATTCACATTGGGACTGACTGCACGCTGGAATTCTTAATTTATTGTGTTTTAAGTCTCTTGTGAACATTTGTAAATACATATTTGATTTTCACTTTTAACCTTGTTGCCTCTCCCATTTTTTTTTAAACACTCAAAGTCAAAGCCCTCACACAGTTTAATCTTACCCCATTTTAAATTAATGTAATTCGGCCTATAAAGCCGTTCGTTACAAGGTAATCGACTTTTCTGGCTTTCCAGTGAACATGACAACAACGTGACCTTAGACAACTTCATCCAGATCTTGTTTAAAGAACCAAATTAGCCAGATATTAGTTATAATAATTAAAAGATCTGATATCTGACAAATCATCTCAGATGTATTAAGCAAAATATGAAGAAGAGACCCTTGGGGTCTGAATTTGTTTAACAAATAAATTTTGAACTGTCATTGTATGTTCTAAACTGTAGATGAAGATAATCAGACACTTGTATTTTTATTTCTAGTTCCTCATGATCCAGACACACCTGAAGAGATTCATTCTGACGATTCAGATGGAGACACAGATGAGGTCAGATATTACACATCATACACAGAGAAATATATTCAAACTATGTACAAACCCGATTCCAAAAAAGTTGGGACACTGTACAAATTGTGAATTAAAAAATAAGAAATGCAGTGATGAGGAAGTTTCAAATTTCAATAATTTATTCAGAATACAACATAAATGACATATCAAATGTTTAAACTGAGAAAATTTATAATTGTAAGGCAAAAATAAGTTGATTTTATATTTCATGTCATCAACACATCTCAAAAAGGTTGGGACAAGGCCATGTTTCCCACTGTGTGTCATCCGCTCTTCTTTTTCTAACAGTCTGCAAACGTCTGGGGACTGAGGAGACAAGTTGCTCAAGTTTAGGAATATGAATGTTGTCCCATTCTTGTCTAATACAGGCTTCTAGTTGATCAACTGTCTTAGGTCTTCTTTGTCACATCTTCCTCTTTATGATGCTCCAAATGTTTTCTATGGGTGAAAGATCTGGACTGCAGGCTGGTCATTTCAGTACCCGGATCCTTCTTCTACACAGTCATGATGTTGTAAACGATGCAGTATGTGGTCTGGCCTTGTCATGTTGGAAAATGCAAGGTCTTCCCTGAAAGAGACGATGTCTGGATGGGAGCATATGTTGTTCTAGAACTTGGATATACCTTTCAGCATTGATGGAGCTCGTCTTTCCAGATGTGTAAGCTGCCCATGCCACACGCACTCATGCAAACTCATCCCATCAGAGATGCAGCTTCTGAACTGAGCAACGATAACAACTTGTCCTTGTCCTCTTTAGTCCGGATGACATGGCGTCCCAGTTTTCCAAAAAGAACTTCAAATTTTGATTCGTCTGACCACAGGATGGTTTTTCACTTTGCCACAGTCCATTTTAAATGAGCCTTGTCCCAGTGAAAAGTCTGGTGCTTCTGGATCATGTTTAGATATGGCTTCTTTTTTGATCTATAGAGTTTTAGCCGGCAACGGCAAATGGCACGGTGGATTGTGTTCACAGACGATGTTTTCTGGAAGTATTCCTGAGCCCATGTTGTGATTTCCATTACAGTATCATTCCTGTATGATTGATCAGCGGTGCTGATCAAAAGCTACAGGATGTGCAGATGGGTGAAGCGAGGGTAAAGCGACACCAGGGCTCTGTTCTCTCCCCACTCCCCACTCAACAACCTGAAGCTTAACACGCTCAAAACAGTGGAGATGATCGTGGACTTCGGGAGAAGCCCCCCTCCGCTCTCTCTCTTAGGCCCAAGATCATGTTATCTACATCTCCTGCGCTCCATCAAGCCACTCTTATAATAGCCGTCATCACTCTAATTAATGCACAACTCTATTGTCTGTATAGCATGAATCTAATAAAATTATGAAGTAATAATTTTATGACAAATAAATATTTCATTGAGTAAAACTGGCTGTGTCTATAGTAGGCTGTTATGGACTACACAGCATTTTTTATATTATTTTAAAATACATTTTTAAATGATTATTATTTACAATTATTGTCCCTGGATCAGAAGGATACACTTAAAGTAGCATTGGTAGCGGACATATTTAGAGTATCAGTTCTGGTTGAAAAGATGCAATCTAATCCTGTTTACATTAAATAAGCCTGCTCCCAGGATGAGCTTCGAAGAACCAAATGATCCAAGATCATGCCAAATAGTCAACATTCAAATCCAGCTAAATGAGTTAGTGGAGTAATCATACGAAAACGTGTCATTTTGTGTCCCTCAGAGAAAAAAAAACAGCTCTGTAAATCTTAATAAACCATAAAACAATTAAATATTTTATAATTTAGTTTCCATAAAAAGTCTCATAATATAAGAATAAATTAATTTCTGTTTCTTTTGTTTTTAAAGGATTTTAATCACATTTTTATGCAAGGCATCTTGCAGAAATGTTGAAAATGGCTTGTCCCTCAGTATGATTTTTCTATTGTACTTGCTATCGAGGCCAAAAAAGTCAAACTATCCTAAAAAAAAAAAAAAAAAAAAAAAAAAAAAAAAAAAAACATATACTAGTATAAAGCCTTAAATGTCAGTTCATTAGTCATGAATGGATTTTATTCTTAACATGTGTCAAAAAAAAAGTCTGGTCCCTAGGTTCTCGTCAAACCCTGTTATGTTTTATGAAAACTCCTCTTTAAAGATAATGGACTGTTCCAAAAGTTGCATCTGCCTTTCATGAAATTGATGGTAGAAGACAAGTAAGTGCTCTCTTCATTTTAATGAATTTTCTTTGAGTTTATGTAATGTCTGAAAGACAGGGACACGCTCATTGTGTCAGCCCTGTTACCAGAAAAGCATACGTTAAAAAATGATTTGTACATATCTAAAAATGTACATAAATAACAACATTTAAGCCTCTCATTAAGGCACATAATGTGGTTTCATTACCTATACCTCATGGCTAGTAATGGCCGCCAATAACCTTTTCGTCAACCCTGTTACCATTCCAGGGTAAGAGGGTTGACACAAGCATGCTTTGGTTTGTCTTACCCATGTTGTATACACAAGAAGGGTTAAATCAAGGGCGACTGGACTTGGTACTTCCATATTTGAAGCTATTGCCTCTCATCCAAGGGTTTTCTTCATTTCTAAATGACTGATGGGGAGAGCCAGGTATTTAACCTCTGTGGGGTTGTCACCCCTGAGCCAACCCTTCTTGGATAACTATGACCTGGATGACTGAGAATTTTAACAGACATTTAACAGACATACTTTTCTTACTAATAGTATATACTGATACACACAAGTGCATTGGGTTTTATAAATGTGCTTTGTAAACTAAAAGTTATTATTTTAATTACGAGAAGTCAATAAATTAACAAGGTTGCTGTTAAAGTGTTTTATGCATTTTTATTTGATTTGATTTGGTTAGGATGCATCTTTCTTCAGCTGAGAAATAGAGCAGATACAGACAACATAGAGATGCTGATCCTGAGAGACGAGAAGCATATTTAGGAAAAGAGAGGGTAAAATGGAGAAAGGACAGAGACACAGTGAAAAAGCAGTCAGTTAGTGAACTAAATGACAGAGAAGGGAGAGCCGAGGGGAACTGGAGAGCAGCACAAGTGAAAAGCAGAACAGCCAAAGCAGCAAGTGCAAGTGTGTGTGTGTGTGTGTGCACTTTGGATGGGTTAAATGCAGAGCACGAATTCTGAGTATGGGTCACGATACTTGGCTGAATGTCATGTCACGTCACTTCATTTTTTTTCACTTTCATTTTAAAGTTATCTTTCACAGCATATCAGATTTGTTCTATATATGTATTTAAAACATTTTCAGAAAGTAATGAATATGTTGGTAACAGGGTTGATCAAGCACACACATTTAAATTGGTTATATGAAAAAAAAAAAAAATAATAATAATAAGATAGCCTGAGATGGCACAGCACATTTCCTGAGAGGTAAGGATCTACTTGTCAAAACAGTACTTTGAAAATCAAACATTAAAAGTGGGAAATGGCACGTTTTCGTATAATGACCCAGTGACGTACGAAGAACAGGCCCCATGTCTCTGTCTAATAAAAGCTTGCACATGGATCCGCACGTCTCATGACTCATCAGTCCCATTACACATGAAGTCAGATCTGGATATTTTTACTTTCGTCACAGGTCAGACACTTTAACATGTTTAATATATTTAAATAAAATGTACATTATTTCTGTATATAGCTCACACGGTTTAGCACATAAGTTTAAGTTCAAGGGACTGTAGGAAAAATGCATGCCATGATGGTGGGAAGTCATGGCCTAGTGGTTAGAGAGTTTGTCTTCTAACCCTAAGGTTGTGGGTTTGAGTCTTGGGCTGGCAATACCACGACTGAGATGCGTGGCACTTTAGCGAGGCACTGAACCCCCAACTGCACCCTGGGCAACTCAGCATAAATGATGCCCACTGCTCCGGGTGTGTGCTCACTGGTGTGTGTGTGCACTCTGGATGGGTTAAATGCAGAGCATGAATTCTGAGTAAAGGTCACCATACTTGGCTGAATGTCACGTCACTTTCACTTTTAGAAAATAATTATCTTTGAATAAAAGTATCTGCAAAATTAGTTATTGTTCATACTAAAACAAATTCTCAGAGATTATATATTAAATATAGATTAAAATTAATACTAGCTGAAATAAAACAAGTTTGAGTACATATTATATTTCACGTAACAAGAATGTTTTATTTTTATTTGTTATTATTGTTTTAGTCGACTATAACAACTGTGGTTTTAAGAGATGCAACTTTATACTCTGCTTTTCACATTGGAGTGTGGGTCCAGAGAACAAAAGGAAGATAGATGAGAGAGAGATGAAGATGACAAACTGTGAGTAGATGTAAGCCATCCCAGTGTGCAATAAAGAATTCACAGAGT
This sequence comes from Carassius gibelio, assembly GCF_023724105.1. Classification (NCBI taxonomy): domain Eukaryota; kingdom Metazoa; phylum Chordata; class Actinopteri; order Cypriniformes; family Cyprinidae; genus Carassius; species Carassius gibelio. Next base: position 28,561,010 of record NC_068416.1, on the reverse strand, counting down.
GTTGCACATTAAAAGTGGATTTATTCTGAAAAAATATGAATAATTAGTTTTAGTAGCAGCACTAACACGTATGACTCTTGCTCTTGAACTCTTTCAAGATTCAGCAAGAGTTCAATAACTGAGCATGCGATTTCACCAAAACCTCTCGGTGAACCCTGAGACATTTCTTATTTGTTTTTTTTTTGTTTTTTTTTACTAAGCCCACACTGTACATTTAATACTCCACATAATGTATAGCCTACTGCTTTCCAGGTTTACATTTCTTGAGTGCAGTACTTATTCAGTGTGTTACATAGACAAATATGAGTCAATCATATACCAAACAGTGAATTCTCTCTTCTACACATGACTAGCTGTTGTTACTGAAACACTTGACTGAAATATCTCACAGCTTTCATGTGTAAAAGTTCTTAACGGCTGACAGATAACAGCAAGAAAAAATTCCTGGAAGGTACTAGATTTTTGCGTAATGCATTTAACAGTGAAGATAATCAGATATCTGTTTCTTAATTTATATTTGTTGTCCTAGTCTGCATTAAATAATGAGTTTTCATACGTTTCTCCTCTTGTCACCTCTTGTGTGTGTGTGTTTGAGCTCAGTACACACATAGATGTTCAGCATTTCTGTAATGACTCTGATGATGAGGGGATAGTGTTTCCCCTTTTTCATTCTTGTTTTTCTAAATCAAGATTTTAGATTTCTTTGAAACATTTCTCCACCCTGAAAACTGAATAAAACCAGGAGATGCAGACACTGTTAGATTTAGCAGATGTTTCTTATGTTATTTGCCATCAATAGTCAATTAAACATTAGCGATTTCAAGGTCAGGAATCATGAGCTGCTTTGATTAAAAAAGTCTCCCAAATGCATTAACAAACAGGCACGCAAAGAAAGTGTGACTCATGATGTGATGCATGTCAATCAATCAATAAAACAGCAACAGGCGAAGCTTAATTCAAACCTATGAGGGAATATGTCCAGTATGAGAAAACAAAATCAATAAAAAAAACACTTACTGTTCATCTTTACACTGAACAACACTGAACATCTCTGAAAGATTTTAAGCATACAGCTCTCTGAATTAAAACAAGAATTATGGTGACCATAGTGAAAGTGAATCAGTCACATCAAACTGATTCTGATAGTTATCCTAAAATACCATCATTCTGAGAAATATACTTCCAAGAAATGTGTCTCTTTTTTCCCTCAGAATTAGACTTTATCTTTCAGTTGCAAACTAATTCTAATAATCACAATTCTGAGAAGTTAGAACTGCAGTGTAAGAAAAGTGACAGCCACAGTGTTTGTTAAGCTCTTACTAGACTGCAACAACAGCAAATGATCAAAGACAGGAAAAGGATGCAACACTCTAGAGATTTTAAAAATGAAGTTGTGATCAGAAGATCCATGGAGCATCAGAAACTGCGAGAGAATCGAACATTTGGAAAAGTGGAAAATGGCAAATAAAGAGGACGAGACACAATCTAATCAATCAAGAAAGATAAAGGTGCTAAGACGAGTCAGACCGAGCAGCATTAACAGTGGCAAACCAAACTGTGAGTATTTATAATAAAACACTGTTTGTCTTTTCACTTTCGTCTTATCAGCCTTGAACTGTCTTTCCATTAATTGTACATAAGGATAATCAGACACTGGTGTTTGTGATTTCTAGTTTCTTATGACAAAGACAATCCTGAAGAGATTCATTCTGATCCTTCAGATGGATGTACAGAAAAGGTGAGACATTCTCACATCATATACATACAATGCATACTATGAATTAAAAATGGCACAAACAGCATACAAATCACACCAAATCAATGAATAGGAACTTTACTGAAGAAACATTTAAACCAGAGCTTGACTCACCACATCACGTCATTTGTGGTCTTCCTATTTTCAATATAAAATGGCTGATATAAAATTTTCTCATTGACACTGCTGATTTCTTTTCTAAGCTTTAGATCAGTAATAAAACAATTAGAAATGTTTGCAGAACTTGTCTGAAGATGTGAGCTACATTTAGTGAACAATGATGTCAAAACTATGAGATAATAATACGAAAATAAAAGAAGAAAATTAAACATACTCAAACACAAAATCCAGTTGCTTTATGCCTCAGAACAGATGATGAGTCATCATTTGTTTGTTGGCAAATAAAAATTCACATAAATTCATCACTCATCACCAAAGATTTGTTTTAATGTGCCTTTACCTGACAGGCTCGCAAATTGAATGTACAGTTCAAATGTATACTTTTCTTTTCTTTATTTTTTTAAATGCATTTTCATGATTTCACATCTGCACCAGATGAGCTGACCTCCACAGTCACCGGACCTGAACCCAATCGAGATGGTTTAGGGGTGAGCTGGACCGCAGACAGAAGGAAAAAGGCCAACAAGTGCTAAGCATCTCTCGGGGAACTCCTTCAAGACTGTTGAAGACCATTTCAGGTGACTACCTCTTGAAGCTCATCAAGAGAACGCCAAGAGTGTGCAAAGCAGTAATCAAAGCAAAAGGTGGCTACTTTGAAGAACCTATATTACATATTTTCAGTTGTTTCACACTTTTTTGTTATGTATATAATTCCATATATAATTCCACATGTGTTAATTCATAGTTTTGATGCCTTCAGTGTGAATCTAATAATCTTATAAACGTCATATAAACATGATTTCTAGTCGTGTCTTCTTTTGAAAGGCCAAATAAAGTAGTTTCACTTGCTCAATGAAACCGTGTCATACACCACAGAGGGAGCAGAGGAGGGTGGCTTGAGGCCGATTCTATGAAGGAGCATACCTTGTGCTTCCAGCAACCACATGTGATGACCCCGGGCTATATTTACATTTACAGTACATTTACATTTAGTCTTTTTTTCAGATGCTATTATCCAAAGTGACTTACAATTGGGGAATACATAAAGTGATTATTCTAAAAGAGGAAGACAGACACAGGAGATACTTGTAATACCAAGTCTTAGACATTGTTTAAAGAAGTACGATAGAAAGAGAAGGAGTACATAAGATACTTTTTCTTTATTTTTTATGATGAAGACAAGTAGTTTCGAAATAGATTAGTTTCAGCTGTCGGTTGAAAATTGTAAGGGGTTTCCTTATTCTAAATAGGGATGGGAAGATCATTCCACCAGCCAGGAATGGTGAATGAGAATGTTCTGGAAAGGGGATAGGAGCCTCTCTGTAACGGGACCATGAGGGACAGAAGGAGAAGATGGGAGTTTTAGCGGTGGTTGTGGTTGGCTTTCGGTCTTGTGTGTGTGGGGCTGAGAATTGACTGATTGTTCTGGTGTGTCTGTGAACAATGTGGTGAAATCATCAGCTGTTATAGAAGTTGTAGAGGGGAAGAGTACATAATTGAATGCTTTGAAGAGGTTATGTGTGTCTAGAGCACTGTTAATCTTGTTGTGGAAATATGAAGATTTGGCAGTAATGGACTTCAGCAGAGAACAATGAAAGCAAAGACTGATACATACTCAGGTCTGATGGATTTTTTGATTGTACAGTTAATAACAAACTGACTTTTTAAAGGGGGGGTGAAATGCTATTTCATACATACTGAGTTTTTTACACTGTTAAAGAGTTGGATTCCCATGCTAAACATGGACAAAGTTTCAAAAATTAAGTTGTACTTTTGAAGGAGTATTTCTGTTCCAAAAATACTACTTCCGGTTTGTCACAAGTTTGGGAAAGTTTTTTTCGAGTATGGCTCTGTGTGACGTTAGATGGAGCGGAATTTCCTTATATGGGTCCTGAGGCACTTCTGCCGGAAGAGCGCGCGCTCCCGTATAGCAGAGCACTGAGAGCACAACAGACTTCACTGATCAGAGCGAGAGCGTCGCCAAATGTCACAAAAGGAGTGTGTTTTTGGTTGCCAGGGCAAGACAACCCTGCACAGATTACCAAAAGAGAAACAGCATTAAGGGACCAGTGGATGGAGTTTATTTTTACAGAGCATCAACGGAGTTGTGCAAGTGTTTGTGTTTGTTCCCTGCATTTCGAAGATGCTTGTTTTACAAACAAGGCCCAGTTTGACGCCGGATTTGCACATCGTTTATTTCTCAAGGATAATGCAGTCCCAACGAAAAAGGGTCACGATCGTGTGTTGGAACCGCAGGCGGTGAGTAAAACTGCTTCAAATATCTCTGTGTTATTAACTTAGCTATCGGCGTGTAAGCACATCAAGTAAACAACATGCGATGTTGTCATCAAATTGCACTTTCCACATGTACAGCTTAAAAAAAAAAAAAAAAGACGACAAAGTGGAACTTAGTCATTTTCCAAAACCGCTAAGCCATTGGTCTCAAACTCAATTCCTGGAGGGCCACAGCTCTGCACAGTTTTGCTCCAACCCTAATCAGATACACCTGATCCAGCTAATCAAGGTCTTCAGGATTACTAGAAACTTCCAAGCAGGTGTGATTTGGAGCTGGTTGGAGCTAAACTCGGCAGAGCTGTGGCCCTCCAGGAATTGAGTTTGAGACCACTGCGCTAAGCAAATATATATACAGTTTCAGTACATACCACATAGAGACTGATTGCTGATGCTGCTCTTGTTCAATTTCAGCCTCTGGATCTGATTCTGGATCATAAATATACGCTGAATCTGACTGTTAGCAGTGGTTTGTTTTGGTTGGTTTTGTCCTCAAGGTGTCACAGCTTCCAAACACTCTCAACGCAAAAGCCTACTGGCGCTCGTGATTCTTTAGCTCCGCCCACACGTCACGCCTCCAGCCACTTGTGTTTTTCCGGGGAAAATCGATACAGACTATCTTTCTCTTATAAATATAATAAAACTAAAGACTTTTTGGAGTTATGAAGGATGCAGTACTACTCTATAGGTACTCAAGATTAACAGGATATTGAGTGAAAACGAGCATTTCACCCCCCCTTTAATAATGCAAAAGTTAATGGCCATAGGAGCAAAACAACTATACTGTAAGCACAGACTTATATCAAGAAATAGAAAAATAAGAGTGAAATAGTTCTAGAAATAGTAACAGCACATCTGTAAAATCCCTAAAATCATCTCTGCTAATCTTTTATCATGAAATTTTCAAATGTTTGAAGCCATTGAACACCTTTAGTCAAAAATCAGTAATATTCTGTTCCCACATGAGCATCCAGCACCCACTGCTGCAAAATAACAACCATTTGTCTAAACCCATGTGATGGTTAGGTTTAGGGGTGGGGTTAGGTATAGGTCATTCGTACAAATTCATATAAATTGTGCAACTCGTAAAATACACACAATTTGACAAATATCATATGAATTTGTACAAATAAGCCACCTCGTAAAATATGTACGAATTTCCATGAGATTGGGTTGGAACCACTCAAACCCAACTGAAACAAATTGTGTTCCTTTAATAAGTTAAATTAAATTAAATTAAAAATTAAATTAAAAAATAAATTTAAATGAAATTAATTACAGTACATTCAGACTATCAACTTTTACTTATCATGTGTTCCCGGGAAATCAAACCCCCAACCTTGCACTTGACATCGCAATGCTCTACCAATTGAGCTACAGGAACACTAATACTAATACCAAGATGTCTCTCTCCTTATCAAGACAGAAAGATCAGTAATGTTGATCATGCACTGAGAAAGTAAATCTAGTGCATACTTTTACTAGTTAGCAGATGCTGGAGAATGTTCGTAACCTCTTTAATCTCTTAACTGAAAAAAGGTCATTGTCACAGATCAGTCATAAATAATTTACAAAGAGTTTCAGAACACATTTCCCACATTTAAAAGCTACTGAATGAGTAAAAATGTAATCATCTCAAAAGAATGTGTGATCAAAAATGTATCATGAACTTTCCAATATCTTTTTTCTCTATGAAACTGATATAATTGTTTCCTTTTGACAATTCTGACATGGTAATTTTATGATGGTAAATGGTATTAAAAAATATTCAGTTTTTGTGTTTCTGAATAGCTTTAGCTCAGCTGTTGAACTGAATAAATGAATGAGCTTCTGATGTGAATTGTGTGTTTCATCACACATTTACACGAGTAGCTGCTGTTGGAGTCTGATAGCATGAGACACCAGAATTATATCATGTGTTATATAGTGACCAGGGGAAACTAAAAGAAATATAAAAACATTCTCCAGTATAATACATTCTTTTAAAGAACACAATCCACCAATCAAACCCAAGTAGGAGGAGTCAAAGTACTGTAGACAGGGTGTTTGTAACTGAAGACAGCATTGAATCAGCAGATCTCTGGGGACACTTTCTCCTTTCAGCTCAAGACAAGGGGATTAAAACAACTTATATTCAGTTGTTTTGTAAATATATTTTTATGAATTTATCGAAATCTGAATGTTTATAGTGACAATGATATGTATTGCATATTTATAACTTAGAAATTAAACGGAGGGACATGAGAGAAAGAGATAAAATGGCAGATAAGAAGTTACGGTCTAAAGAACCAAAGACACAATGTCTAGTAGGAAAAAACAGCATTAATGGTGGCAAACCAAACGTCTCAGGTTGCAAATGTAACCTTGGTTTCCTGAGAACAGGGAACGAGACAATACGTCAACGACGCTATGGGGAACGCCTCAGGTGTGACAGGTGTCTGAAATCAAATATCAACTCACAGCAATCATGCTGACCGGCGACAGCCGTGAATCATCAGCTTGAATGATGAGCGTGCGACCTGGATATAAAAAGGGCGACTTTGAACCATGACAATATCCTTTCGTCTGAAGGGACTGTTTGGCAGGCAGACCCTGAGGCATGGCTGGGAGACGTATTGTCTCGTTCCCTGTTCTCAGGGAACCAAGGTTACATTTGTAACCTGAGACGTTCCCTTTCGAAGGGAACTTCGACAATACGTCAACGACGCTGTGGGGAACGAAATACCCACGCCGCCATGCTAAAGGGAGTGCATGCCCAATGGCAGTGACAACTGTCAGAACCAGCAATTCAATGAACGCTAGAACCACTCACCCTCAGGTCACACAGGGCTGTCAGTGACAGCACTCCCTAAGGTCATAGCCCAAGCTATATGATACCACAGAAAACCTCCATAAACATAGTTTAGTGAAAGGTCTACCTGGGCTTGCTCAAGGGCCTAGGACCACAACTTCAACTTCTTAGAAGGGGTCCCTTCTAGGGAATGTGGCTAGGGAATCCGAGGGAACCCCAGCCAGTCACTATTCAGGGGAATGTGCCACCTGAAATGCCACCAGGCAGGCCTGACCTGGTGTCACTACATAAGACACTACAGACTGGCCACTTCCTGTCTGTCCGAAGACAGAGCCTCTGGACACTTGCCTTTAGGAAGGCATCCAGCCCGAGGAACTGCGGAGCAGGCAGTGAACCACTCGGCCCGGATCTCAGAGACGGGATATCCTGGAGAGTATGACTCAGCATAGTGCTTTACAACCCTTGCCAGCGAGGGGAGTTTCTCTACTCGATCCATGGATCTACCCAGTGTTTGTGTTTCAAAAAACACTGATGAGGCCTGTGAGGGCCTAAGGACTGATCTAACTGGGAGGCCTCATGAGAGGCCTACGACCGACTGACCAGGAGACCACATACTCACATTGACCCTCAGTGAGGGGAGCATAAGATCTACCTGGTAGGCAACCAGGCTGTAGCAGGATAAAAAGGTTCCAGGAGGGAACCCGTAGCAGAGAATAAAAACTTGAGCCGAGCCAGGGCGCAAACTCACCTCCGGTAGCTGCCTGATAAGGACTGCTAAACTGAAAGTAAGTGGCCACTAGCTTACGAAACCCAGCATCACCGTGAAACTACTCCCAGGGAGACCTGGAGAAGCCTACTACCTGACAACCACAGTATGTGGGAGCTCACCTTCAGAGAGGCCTGGTGAAGCCTGCTATCTGATAACCACAATATGTGGGAGTTCACCTACAGAGAGGCCTAGAGAGGCCTACTGCCTGTTACCAGATAACCACCTTAAGTGGAAACTGAAAGTCATTTGGAACTCAACTCCAGGGAGACCTGGTGAGGCCTACTACCTGACAACCACAGTATGTGGGAGCTCAACTTCAGGGAGGCCTAGTGAGGCCTACTACCTGATAAACACAGTGCAGGAAAGCTTACTTTCAGGGAGGCCTGGAGAGACCTACTACCTGAAAACCATAGCTGATAGTGAGCCAGACTGGCAGTCCAGTTGACTGTCTTTGGGGCTTTTCCTTCAGGGAGGCCTTATGAGGCCTACTACCTGACAGTTCAAAGAAGCGGGAATTCAACTCCAGGGAGGCCTGTGGGGCCTGCCACCTAGTAACCACAGTATGTGGGATTAAACCCTCAGGGAGGCCTAGTAAAGCCTACTACCTGACCACTACAAAATGTGGGAGCCCCTTCAGGGAGGCCTGAAGAGGCCTACTACCTTAAACAGTCTAATCAGCTGGATGTAACTGCTGCTGGGGACTCGCCTAACAGGGAGGCCTGGTCGAGCCTGCTAGCTGATAGCGAGTCTATTCTGCTACTTTACCGAACACTGCTGGAACCATACTATTAAAAACTTTTCCTATAGTTTTGTCCAAGTGTATGTTCCACAATGTTGCGACCCACCTCAGAGGAGGCCTGTTAAGGCCTACTAATCAGCAGTGAGCCTTCTGCCCGAACTACCAGGGCCAACCACCAAAGGTGAGCTGGCCTAGGAGCCCTATTGGGGGCTATTCCGTCAAGGAGGCCTGCTGGGGCCTACTACCCAACTGTGCAGCCTTCGCGGCAGAAATCTGTTGCTACAGCATCCTGGTACCTAATCACATTGCCAGAGGCAGTGTACTCAGCAAATAGCAATACCCTTATAGCAGGGGAGTACAACATACGCCATTCTGCCTAGTGGAGGCCCCATTAGGGGCCTACCTACTAAATGCATAGGCGTCAGCCCATGGCAATGCTCTGGCTTCAAAGGGAGCGGAGTTCAAAAACCGGAATGAAATGTAGTTTAGAACTCCCTGCTCAACCGGAGCCATCGTGGTGTGAGGTAGATACATACAGAGCTAAGAATGGACTACTCAAAACTACCCTGAGTTAGCGGGGGAGTAACAACCACATGCCCCTGCAATGTTAGACAGGGAGCAGGCCTGCAAGTGGCTCCAAAGGGTGACAGGGATTTGTCCTGCGCCCAGCCTAGGGGAGCAGGGGGGCTAAATTGCAAGCCAACCCACTTCAACCCATCGGTCGAGCGATTAGCTCAACGGGCTGAGTGGAGCCAGCTCTAGAGGCCCAAAAACATCTCTGTTTGGCAGGGTCTGACAAATTCTCACCCAGCGTCAGTCTAAACCTAAAGCAAAAAAGTTTTTTTTTTTTTTTTTTTTTTTTTAGGAAGACCAACTACTCTACCCTCTGGGTGACTAATAGCCCTGAGGCTAAACAGAAATGAGCGGTGGCCCACCACACATATAAAATGTTATGACAGGAAGGCCATCACATACTCAGCACAGAAGCCAAATCTTCTTTGAGCTTCTTCCTAATTCGTTCTAGCCACCAACTGGGGGAGGCTTCAGGGCCCTAAAGTCCATACTTTAATTGCTCCTCTAAGAATGACCCCCTAGGTCTATACAGGGAACAGGGTCTGTAGAGAAATACAATCAGTGTTAGTTATACACACAGAATTTTACAAACCAAAAGTTCACCTGCGGCGTGCGGAGTGAAGACTCGCCAGAGAGTTCTCAATGAATCTGGGGTCCACCACTTTTACATGCCTAAAAGAGGTGCTCACATCAACCAGTTGCTACGGTGGGCCATCAGAACATAGTTCTCATCATAAGGCCCATACCCAGGGCTGGTGTAACGTAAACGCCTGGGGAGTCAAGAAGAGGGAGAGGGCTGGTAGAAAAGGCCCTCCAGGGAGATCAAACCCTATTTCCTCAGGGGACAGCCCTGCCCCCTGGTCAAGATCCTGCAGCAGGTCAGCTTGGTAGGCTTGGAGCACTGCCATGGTATGAAGGGCAGCACCAGCCTGACCTGCCACCGTGTACGCTCTGCCATTCAAGCGAGCCGTGGCTTTAAGGGGCTTGGATGGCAGAGTCGGAGCTTTTAGTGTCGACACCCGCCCAGAAACGAGATAGTTCGCAAACGTCTCTTCAACGGGCGGCATCGACACATAACCGTACTCACCGATCCCCTCAACATCAGCGAAGTTGCCCCGCTGATGTCGATGAATACGGGCAGAGTACGGTTTCTTCCATGCCCTCTCGATCTCTGAATGGAGATCAGGAAGGAATGGAAGGCTCTGCTGATCTGGTGGTCTATGTTCAGGGAGAAACCGATCATCCAAACAACCCGAACGATCTCTCCCTGAGCGCGCCGTCATGGCAACTGAAGTTTGTCAGTGGCGCGCTCCATAACTTCCACCAGCTCTGCGTACACGGGGCAGGATGGCTGACGAGGTTGAGGATCTAAATCATCCTCCTCAGCCATCTCTTGCCCGGCCTGAAGAGCACTCGCTGCAGTATAAGTAGGAGAAAAGTCTCCATCATCCACCTGCAGCTCACTCTCGTCAGCCGATGACGCGTCCGAGAGGTCAACGCCCCCCTCGAGACTGTCAGTGAGCTCCATCTGGGAGCCCCATGAAGCGCGTCGCCGCTCTGCCTCGGCACGAGCGGGACCCGATCCGCGAGGACCAGACGCTGAACTCTCTTCCCTCGAGAAGAGAGCCCGACGAGACCGGAGCGTTTTCATAGGAAAACGCTCACAATTTGCACAGGATGCTCCCTCAAGAGCATCCTGTGCGTGCTCTTCACCCAAACAGTACACACACATCTCGTGAGTGTCACCCGGCGACAAATATCTTGGGCACGGGTCAGCACATTTCACAAAACTTTTAGGACTTGCCTTAGATGTGCGTTTCATTTCTTCGCTGTAAGCAGACGTTTAAATCAGACAAAACAGTCCCTGAAGACGAAAAGGATATTGTCATGGTTTCAAGGCGCCCTTTTTATATCCAAGTCGCACGCTCATCATTCAAGCTGATGATTCACGGCTGTCGCCGGTCAGCATGATTGCTGTGAGTTGATATTTGATTTCAGACACCTGTCACACCTGAGGCGTTCCCCATAGCGTCGTTGACGTATTGTCGAAGTTCCCTTCGAAAGGGAACTGTGAGTATTTATGGGGTTTAAGATTAAACACTGTCATATTTCATCATCAGCTGTTTCATCTTCTCTGCTGTAAATGGTGTCAATTTCAAAACTGTAACTGTAGATTTACAATTGTGCTCATAAATTCACATTATAATTTCATTATTATTATTTTCTTTTGTGGACTATATGTAAATATATGTTATGTGAAATACAGTACAGATACAAGTCTGTTATGATTATTCAGGGCAATTTTTTAAATTATCAAAATTTTGTTTTTGGTGTATGTCAATTTCTACAATTTCATGCTTTCATGATGCCTTTATTTAAGAAGACACATTCATGAATCAGTTGATTAATTCACTGAATCAAACTCATGTTAAGTCCTGCTGTTTGAGCTCTATGAAGGCTTTAATCCAACGTGATCTCATGAGAATACGTGTGTATTTTTACGTTAAATGTGGTTCTACCACACGTACATTTACTTACGTTTTCATGCACATAGAAACGTACAATTTAGACATATTTATAGCAGTAAAACGTACAAATACTTACGTGTTAGCAGCTATTCTTTAATTAGATTCACACATATGCACATTTAAGAAATGATCTGGAGATTAAATGTTGGACAGTTTCTAAGCAATATTTTATAAATGAGGCCCACAGTAATTGTTATGAAAATCAAAAAGTCATTTGATAAATGTGTAGCCTTTCTGAGATACATCTGAGATATATTTAACAAGACTGACGTCAAAATGACTTTGAAGCACCCGCAAAATATTCAGACCCAAACACAAAGGCTGCATCTTTTGAACTCATAAGCGTAAAAACTTTGGTGGGGCTCTTATAAGGCAGACAACACTGTCAGACACTGGCTATTCAAGTGCTTAAAGCAGAAAACAAGTTTCTACTTATTCATTTCTTTCCTTACACTAGAAAACAGATTCCTTTCGTTCATCACTCATCACCACACCATTGCTTTCACATTCTTTCACATAAAACATTTCATTGGAAGTACAATACTTCACATATCTCCCGACGTGTAAAAATAACTTACAGGGAAAACTGAAAATAAAATCAGTTCCTTAAAAGACTACGCTCCGATTTAAAAACTATTCTTAAACTTTTTTGAGGAACCATTTATAGCTGACCATTTTAAAATCTTACATTCAAAATCATCATCATCTGTACACTTCATTTGTTTTATTGTGAAGCTTTCAACTGGATCCTCTGGCTGCTCAAATAATCATTTGCATCACTCTTAATGTGACACAATAATAACCAAAGCCTATGTTCAGACTGTAGGTAAACCTGATCAGATAATTTCAGGCAGACGGTCTACACTATTAACTGTTAAGTGATCAAATCAGATTTGTGTGTTTTAATGGCGTAGGGCTATATCATGTTTACGCAGGTTTACGATCAGAGACCCTGAGCAGTTTTCTCCTGGTGTTTCTCAGAGTCAGTATAAAGGTCTCTGTAATGGACTGTAATGGAGTTATTGGAGCGGTGATATTCATTTTCTTCTGCTTGTAAACCATAGTGTCTTAAGGACTGTTCCACAGGTGTATGAGCAAGAACAATTATTAAACAAGCATTAAACTGGGAAAATAGTTTTTACAATGCTGATGACAAATATGACCACAAATATATAAAAATAGAATGAAAATAGAGATTAATTTTCAATGGGAATGTACAGTCCCTAAAATAAATTAAAATAGTTGTAACTCACATCATTGTTCTTGCAGTACAGAAAATAAATAAAATGTAAAAAGAAATGTCTGTTAATGTGGATATATATGTATGTAAATAATTGTATTATATGCCTCAATTTGGTTACCACAATTTTTAATAAATTTGTATTACAGTAACCCATAACTTTAATGTAAAGATCAGTTAATATTGTGAAAACGTCTCTAGGTTACGTATGTAACCCTAGTTCCTCGAGGGAACGAGACGCTGCGTCGAAACGCTTTGGGGAACGCGTTTAGCGTGAGCGACTCTGAATATGATATCTATCTGTCTTATAGAAGAGTGTGACGTCACGGGCGAGGTGATGTAAGCGACCAGGAAGCTATAAAGGCACGAGCCGCACATTTGGCTTCAGCTTCGAGTACCAGCAAGCGCCGGCAGGGGTGCCGGGGGTATGGCCTCGAGACGCAGCATCTCGTTCCCTCGAGGAACTAGGGTTACATACGTAACCTAGAGACGTTCCTCTTCAGGAACTCGAGCTGCGTCGAAACGCTTTGGGGAACGAGTACCAATGCTGCCAGACTACCAAACCCCTGCCTAGTGTGTATCCGAAGAGCACAGCTTTAGGATGAGGGGAATGGAGTGCCTGGAGTGAATGGCATGTCTAAGCCATAGAATCTTTCAAAAGTAAAAGGCGTGGAAACCCCGTAGCATTGCAGATGTCCAGCATGGACGCACCTGCTAGAAAGGCCTTGGAGGCCACCATACCCATGTAGAGTGAACCTTGGCTCCCGACAGCGGGGGACGACCAGAGGGCTCAGAGTGGCGTTGATAGTCTCAACTATCCAATGACTAATAGTCTGCTTAGAAGCAGGGAAACCCCTCTTGGGGGGACCGCAGCATGCAAACAATTGGTCCATTTTTCTCCACAGGGCAGCTCTGTGGGCGTATGCATCCAGCGCTCGAGCTGGACACACACAATTTAGCTGCTATTGGTCAGGCTCCCGAAAGGGAGGAGGACAGAAGGCCTGCAGCACTACAGATTGTGGAGTGATAGAGGGCACCTTAGGAACATATTCCGCTCAAGGGTATATGAACACTTTGGTCATGCCAGGTGCAAAATCAAGATAGGTAGGGGCCACTGAGAGGGCCTGTAGATCTCCTACTCTCCTCAGAGAGGTAATGGCCAACAGAAAGGCAGTTTTAAGAGTCAGATGTCTATCTGAGATATCTTGAATCGGTTGAATGGAGATTTGTAAAGAGCCTCTAACACCACACCCAAGTTCCAGGGGGGAACACGGGACCGTACTGGAGGTCTCAGCCTCAGCGCACCGTGGAGGAAACGTGTAACTAGGGGGTGTCTTCCCAGAGACTGGCCATCGAGAAGGGCGTGGTAGGCCGCAATAGCCGCCACGTAGACCTTCAACGTGGAGTGGGTCAACCCTGCAGAGAGCCTAGCATGTAGAAACTCCAGAACTGGGTTTAGGTTCGGGTGGGGTAGGGATCTTACATTTATCAAAAAAATATATAAAAAGGGAAAATATACATAAATATTAAACAAATTAATCAGATACGCATTGAAAAGCAGCTTTATGAGCAAATTTTTTATAGATTACTGACTGTTCAGAGAACACGTTCTATCTGTACGTATTTGAGGCTGTTTTTACGCAAATTTCGATACGTATCGAACCTGTAATTACGTCCAGATAATACGTAAATGACACTTTAAATACGTAAAGGCACATACGTATTGGACAGTTTTAATTTACGTCTAAATATGTACGTTTTGATTGTGAGATCAGGCTGTTTAATCAGTAATCTGTGGATTTTATTTTCAGTATCTGACACTGCAGTGTTTCAGAAGTGTCACAGATGAGTGAGATGAGAGGTGAGAGATTTACACAACATACACAGAGACCGACTGTGTCGCACTGATGCACAAACCTGATGTTATCTTGGTTACATTTCTGAGAATGTGTTTTTCTTTTCTTTTCAGGAAGCAGCAGTTCTGTTCATCTAACCAGCAGAATGTTATCTGACTTGTTTAGCCAGTGATAAAATAATGTAAACAAAACACAAAACTTGTACAAACTAATTATATATATATAAATAAACAAAATCTGAACTGCTATTGTTGTTGTTGTTTTTTTCTTGTTGTCCCTTATTCTTTAATTAGATTCACACATATGCACATTTAAGAAATGATCTGGAGATCAAATGTTGGACAGTTTCTAAGCAATATTTTATAAATGAGGCCCACAGTAATTGTTATGAAAATCAAAAAGTCATTTGATAATATGTGTAGCCTTTCTGAGATACATCTGAGATATATTTAACAAGACTGACGTCAAAATGACTTTGAAGCACCCGCAAAATATTCAGACCCAAACACAAAGGCTGCATCTTTTGAACTCATAAGCGTAAAAACTTTGGTGGGGCTCTTATAAGGCAGACAACACTGTCAGACACTGGCTATTCAAGTGCTTAAAGCAGAAAACAAGTTTCTACTTGTTCATTTATTTCCTTACACTAGAAAACAGATTCCTTTCGTTCATCACTCATCACCACACCATTGCTTTCACATTCTTTCACATAAAACATTTCATTGGAAGTACAATACTTCACATATCTCCCGACGTGTAAAAATAACTTACAGGGAAAACTGAAAATAAAATCAGTTCCTTAAAAGACTACGCTCTGATTTAAAAACTATTCTTAAACTTTTTTGAGGAACTATTTATAGCTGACCATTTTAGAATCTTACATTCAAAATCATCATCATCTGTACACTTCATTTGTTTTATTGTGAAGCTTTCAACTGGATCCTCTGGCTGCTCAAATAATCATTTGCATCACTCTTAATGTGACACAATAATAACCAAAGCCTATGTTCAGACTGTAGGTAAACCTGATCAGATAATTTCAGGCAGACGGTCTACACTATTAACTGTTAAGTGATCAAATCAGATTTGTGTGTTTTAATGGCGTAGGGCTATATCATGTTTACGCAGGTTTACGATCAGAGACCCTGAGCAGTTTTCTCCTGGTGTTTCTCAGAGTCAGTATAAAGGTCTCTGTAATGGACTGTAATGGAGTTATTGGAGCGGTGATATTCATTTTCTTCTGCTTGTAAACCATAGTGTCTTAAGGACTGTTCCACAGGTGTATGAGCAAGAACAATTATTAAACAAGCATTAAACTGGGAAAATAGTTTTCACAATGCTGATGACAAATATGACCACAAATATATAAAGACAGAATGAAAATAGAGATTAATTTTCAATGGGAATGTACAGTCCCTAAAAGAAATTAAAATAGTTGTAACTCACATCATTGTTCTTGCAGTACAGAAAATAAATAAAATGTAAAAAGAAATGTCTTTTAATGTGGATATATATGTATATAATAAATCGTTTTAGTAAATAATTGTATTACATGCCTCAATTTGGTTACCACAATTTTTAATAAATTTGTATTACAGTAACCCATAACTTTAAAGTAAAGATCAGTTAATATTGTGAAAACGTCTCTAGGTTACGTATGTAACCCTAGTTCCTCGAAGGAACGAGACGCTGCGCCGAAACGCTTTGGGGAACGCATTTAGTGTGAGCGACTCTGAATATGATATCTAATCTGTCTTATAGAAGAGTGTGACGTCACGGGCGAGGTGATGTAAGCGACCAGGAAGCTATAAAGGCACGAGCCGCACATTTGGCTTCAGCTTCGAGTACCAGCAAGCGCCGGCAGGGGTGCCGGGGGTATGGCCTCGAGACGCAGCATCTCGTTCCCTCGAGGAACTAGGGTTACATACGTAACCTAGAGACGTTCCTCTTCAGGAACTCGAGCTGCGTCGAAATGCTTTGGGGAACGAGTACCAACGCTGCCAGACTACCAAACCCCTGCCTAGTGTGTATCCGAAGAGCACAGCTTAGGATGAGGGGAATGGAGTGCCTGGAGTGAATGGCATGTCTAAGCCATAGAATCTTTCAAAAGTAGAAGGCGTGGAAACCCCGTAGCATTGCAGATGTCCAGCATGGAAAGGCCTTGGAGGCCACCATACCCATGTAGAGTGAACCTTGGCTCCCGACAGCGGGGGGCGACCAGAGGGCTCAGAGTGGCGTTGATAGTCTCAACTATCCAATGACTAATAGTCTGCTTAGAAGCAGGGAAACCCCTCTTGGGGGGACCGCAGCATGCAAACAATTGGTCCATTTTTCTCCACAGGGCAGCTCTGTGGGCGTATGCATCCAGCGCTCGAGCTGGACACACACAATTTAGCTGCTATTGGTCAGGCTCCCGAAAGGGAGGAGGACAGAAGGCCTGCAGCACTACAGGTTGTGGAGTGATAGAGGGCACCTTAGGAACATATCCCGCTCAAGGGTATATGAACACTTTGGTCATGCCAGGTGCAAAATCAAGATAGGTAGGGGCCACTGAGAGGGCCTGTAGATCTCCTACTCTCCTCAGAGAGGTAATGGCCAACAGAAAGGCAGTTTTAAGAGTCAGATGTCTATCTGAGATATCTTGAATCGGTTGAATGGAGATTTGTAAAGAGCCTCTAACACCACACCCAAGTTCCAGGGGGGAACACGGGACCGTACTGGAGGTCTCAGCCTCAGCGCACCGTGGAGGAAACGTGTAACTAGGGGGTGTCTTCCCAGAGACTGGCCATCGAGAAGGGCGTGGTAGGCCGTAATAGCCGCCACGTAGACCTTCAACGTGGAGTGGGTCAACCCTGCAGAGAGCCTAGCCTGTAGAAACTCCAGAACTGTACCAACCGGGCAGTTTGCTGGGTCTAACTGGCGGTCTCTGCACCATGAGGTGAAGAGTTTCCACCTCAGGGTGTACAGTTTCCTCGTTGGGGGAGCTCTGGATTGAAGAAGGCTCAACAACCTCGGTTAGAGACCGTCTGCTAACAGTTGTGCCCCCTCAGGGGCCACACACACAGCTTCCACAACTCCGGGCGAGGGTGAATTATCGTACCCTGGGCCTGCGAGAGTAGGTCCGTCCTGATCGGTATCTCCCACATAGAGACGTTGAGGAGTGAGACTAGATCTGAGAACCATACTCGGCCCGGCCTGAACGGGGCTACTAACAACAGACGGACCCCGTCCCGGCGTACTCTCGCCAGAACTCCCGGGAGAAGAGCAATAGGGGGAAATGCGTACAGACAAAGCCTCGGCCAACTTCGAACTGTGTCCTCTGAAGGGACACTATGGGGAACAGTATACCCAAGCCGCCATGCTGAGGGGAGTGCAGGCCAGAATCATGGCAAACACTAAGTACCAACTCTATCATTTCACCGGGAGTCGCCTCTGGGATGGTTCGACGGCTGTCCATGACATTATCCTTTATGGCCAAAGGCCTAAGCTACATACCCAACTTACCTGTAGGGCCTCGGCCAGGGGTAGAGCTGATGGCTTGGAATCACGAAAGATTCCTTTAAGGGGATACGGCTAAGAACCTAGCACTGTTTATTACCAAGTCTTGCCTGTCACAAAGGAGGAGCTCTCGTGGCACTCTGATAGAGCTGATAGATGGAATGGCCCGGGAGCAGAGCAATTGGAGGACAGAACGTACAGATGAAGCCTCGGCCACGCCTGTACCATGGCGTCCAGCCCCAATGGAGCTGGATGAGTCAGAGGGGATAGTGCGACGCTCTCTTGAGCCTCAAAAACTGATCCACCCGGGTCTGGCCAACCTCTCAAACTCTGCTTCAACACCTTGGTGCGAAGGCACCATTTCCCGAGCCTCAGCCCCTGCCTCAGCAGGATGTCTGCTCCCACAATGCGTCTCAAAACAGTATGTAGTACTGGAGCGCTCTGATGAAAAAAACGAGAATTCAGTCTCCCATGAGAGGAGGACTCCGAGCTCCGAGCAGCATGCTCATAGGCGACCCTTTTTGAAAAGGGGAGCGCTGCTAAACTACCGCAAGAATTGCCCACACAGCCCCCCATGTTGAGGGGTGGTGCTTGAGGTGTATAACAAATACACACTGATTGAATGAAGCCCAAGGAACCCCGGGGCTAATCATCTTAAGAAAGGGAATGAAGCAGAGCGCGTAACCCTTACCGTACAGGATTCCAGAAAGTGCACAGAGCCTTGCGTGCACACTTACCACTTATGTGGATTTCAGACAGTGCGCAAAGCATTAACGTGCATACTGACCACCATGTGGTTTTGCGAAAGTACACAGGCTTAGCGTATCTGATAACCACAATATGTGGGAGTTCACCTATAGAGAGGCCTAGAGAGGCCTACTACCTGTTCCCAGATAACCACCTCAGTGGAAGGTAATATGGAACTCGATTCCAGGGAGGCCTGGTGAGGCCTACTACCTGACAACCACAAACCGTGGGAGCTCGTTTTTTAGTGGAAAAGCACAGTATGTGGGTGCTAAATCTCCAGGGAGGCCTGGTGAGGCCTACTACCTGACAACCACAGTATGTGGGAGCTCGCTTTCAGAGAAACCTGGTGAAGCCTACTATCTGAAAAAACACTATATGCTATTTAGTGGAACGCACAGTATGTGGGAGCTAATTCTCCAGGGAGGCCTGGTGAGGCCTACTACCTGACAACCACAGTATGTTGGAGCTCACCATCAGAGAGGCCTGATGAAGCCTACTACCTGATAACCACAATATGTGCCCCTGCCCTCAGGCGGGGGAGGAGCGCGAGCTGCAACACTAGCCTTCTGCGCCCATCTTCGATCCTCAGATCGAGATGGGCCAGGACCCCTTTGTTGTTCAGGCTCTGTTGCTGCGTATGATTTACCATTTAAGCGTAGATGGCAAAGAGGGAGATTTTAGAGAGGATGTTCCCCCACTGAGAGATAGCTAGCCAGCATCTCTTCTACAGGGGGCATCCTCTCATAGCCGTTCTCGTGCATGCCATCGATATCAGCATAACTCGTATGCTGAAACCGATGGATGCGAGAGAAAAATGGCCTCTTCCATTCCTTTTCGACTTCTGCATGTAAGTCAGGCAAGAATGGGAGGCTCACCTGGGCTGGCGGGCTATGGTCAGACAAATAACGCTCATCCAGGTGACCTCGCGACGTTACCTTTCTGGCACGCTTCCATGGCAAGTCCTTTTTTAAATTTTTCTAATTTTGCCGTGGCACGATCCATAACCTCTAACAGCTCCCCATACGCAGAGCAGGAGAAATGGCCAGCCTCAGCTTCTTCGCCACTCTCAAATATCTCCTGCTCTTTCTGGGTAGAACCCAGCAGAGCATTAACTTCAGTGTCAGAATGGGTTAATGACACACGCATCGTCCTCCCGAAGTTCGCTCTCGTTTGCCGCTGGAGAGTGTGAGAGGAAAAGTCCCTCTCTACACTCCTCAGTGAGATCCAGCTGTGATCCTCACGAGCTCATTCTCGTGTGTGTGTCATCAGGTGTCAAATAACGCTGACATGGATGCACACAATGTTTAAACGCCTTGCTAGTGGATGCTATGATAACAATAATAGATCGCTCTTACCGTTCTGGTCGTTTCTCAGAAACACGCTTCAAACAAAACAGTCAATGAAGACGAAGAAGATAAGTGACAGGTCCTATGGGCACGTATTTATAGTCGTGCCGGTACTAACGTCAGAGACTGTTGCCGGCCAACATGTTGGTGTTTTTCAAAGTATGCTTCAGACACGGGTCACGACGAGGTGTTCCCCAAAGTGTCCCTTCAGAGGACGCAGTTCGAAGTTCCCTTGACAGGGAACCATACTGGATGACCGTGATCGTCAGACGAATCAAAATTTGAAGTTCTTTTTTGAAAACTGGGACGCCATGTCATCCGGACTGAAGAGGACAAGAACAAGAACTGTTCTGCCCTTTAGGCATTTAAGTTTAATAAGTTTAAAGTTTATGCTTTTAATTTGGTATACTTTCAGTTTCATGCAGACTCTTATTTTGACGTTTGTTTACTGAGCAAAACCGGAAGTAAAAAAAAAAACGCATGAAAGAACGCAATAGAAACGGCAGACTGGATAAAAAATGAAAACAGTCATTTCTTCAGAG
Organism: Carassius gibelio; assembly: GCF_023724105.1. Classification (NCBI taxonomy): domain Eukaryota; kingdom Metazoa; phylum Chordata; class Actinopteri; order Cypriniformes; family Cyprinidae; genus Carassius; species Carassius gibelio. Next base: position 28,540,213 of record NC_068416.1, on the reverse strand, counting down.
AAAATTCATCCTGCATGTTGATTCCCCAGCAGAAGCATCGCTTTTTCACTCTCTCGTTTTTCATCAGTCATCTCATATGTATGGATTCAGTTCAATGTGAAGAAAATAAATCTACATAAAAAGAACTCCGGATTTCTTCATGTTCATGAATAGAGTTTATCTCACTGTTTAGTTGGAGTTGTTACACCTCAGCGAGAACAGTACAGTGAAAAAGCGTAATCCAGCTGAAGTTTCAACGTCTTGAGAAGCAAGAAAGAGTAAAATGGAATCAGAAAGGACTGACAATGCATCTGCGCACACAAGAACAAAGAGCTCTCACTCGTCAGCGTCGAGTGCAGCAGTAAGGGCGCGCGCTAAAGCAGAGGCGGCAAAAGCACGAGCAGCATTTGCAGAGAAAGAAGCAGAGCTAAAGGTACAAAGGGCAGAGAAGGAAGCAGAGCTACAATTAGGAAAAGCAAAGCTGGAAGCCGAACTAGGCGCACTTGAACTTCAAAGAGAAGCAGCGGCGGCTATTGCCCAAGCTGAGGCATTAGAAGCAGCCGAGCTAGATATAGAAGATTCAAATAAGACCGATGTATCTTCTCAAGCAAATTTACAAAATGAAATTGTAACACGCACTAATGAATATGTTGAAGCACAAGCTGAACATAACGTTCCACAAACTCAACCATCTGCACATGCAACATTACACGAGGCAACATTGTCAGAAGAGAGCTATGTCACATGGAATCCTCCAGTACAAGGCAAATTACAGTTAGTGGATGGGCAAGAAGAGGTAGAAACCCTTAACAGACCATCTGAGTATAACACAGTGCCTGTGTATGCACCACCCATATCAAGCGTAATACCTGAAACGGAACACCTGGCACGATACCTGGCTCGTCGTGATTTAGTGAGTACAAATCTCTACCGATTCGATGATAAACTTGAAAATTATTTAGCATTGCAGTCATCATTTAACAATGCTACTACAGGCTTAGGACTCACCTCCCCCGAAATGTTAGATTTGCTGATTAAATGGCTCGGACCAGAGTCTGTGAAATACATCAAAAGGATTCGCTCTGTGTATATCGGGAACCCAGATGCAGCACTTAAAAAGGCCTGGAGTCGCCTCCAAGAATGCTACGCTGCGCGTGAAGTAATGGAGAAGTCTCTTTTTAAAAGATTGGATGAATTCCCAAGAATATCAACTAAAGATTACGGGAAGCTGAGAGACTTAGGCAATCTTCTTATGGAAATCCAGGGTGCCAGAGAAGAAGGTTACCTCACAGGATTGGCCTACCTGGATACTGCCAGAGGCATTGGGCCCATCGTGGAGAAACTTCCTCACGGACTACAGGAGAAATGGCTCTCAGTTGGCTCAAAATTTAAGGAAGATAATAACGGCTACTTCCCTCCATTCGATTACTTTGCCGATTTCATCTGCGACAAAGCACGGCGGAGGAATGATCCAAGTTTCATACTTTTATATGCCAGCAATAACGGACTGAAGTCAGACAGGGTAGTTTCAAATAATTATGGAAGAAATATATCAGTTCACAAGACAGACATCTCTTCAGGTAAAGATCCACCTGCGAACTCACCTGAGAGAAGGCTCGGTGGGCCAGAGAAAAACTGTCCCATTCACAGCAAACCACATTCGCTAAGGAAATGCAGAGTATTTAGAGGTAAGCCTCTTGAAGAAAGAAAGAGCATTCTCAAGGAGAATGGAATTTGTTTCAAGTGCTGCATATCAGCTAGTCATCTTGCAAGAGACTGTAAAGCAGCAGTAAAGTGCCTGGAGTGCAACAGCGAACGACATCATACTGCTATGCATCCAGGTCCACCACCTCAAGTCTACAGAAGGCCTACACCCCCACCAGACAACGGCGGGGAGGTAGAGGAACATGCTAGCGACAACAAAGCCATCTCCTCACACTGCACCCAAGTATGTGGTCCAGATCATACCGCAAGATCCTGCTCGAAGATCTGTCTGGTACGAATATACCCTCAAGGTCAACGTGAAAAGGCAACCAACATGTACGTTATTTTGGATGATCAAAGTAACCGTTCACTGGTGCGTTCAGAGTTTTTCGAGCTTTTCAACATCAAGGGCCAATCATTTCCCTATGCACTGAAGACCTGTGCCGGATTGGTTCAGACATCCGGCAGAAAGGCAGAGGGTTTCCAGGTCGAATCGCTCGATGGGCAGACTAGCTTATTGCTACCGCCGCTAATTGAGTGACATTCTCATTGATCGCTCTGAAATACCAACACCCGATGCAGCCCGTCATCATCCACACCTACAAAGTGTAGCGGCACACATTCCAGAACTCGACCCCAAAGCGGAAATCCTCCTCTTGCTAGGCAGAGACATTGTGAGAGTCCATAAAGTCCGACAGCAAGTGAGCGAACCTCACAACGCCCCCTTTGCACAAAAACTGGATTTGGGATGGGTCTTGATAGGAGACGTGTGCCTAGGAAATGCACACAAACCAGATGTGAGAGCATTCAAGACAAGTGTGCTAGAGAATGGCCGACCCTCCATTCTCAGACCATGTAAAGGCTTCATGAAGCTGACCGAAGATGTGTCCAATGGCAAGGAGCAGAAGAACAAACCAAACAAGGCATTATTGGAAGCCCTTGGACTGCATGTCTTCAGGGAAACTGAGTCTGACAACAAACCCGCCCAGTCCATGGAGGATACAATCTTTTTGAAAATCATGGACCAAGAAATGTATAGAGATAAGTCAAACAACTGGGTCGCTCCTCTCCCCTTTAGAGTTCCCCGTCAATGCTTGTCCAACAACCGCGAACAGGTGTTTACTCGCTTCGCCTCCTTGGAGAAAATGTTGCGAAGAAAAACTGAGATGAGAGACCAGTTTCAAGAATTCATGAAGAAAATAATTGACAACAGACATGCAGAAGTGGCTCCTCCACTGGAGAAGAATGATGAGTGTTGGTATCTGCCTACTTTCGGAGTCTACCACCCTCAAAAGCCTGGAAACATCCGCGTGGTGTTTGACTCCAGCGCAAAGTATTTTGGCACATCTCTAAATGATGTTCTTCTGTCAGGCCCAGACCTCAATAACTCACTCATTGGGGTGCTGATCCGCTTCCGCAAGGAACAGGTTGCAGTGATTGCTGACCTACAGCAGATGTTCCACTGTTTTCTTGTCTGCAGAGACCACAGGGACTACCTGAGGTTTTTGTGGTACAGAGACAATGATATGTCTAAGGACATTATCGATTACAGGATGAGGGTTCATGTTTTCGTCAACAGTCCGTCACCATCTGTAGCCATCTACGGACTAAGGAGAGCCATCCATGAAGGTGCACATAAGTATGGAGAAGACACGGTCCAGTTTGTTGAACATCATTTTTACGTAGATGATGGTCTCATCAGTGTGCCTACTGAAGCTGAAGCCATCAGTCTGCTACAGAGAACGCAGCACTCTCTCAGTGAATCGAACCTGAGGCTTCACAAGTTTGCCTCAAACAGAGAAGCTGTGCTTCAGGCCTTTGCACCAGAGGACAGGGCTGTTCTGAAAGACCTTGACCTAAGCGGTGAAGTAACACCAGCCCAACGCAGTTTGGGACTGCTTTGGGAGACAACAACAGACACCTTCACATTCACCGGTGACTATTGAGGGCAAAAGTCTCTTGAGGGAATTCAGTGTCAACACAAGTGATTGGGATGCTCCTCTTCCAGAACAAAAGCTGAAGCAATGGGAGGCATGGTGTGATTCACTCCATGACTTAAGTAAGCTGCATATCCCACGTTCATACACTGCAACGTCACTTTCCAATGCTGTACACACAGAGCTATGTGTGTTTTCTGACGCGTCCACAAAAGCCATTGGAGTTGTGGCATATCTCAGGACCATTCAAGCTGAGGGACAATCGAAGTAGGATTCATTCTAGGGAAGGCTAAGCTGGCACCACAGTCCGAACCTACCATTCCTCGGTTGGAATTGTGCGCCGCAGTATTAGTGGTAGAAGTTGCCGAACTCATCCAAGTTGAACTGGGCCTGAAGCTGGATGAAATCAAGTTCTATTGTGACAGCAAGGTCGTGCTTGGATACATTTGCAATCAAACAAAACGCTTCTACGTCTACGTTCACAATCGAGTCAGACGTATTCGTCAATCAACAAGACCTAACCAATGGTTCTACGTCAACACAGAGGACAACCCGGCTGACCACGCATCCAGGTCAGTTCCTGCGTCCCAACTGACAAAGACTATGTGGTTCACTGGACCAGCCTTTTTACACAAGCCAAATCCATCTGACACACATGCAATCAGGATGTTTGAACTTGTTAACCCAGAATCAGACGTGGAAATACGACCTGAAGTGAGTAGTTTTCTTACTCAGACTCAAAACCGAGGCCTTACCGCTGCACGGTTTCAGTGCTTTTCTTGTATGCGCTCCCTCATCAGGGCTATTGCCCTACTCATCCACATAGCCAGCGCTTACAGACACAACAAGTCCAGTAAATGTAAAGGGTGGCATCACTGCAACTTCCCACGTACTCCGGATGAGTTGTCTCAGGCGAGACACATTATCATCATGGCAGCACAGGAAGATGTTTATGCAAAAGAACTCGCAGTTCTTGAGCATGGACAAGCTGTAACCAAGGACAGTTCTCTTCACAAGCTCAGACCTGTTCTTGAAGGTAATCTGATTTGTGTTGGTGGCAGATTAAAGCACGCTGACTTGAGCACTCAGGAAAAAACCCCATCATCTTGCCCAAGACCAGCCACATTTCTCTGCTGTTGGTGCGACAGTATCATGAAGAGGTAAAGCATCAAGGCCGGCACTTCACAGAAGAGGCCCTGAGAGCAGCGGGCTTCTGGATCATAGGTGAAAAACGACTTATTGCCTCTGTCTTGCACAAATGTGTAGTGTGTCGAAAGTTACGTCGAAGAACAGAGGAACAACTTATGGCAGACTTGCCTCCAGAACGCTTGCACACATGTCCACCCTTCACCTATGTAGGAGTGGATGTGTTCGGACCATGGCAAATCTTCTCCAGGCGTACAAGAGGTGGACAGGCCCAAAGCAAAAGATGGGCGATGCTCTTCTGCTGTATGAGCTCCCGAGCCGTGCACATCGAGATCATCGACTCCCTAGACACATCAAGTTGCATCAATGCATTGAGACGGTTCTTTGCCATACGGGGACCTGCAAAGCAGATTAGATCGGACTGCGGAACAAACTTTGTAGCCGCTGCAAAGGAACTGGGATTAAGCCAACAACAACCTGACTTCAAAGTGCAGAACTTCTTGAGTCAACAAGGGTGCTCATGGATGTTTACTCCTCCTCATGCGTCCCATATGGGTGGATCATGGGAACGTATGATAGGCCTATCAAGAAGGATCCTGGATGCAATCCTGATTCAAGAGAACATTCAACTTACCCACGATGTCCTGTGCACACTCATGATGGAAGTTACTGCGATAATCAATGGCAGGCCTCTTGTTCCAGTCTCCACCGACCCAGAGTCACCGTTCATATTGTCTCCTTCAATGATACTTACCCAGAAGTTTGGGGTTGCCCCACCGCACAGAGATTTCACAGACAAGGATCTTCTCAGCAGACAATGGAAACAAGTCCAAGCTCTCGCTGACAGATTCTGGCGTCGCTGGCGTCAGGAGTTCCTCCCCACCCTGCAAGTCCGCCAGAAATGGAGAGATTCTCAACGGGACCTAAAAGAAGGGGACATTGTGCTCCTGAAGGACAGTCAAGCTGCACGTAACACATGGCCTATGGCAAGGATCACAGCTGTCTTCCCTGGGAGAGACAGTTAAGTAAGGAAGGTGGAGCTCAGGACATCAAATCAAGGTTCTGATAGGGTGTTCTTGAGACCAGTGTCAGAAGTAGTTCTTCTTCTGCCCAATGACTGAATGTTCAGAGACATTTGGTAGTTAATAGTGACCTTTTAGGTCAGACCGGGAGTGTTCTGCCCTTCAGGCATTTAAGTTTAATAAGTTTAAAGTTTATGCTTTTAATTTGGTATACTTTCAGTTTCATGCAGACTCTTATTTTGACGTTTGTTTACTGAGCAAAACCGGAAGTAAAAAAAAAAACTCATGAAAGAACGCAATAGAAACGGCAGACTGGATAAAAAATGAAAACAGTCATTTCTTCAGAGAAAATTCATCCTGCATGTTGATTCCCCAGCAGAAGCATCGCTTTTTCACTCTCTCGTTTTTCATCAGTCATCTCATATGTATAGATTCAGTTCAATGTGAAGAAAATAAATCTACATAAAAAGAACTCCAGATTTCTTCATGTTCATGAATGGAGAGAGTTTATCTCACTGTTTAGTTGGAGTTGTTACACCTCAGCGAGAACAGTACAAGAACGAAAGAACTACAGTGTTAAATCACTATATCAATTTCTGTGTGGAGCTGAACATACCTACTAAAGAGATTAAAGTTTTTCCAAATAATAAACCATATGTGACTAAAGATATTAAAGAAATGATAAATGTGAGGAAAGTGGCGTTCAAGGATAAAGATATTAAGGTATTTAAACAAACCGAAAGATAATTAAAAATTAAACTAAAGGAAACAAAAGAAGCTCATAAGAAGTGTCTGGAAAAAGCCTTCAAAACTAATAATACTAAAAAGGTTTGGGACATTATGAAAACTATGTCTGGATTGTCATCTTCAAAAAAATCCATTGAAAATGATGATGAACTTAGTGTTGGGAATGAATTAAACACCTTTTTTTTTACCCGGTTTGAACTAATAGGCAAACAAGACAAATTCATAGAAACAACAGATGTAGTTCTAGCATCATCAGAGAGAATTGTCATTGAGGTTGAAGATGTTAGGAAAATGTTTCAATCTATCAATACAAAAAAGGCTGTGGGTCCTGATGGTTGTAGTGCAGGCCTTTTAAAAAGTTTTGCTCATGAATTAGCACCTGTGTGGCAACCAAAATTTCAATCTTCAGTCGACACACATGTTGTTCCTGTGATATGGAAGACTGCATACATAAAACCATTACCAAAAATATCATGTCCAAAAAAATTTAAAGACTACAGACCAATAGCTCTTACCTCTGTAATTGTGAAATGTCTAGAGAGACTGTTACTCCATCATTTGGTTATGGTAGTTAAAGATAAATTAGATCCCTGGCAGTTCGCCTATAAGAAAGGCTGTAGTACTGAAGATGCAGTCGCTTCTTTAGTGCACATTATCTCAAAAAATTTAGACAAACCCAAAACAATTGTGAATGAACTTTGTTTTTGGATTTCTCTTCCGCCTTCAACACAATACAGATTGACAGACTGGTGTTAAAACTTGCACAGCTGGGGGTAAATCCTTATCTGATTTGGTGGTATAGATCATTTCCCACTGGTAGAGTTCAGAGAGTCATGGTGAATAAAACTGTGTCGTCTGAAATCATTACAAATGTCGGAGTACCGCAAGGTTGCGTTAGCTCTGCTATAATTTTTACCTTATATACTGACGACTGCAGAACGGATATGTTTAATCAGTATATTCTGAAGTACTCTGATGACACTGTTCTAATATCTGTGTTGAATGACTCGGACAGTTCTGAGGTTCATCAACAAGGTGTAACTAAATTGATAGAGTGGTGTGAGAATAATGCCCTTATCATTAATACAAGTAAAACTGAGGAGATTGCATTCGGGTCTATGGCGGATATAACTCCTGTTTCTATTCATAACGAGACAATTAGATTTGTTAAGACCTATACATATTTGGGATTAATTATAGACGACATGTTGTCCTGGAAAGATCACATTGATACTCTATGTAAAAAAAACAAAGCAGAGAATCTATTTTCTTCGCCGTCTTAGGTCATTTGGAGTAAGAAGGCAGATTCTTTTGTTGTTCTATAGGTCTGTGATAATGAGCTTACTGCAATACTGCAACTCTATTTGGTATAAAAGTTTATCTGTTGCGCTAAAAACAAGTTTTTTAATTAATTAAAAATCTGTTCAAAGATAGTAGGTCAGCCGCTTGAGAAGCTTTACGATTCATCCTATTATAAGAAGATGCTTAGGCTTGCTAACAATATAGTCTCTAATCCTACGCATATACTGCATAGAGACTTTGAATTATTACCGTCACAACGGAGGTATAGAGTTCCCAAATTTAAGAAAGTGAAGCTGAAAAATTCTTTTGTGCACCAGGCAATCCTTGCACTGAACAAAAACACATCACATCACATCAGAGATCAAGAGTTTTGGGACGGTGTTGCAGATGTATAAATGTTGTATGAAATGTATAATTGTACGTGCTAGAGTGAATGTCAATGTAGAATGTATGTTAAATGTTGTAAACATAAATACTGTTATGCAAGAAAAATTTCAGACACAGTCTGACAATAAAGTATAAATTATAAAGTAAAGTAAAGGTACTGAAATGGCCAGCCTGCAGTCCAGATCTTTCACCCATAGAAAACATTTGGTCCATCATAAAGAGGAAGATGTGACAAAGAAGACAGTTGAGCAACTGGAAGCATGTATTAGACAAGAATGGGACAACATTCCTATTCCTAAATGTAACGGGCGTGCTTTGTCTTTAACAGTTTATGTAGGTTGGATGCACGTCCGTTAACTCTTGTATGTACTGCGTTGTGTTCTTGTGTTGAATGAAGGAAAGACGCAGACCACGACCAACTGCTGGTTTCTCTTTTAATAAAGGCGAAACAGCAAATTTGTTTCCTCTCAGCGAGCCTGGTGCAGACTGTACAAATAAACAACAAAAATATAAGGCTCTGTCACATGCAGTCTCCTCCACACAATATACAGGTCTCAAGCTCCTCCTCTCAGCTAGTCTGGCGCAAACTGCATATACATATACTGATAAAACTTAGTATTATCAGCAAAAATACTTTTAAATAAAAAATGTGAAAATGAACTGAATAAATTATAAAATGCTCAATGTAGTTGAAAACATGAATTTCTTTTACATGCTTAATACAACCAATGTAAACACTATGCCAGATGAATTATAATGAACATTATACACATACCTGTACAAATAAACAACAAAAATATAAGGCTCTGTCACATGCAGTCTCCTCCACACAATATACAGGTCTCAAGCTCCTGTTAGCAGATAAACATACAGAAAATCCTGTAGACTAGCACGTGGAAACATGTCTACTTTAAAGCTTGCAAAATGTCTGTTTACAAGGTTTACATTCAGTTGACACATTAACTGCATGTTCACAACCTCAAAACTTACATTTATACATGCATAAAACAAGGTTTGCATCATACAAAACCGAAATAAATGTTTAAAACTGAAGAGCAAAATAACACATTACCTCCTCTCAGCTAGTCTGGCGCAAACTGCAAGAAGCGCGTGAATGACGCCACAAAGCCTGCGACACTCTTAAAGTGAAAGTACAGGTATTAACACTATGATCTGAATACAACATCCAGACATACATATTGGCAATAGAACACATCTTAAACATTTAGAAAACAATATTCATCAGGATTTGGTGACATTTCAACCGTAAAAGTAAAGATATAATTTCAACCTGGTTACATAAACTTGAGCAGCTTGTCTCCTCAGTCCCCAGACGTTTGCAGACTGTTATAAAAAGAAGAGCGGATGCCACACAGTGGTAAACATGGCCTTGTCCCAACTTTTTTTAGATGTGTTGATGCCATAAAATATAAAATCAACTTATTCTCCCCTTAAAATTATACATTTTCTCAGTTTAAACATTTGATATGTCATCTATGTTGTATTCTGAATAAAATGTGAAATTTGAAACTTCCACATCATTGCATTCTGTTTTTATTCACAATTTGTACAGTGTTCCAACTTTTTTGAAATCAGGTTTATACAATCCAGTTCAGATGAGGTTCAATGAGCTATAAAAGTTTTCTGTTAACTCAGAGTCCAGAGCTCCAGAGTTCATGATTAATGGTGGAGCACCTGAAAGTGTGAGACAGCTAAAAGAAACACATGCAAATGAATTTACTGAATTCAATCATTTATATGTCCAACAAAGAGCTTAGAAGAAACCCTGTAAACTTTTATAAGTATTATATTACCTTAGCTAGATTTATTTGGGATTAGAGTGGTGTCTGTTTGTCAGTCCTGAAGTTTGTTTTCTAGCTGTGGTATTTTATGTTTCTCAGTTTTATGTTTATACTCAAGATGATAAGAGTGCTATCTCATAACCACTACAACAAGTGAGCAGTTTCTCTTTCTCCTTCATGACCATACAAAGTTTGATTATATTGATCACAGCGGTGGTTGCTTCTGAGAGTGTGAAGCTGTATTGATTAATTTTTGTTAAAACTGTCTTCCCCCCATAATAGTAATAACTGCTTTCAATCTATTTCTGAAGAACTATAAAACTGTGGCATGAGGTTTGGTAAGGATCTGTCTCTGCTTTTTATCTCTGACGTTGTAGAGATTTTCTGCCAGATTGTATTTTCACTTTAAGGCCTGATAACATTCCAGTTTACTTTTATTTTCCCTTTCATTTTACTTTACAAATTTGATTTGTAAACTAAAGTGCAAAGATTTATGAGGAATGTTGGAGTAGAGTAGATTTTAAGGTGAATAAAGTATCTCAAACCTTCATGTTTGTTTTTATAGTTATTTATTTGTACAGTATAACATGTTTCACTATCAGTCACAATCTCGGCAGGAAATAGTGTCTTTAACCTGGCATACACATAACATACTAATATGCTTTTAATATCCAAATCCGTTAAAGGATTTTTAGGCTGCATTAAGGTAAACCGGAACCGGAAACACTTCACATAACACCGTACTTTCTACATCATTAGAAGAATGGCATCTACGCTAATATTAGTCTGTTTCTCTCTTGTTCCGAGGTCACCGTAGCCACCAGATCCAGTCTGTGTCCAGATCAGAGGGTCACTGCAGTCACCCGGATCCAGTACGTATCCAGACCAGATGGTGGATCAGCACCTAGAAAGGACCTCTACTGCTCTGAAAGACAGCGGAGACCAGGACAACTAGAGCCCAGATACAGATCCCCTGTAAAGACCTTGTCTCAGAGGAGCACCAGGACAAGACCACAGGAAACAGATGATTCTGCTGCACAATCTGACTTTGCTGCAGCCTGGAATTGAACTACTGGTTTCGTCTGGTCAGAGGAGAACTGGCCCCCAACTGAGCCTGGTTTCTCCCAAGGTTTTTTTCTCCATTCTGTCACCGATGGAGTTTCGGTTCCTTGCCGCTGTCGCCTCTGGCTTGCTTAGTTGGGGTCACTTCATCTACAGCGATATCTTTGACTTGATTGCAAATAAAAACAGACACTATTTAAACTGAACAGAGATGACATCACTGAATTCAATGATGAACTGCCTTTAACTATCATTTTGCATTATTGAGACACTGTTTTCCAAATGAATGTTGTTCAGTGCTTTGACGCAATGTATTTTGTTTAAAGCACTATATAAATAAAGGTGATTGATTGATCTTTCATGCTTGAGACAACAGTGCACAAAATGTTGTTGTGCACTTTTAATCCAATTCTGTGTATGAATGTTAAAGTGTGTAATAATTATTGGTAAAGTATCAGCCAGTGTTTTGAATCAGAATCAGAATAAGAATCAGAAAGAGCTTTATTGCCAAGTATGTTTGCGCATACAAGGAATTTGTTTTAGTGACATAAGCTTCCAGTACACAGAGACAACAACACACAGACCAAAAAAAAAAAAAAAAAAACACTAAAAGAGGAGATTTACAAATTGGCAAAAAAATAAGTGTATAAACAATTGTGCTGTAAATGATAATGGAATAGGATTGAGTGAGATGCAGGAATGTTCTAGGATGGAGGGTTAACAAATAAATATAAGGATATTGCACGTTTATAAGCATTAATAGGGAACATTTAACTGTTCATGAGGTAGATTGCCTGGGGGAATAAACTGTTCTTGTGCCTTGCTGTTCTGGAGTTTGCGGCTCTGAGGCGCCGCCCAGATGGCAAAAGTTCAAAGATGGGATGACTTGGATGTGAGGGATCCAGAGTGATTTTCTGAGCCCTTTTCCTCACTCTGGATGTATACAGTTCTTGAAGGGTGGGCAGGGGAGCACCAATAATCCTTTCAGCAGGTCGAACAGTTATCTGTAGTCTTCTGATGTCTGATTTTGTTGCTGAACCAAACCAGACAGTTATTGAAGTACACAGTACAGACTCAATGACGGCTGAGTAGAACTGTTTTAGCAGCTCCTGTGGCAAGTTAAACTTCCTCAGCTGCTGAAGGAAGTACAACCTCTGCTGGGGCTTTTTCACAATGGAGTCAATGTGATTGTCCCACTTCAGGTCCTGGGAGATGATGGTTCCCAGGAATCTAAATGACTCCACTGCAGTCACAGGGCTGTTCATGATGGTGAGTGGGGAAAGTGCAGGTGGGTTTCTCCTAAAGTCCACGATCATCTCCACTGTTTTGAGCATGTTAAGCTCCAAGTTGTTAAGACTGCACCAGACAGCCAGCTTCTCAACCTCTTGTCTGTAAGCAGACTCATCACTGACTGTAGTGTCGCCTTTAGAGGTGCAGTCGTTGGTGTACAGGGAGAAGAGCAGAGGGGAGAGAACACATCCCTGAGGGACACCAGTGTTGGTGGAGCAGCTGTTTGATGTGAATTTCCCCAGTCTCACTAACTGTTGCCTATCTGTCAGAAAGCTGGTGATCCACCGACAGATAGAGCTAGGAACAGAGAGCTGGGTCAGTTTGGTCTGAAGGGTTGTTGGGATGATGGTGTTGAAAGCCGAGCGCCAAACTAAAGTCCACAAATAGGATCCTCACATAAGTCTCTGTTTTGTCCAGATGTGGCAGGATGAAGTGCAATCCCATGTTGATTGCATCATCCACGGACCTGTTTGCTCGGTAAGCAAACTGCAGGGGGTCCAGTAAGGGTCCAGTGATGTCCTTCAGATAAGCCAGAACCAGTTTTTCAAACGACTTCATGACGACAGACGTTAGAGCCACAGGTCTGTAGTCGTTAAGTCCTGTTATCTTGGGTTTCTTTGGGATGGGGATGATGGTGGAGCGTTTGAAGCAGGAAGGCACTTCACACAACTCCAGGGATCTGTTGAAGATCTGTGAAAAGATGGGGGCCAGCTGGTCAGCACAGATTTTCAGACAGGCTGGTGTAACACCATCTGGGCCTGTTGCTTTTCTTCTTTTGTTCTTATTGAAGACCTGGCGCACATCATCTTCACAGATTTGAAGAGCAGTAGGTGTGGAGAGGGGGATTGCAGGATGTGTTAATGGATGTGTAGGGAGATGGTCAGAATGGGTGTTGGGGGTTTCAAATCTACAATAAAACTCATTCAGGTCATTAGCAAGTCGTTGATTAGCCTCAGTGCAAGGGGATGTTGTCTTGTAGTTCGTGATGGCTCTCAGTCCTCTCCACACTGAAGTTGAGTCGTTGGAAGAAAAACGGGTCTTCCAACTTTTTAGCGTAGGTCTTTTTAGCCGCTCTGATCTCTTTGTTCAGTGTGTTCCTGGCCCGATTGTACAAGACTCTGTCCCCATTTCTGTAGGCATCCTCTTGATGTCTGAGTTTTACTGTAAACCTTGGCTTATCATTGTTGAATGTTAAATAAGTCCTGGAAGGAATGCATATATCCTCACAGAAACTAATATATGATGTTATGGTCTCTGTGAGTTCGTCCAGATCGGTGGTAGCAGCTTCAAAAACACTCCAATCAGTGAGGTCAAAACAAGATTGTAAATCCTGCTCTGTTTCGCTGGTCCATCTCTTCACAGTCTTTACTACAGGTTTAGCAGATTTTAGTTTCTGCTTGTAGGACGGTATAAGATGAACCATACAGTGATCAGAACGTCCCAAAGCTGCTCGTGGAACAGAGTGAAATGCATCCTTTATTGTGGTGTAACAGTGATCCAATATATTACTGTCTCTTGTGGGACAAGTAACATGCTGTCTGTATTTTGGCAGTTCACGGGAGAGATCGGCTTTATTAAAGTCCCCAAGAATGATTAAAACAGAGTCCGGGTGTTGTTGTTCTGTGTCTGTGATCTGATCAGTGAGTTTCTGTAAAGCTGAGCTCACATGCGCTTGAGGATGGATGTAAACACTGACCAGAATGAACGAGTGAAACTCCCGCGGTGAATAGAACGGCTTGCAGTTGACAAACTGCATTTCGAGATCAGGACAGCACATCTTCTTTAACACAGTTACATCTGTACACCAGCGTTCATTGATGTAAAAGCATGTCCCACCATTCGTCTGTTTTGTTGGGTAGAGAGCGGAGATTTGCGAGATGGATGCTAGGCAATGGCGTTCGAAATCCGCGCTTCCTGAGTCTGAAGAGCGCTCCCGCTCGCTTCCCCCGTCTGTGCGTCCTGAAGCGCTTGATCAGCGCTGCTGCTCCTCCGATAACAATGTTCAGTAAAACATCTGAATAATAGAAATCCGGAAAAATATCCTGTGGTGTGTCCTGCCGAATGTTCAGCAGTTCATTCCTGGTGAAACTGATCGTGTTCGTTAAACAAAAAACAGGAAAAACTAACAAAAACAGCACAAACACTGGAGAGCCAAGCACTGAAGCAGCCATGTGCGGCGCCATCTTGGATCGATATATGATGCTATTTTTCTATAGTATTTGTGTCCTGTGCAGTATTCATTAAGTATACTGTGTGCTAAAGTGCAAAGATTTATGAGGCATGTTGGAATAGAGTAGATTTCCAGGTGATTGTGAAAGAGCTGGAATAACTGGCTCAGGTGTCTTCAGTTGAAACACTGTTGAAGAAAAGAGTTTATGACAACCTGGAATTTTTAGGTTGATTGTGGTTTAAAAATGTTTGGCTTATAGACAACATTATTTAAATTGAATCTGAATGTGAAACCATAGTCTTTAATTATAGTGTTTTTAGGGTATTTTAAGAATGGAATTTCTTTGACACATACAGTTTCTTTGCAAATCATTTCGACTTTACTGTGCTAGCAGACTTTTTTTTTTTTAAACCACAAATGCAAGTTCAAACAAATGCAGTTCATGTTTCCAGTGCAAGCAAACAAAAGAGATATCCTCTTGCTCATTTATTTATTTTGGAAGTAATTGTTTTCTAATTTTAAGCACTAACTTTTGGTGTGTCAAATGACCTTTACATTTCATAATTTCTGTGTTACAACTTTGTGATTTCATGATTGTAAGACATGAAAGGCTGATTGACGTCATGCATTTATCTCTTCTGCACCTCTGCAAGATTTCTTATCATTCTTAAGACTTAAAGAATGAGGGTTGGTTGATCTTAACTATAGATAATATGTGTTTTGTTTTTGGAAAGTTATGAGTCATGACAAATTCCTGCAGCAACACATTTGTCTTTATTAATAATACAAGTCAACAAGACAATTAACACAACAAGCTATTTATTATTATTCATATGTATTATTATTATTTACAAAAAGTTTGGATCAGGTTTATTTGTCTCTTGGAGTTTTCAGATTTGTTACAGTAAAATGTATTTTAATTAAAGTTAGAATATTAATTATACAAATATTTTATAAATCTACAACATATACAGTAACATACAGCAGAAACACAGATTACATCAATGATTACTGTAAAAGTCATATTTACGTCAGATTCATTCAGAACTATAGTGATGTACTTTATAAATATAGTATCTATTAATTCACATTCTTCTTATATACTGAAAGTAACACTGTAATACTGTATTACTGTCTGATTTAACCATGGACTTTACATTTGAAGAATATTCTGCTGGTTAGAGAACCAGAACTGCTGCTTCCTGAAAGAAAAATACTTTCCCAGAACAAGTATAAAACAGATTTGTGCGTCTGATCTACACAGATGTAACTGTGTTTGGTGTCTGGATGTCGTGTAAATCTCTCATATCGTCTGTGACTCTTCTGATTCTCTGTCATGTTAGAAACTGGGAATGAAGGACACAAACATCTGATTTTAGCCTTCATTTACTGCTCCAGCAGAACACAGCATGATTGTGATTTCCAGTGAATGAATTCAGGAATCAGTGTTACTTTGAATAAAGCATCATGAAAGCATGCACTTGTGGAAATATTTATTTCAGATCACATTTCTCATTACAGATGTAGTTCACAAGACAATATAAAATCAATAAATGTAAATGTAAATCATGTGAGTTTATACACAGTGAATGAAAAGTTACAGTGTAGAATTGATTTCATACCAGAGATGAAGCACTGCTGATGTTGAAATATAACTGTTTTATCTTAAACATTATAAATACTCACAGTTTGGTTTGCCGCTATTAATGCTGTTCTGTCTGAATAGACTCGATGTCTTTGCTTTTTTAGAAAATAACGTTTTGTATGCCATTTTTTTAACTTGCTCTCTTCCATGTTTCATGAATCTGTAGTTTCTTCTGCTCCATATATGTTCTCCCATTCATTACTTTCTTGTCAATTCAGCTTTTTTATTTTCTGTTCCAAAAATATAGAAGTTCAATTTAGAATTAAGTGAACACTTTAATGACTTTTGAAGTTGTAAATAAAACAGATTACTGGAAAATAATTTAGAAGAAGGTACTATTTTAGACTCTCAAAATTTCATGTTCAATTCATAGTGTTTCTTAGAAACTGTGAAATTTACTAGCAGTCTCTGAGTGACAATGATTTCTACTTATTTTTTTGTCAAAACTTACATTTCAGTTTCACCATAATACAAAAAATATATATATTCTAATTAATAAAAATATATTTAAAAAATTGATTAAACAAAACAAAACATTTAATCACCTTGTGATGAAGTTCACCTCAGCTCTGAGATCCGCTGGTGTTGTGCAGACACTGATCTGTGTACTTTAAACTATTTATACTGTACTGACTCCTCCTCTGAACTTCAGGTAAGACCAGTATTTGCTGAATATTTTACATTCTCATCAACGTTGACTTGTACCTACATGTGCAGTGACAATAAAGTTGAATCTAATCTAATCTAACCTAACATTTCAGTTATCGGTCTAGAGAGAGAGATTGTCATCTTCATTGCTATCTGAAGGCTTATGATTTGTTCTGAAAGAAAGTTCATCACTATTCATCAGACAGTTTGATCATCTAAAAAAAAAACCCCATGACATTCTCATACATGATTAATCAAGCCGACTCTTCTACCTGTTGTCTCATAGTCATGCAGTAAATGTTTAATCAAACAGGATCTCGTGCTTCAGGTATTCAGTTCAGAAATGTAAGTTCCTCATATTTGTGTGATTAAAGTTATGTTAGTGTGTAGAAAGAAAGAAAAGTTTACCTGATAGATTATATATATATATATATATATATATATATATATATATATATATATATATATATATTATAACCGTTCCCTTGATCTCACAATGGTATTAGTTATAAATCTGTTTTTATAGGGTGGAATCACTAACTATTTTTCAATATGATCTTCACAAGTCTGTAATAAACCCTTTCACACACATAGAAATCGTACATGTTTTTACCCTCAAAACCAACAGCATATAAACATAAGTCTTATCTGTTTTTGGGTGACGGTGATGAAGACGTTGATGATGATGACAATAATCCTGAAAGTTCATTCACCACACTCTAATCCATGAATGTCCACGAAAGCTCATGAAAGCTCACTTTTGGTGTACATCCAAAAGTTTCCACGTGCAAACCTTTGTGTTGATATCGAATCACAGTAAACCCAAGTCTTCAAAATCACTAGTGTGGCACAGTCCGGTTTCAGGATCCACAGCAGTATTTCACATTGCCTCTACTTTCACTTCATTGGCATGTTTCAAACAAGGTTTCAGACAGGCATGTAAAAGAGAAAGATGTCTCCCACAGAATGTGGAGTCCTTCTACAAAAAAAATCACATTAAATAGTTATATAACTACATAAATAACATTTAAGTCGATATAAAAACAATGCTTACTTCAGATTGAGCATGAAACTCTAAGTTTCCCAATCAGGACCAATGATTGTTTGGATCCATAAGCCATGCTTATTCCTCCATTACCAATCTACTACTTCTTCTTCTTCTTCTTTTCATTTTTTGGCAGATTGCAACCATGACTTTTAAAGGTGCATACCGCCACCTACTGTATCAGAGTATGTAACATGAGCTATATCCATTGGTACTACTTTATATATAAAAAATAAATAAATAAATAATAATAATAATAATTCTATATCCTATTGTATATCCCTATATTTAATCTACTACTTCTCCTCTCTACACCAGTTTTATACATCAGAGTATTACTCCTTGTTGCCCCCTCATGGTGAGTAGTAGAGGAACAACGAAAACAAAATCATGTTAACAGGTTTAACAGGTATTTATCCTCAATGGCAACAGGAAGCTTGTGAAATATTTCTTAAGGCAATTTTTACATAAAAAAGAAAAGAAAAAATCTCACTCTTACAGGAAAAGGTTAAAAAAATGAACCTTTTGAGGTTCCTTAGGATTGCAGCTGTGGGGGAACCTTAAAGGATGGTTTTTGAACCTTTTTTGGAAAGGTTCTAATTGGAACCCTCACTTAAAGGTGCATTACTGACCCTCATTAATTTATTTTTTGAATATTTTTCTAGATAATAATAATAATAATAATAATGTTATTGCTAATATTATACTGTAATGTGGGATTACACATTTATAAAATCTTAAATCTAGTTTCCAATGTACTAGTATGTACTTTGTGTTTTTACATTCTGAGATGATCAGGTCAAGCAGCTCAGGTTTCTGAGACATTAACCTTTTGTCTTCGTGCACTCCCTGATGATAGGGCAAGCTGTGCCTTTGTTTCTATGATAATGTTTAAGATATGTCTGGCACTTTCCTGATTGCAGTTCCGTGCTTTGTTTAGGTTGTCTCCACCTCTGTGTATCCCGTCTCTTAGAAATGTATACAATGTATTAATGACTAGTTAGACTTGTGATGATTACAGCGCCACGCAGAGTGTTCTCAATGAAAAAATCTGCTGAAGATTACCCAAGAGTCTCCTGGTCTTCACTTCTGAGTTTCCAACACTGTACATTACTAATATAATGTCACTAAATAAACGCCACACCATGATTGTCTATAACCTGTTTAATACATAAATTTGTAGTACAAACAAACCAACAACCACAACAATCAATATGCATTTATACAAATATACCTGGATATATATTTTTTTTTTTCTGGGTGGCATATTGGTTTAAAAAATCACATAGATTTTCAAAATGCTAAAAAAAAATTCAAAGATTCAAAATAATACTTACTCGACATCAGTGAGAAAAATTTTATATTAAATATAACAAATTGTAATATAACAAAAATATTAAATATATGACAAGATAAAATAACAAAAATATATGGCCGCATTAAAGGGACATTGTCATGTGTTGCTATTCAAACAAGCAATATGTTGTCTTGAGATTCTTCCAGGAGAAATATCAATAGGAAGTCCTACAAAAAAAGTCTGCAGAAAGTTGCATGTTGGTATGGTAAAAACACTCAATGATTTGCAAAGATAGCAATAACATTTGGCTAAACATTTGTGGAAACCTTACCTGACCATCACAACTGACCATCCCATTAAAAAGGGGAATGCAATGAAAGTTGCTCTGTTATGACAACAAAATGCATAAATATGAGAAAAAAAAAAAAAAAAAACACTAATTTCTTACGTACATCCCATTAAATAATTAGAACAGTTAATAACAGTGGGGTGGGGACACCACACAACTGGTTTTGCTAGTTTTTTATAACCTAATTTACCAGGGGACTGGATTTAGAGTTGGAAAAACTTAATTTTCATATTTTTCAAAAATACATCAATATACCATGGCAGAGACAGAAAATGTTGAACACATGTGCTGAGGGGCTGCTAGATCACTGATGGGGAACTGGACAGTTCAGGGCTCCAGACTCTGAGTTGGTTGCAAAAGCGCGTTTTATTTATTTATTTAGCTACATGATATTAATCAATGCATGCTGATGAACTTTTATTATAGTTATATGGAAACGACATCAGTAGTATTATTTTTTATTTTAATTTTGTGAACATAGTTCCTCTTTTGTTATGTAGCCCGGCTCCTGATGCTTTCACTTTCGACTTTTTTTCTTTTCAGACGAAAAAAATAAAAATAAAATAAATGTAGTCATTGTTATTTTTTATTACACAACAACGATGAATCAGTAAGATTCAATGACAAACTAGCTAAAATGTTTATTAACAAAAATGAATAAGATGAGGCATGACAGGGCTATGTAACAGGTTTACTCAGGTTGTGTTTTGCTGTTCTCAATGAAGACAATGTTGCTGGAGGAGGTCTCAGGATGTTGCAAAAAGCAGGTCTGCAGAAACACAGAGCACAATACAAACTTTTTTTTTGGGTTACACCTCTCTCCCCTTCAGTCTGCCCGTACAGCATGGAGAAAGCTAGTAAGCAAAACCAATCGCAAACCATTTGAATCAGTTTGGGAGTTCGGAGCAGCTTCGCAAATCATTTGAGTCAGTTTGGGGATCGCAAATCAGTTGAATCAGTTCGGGAGTTCGGAGCGCGATCGCGAATCATGAAAGATTCGCGCTCGTAAATTTTCAAATTGCTGCCAACTGGGGTGGCAAGGCTTTCTTTTAGGTAGATCCGCCCCTGCAAGCAATGCATGATCAATTGAATGAAAAAAAAATCTGCCAAATGCTTGAAGAAATGAATAGTTTTATTCAGCATGGATGCACCAATACGTGCCCCATGCAAGACAATATTCTGCATGAAAGGTTCCCACTAGAATTAATCATGTACATTATGCCCCATAATAACTCCAAACAAAAGTATGAGGCACAAAAATATATAAGTTTAGATTAAGTTCATTAACAATATTCATATTTTGTAATATTTGAACCAGGTACACCTACACTACATGCTGTAGACAGTAAGCTTTATAATTATTCTAAAATAAAAGAGAGCCTCCATATCATTACGTGAGGTAAACAGCAAAGATAAGCTTTTCAAAAAGAAAACGGAACAAAAAGAAAACTAAAACTTAACTTGCTGGTGACAATGCTTGCTTGTTATTCTTTTCCCACCAAAGGAATACCAACATGTTCACCTTCTCTGGTTTAAAAAGCAGCCTTTTACTTTACTTTATCTTGAAAACAATCAATATTCGCATCATTTTTGTTGCGCGCAGCTTAGCTTAGCGCTACTGCTGCACAGCGAGTAGGGGACCGCGGGGCACAAAGTAACACAGGGTTAATAAAGTAACACAACTTTAATTATGAAACAAAGTGATATTTATACTAAACAAATGCAATTGGAAGGTAATTTACTTATTTATTTTTTTGTTTGCTATTTTACAAATGAGTTTTTAGTGACATTGATGGAAGGCATGTTAAAACAGAGTAAAAATTTTGGGACCGAGTAAAAACACTGATTTTATTTTGTGCCCTCTGTAAATGACATCAAGAGTTTTATGTACAAGTACAATAAATAATTCTACGAAACTTTGAAAAATTGACTCTTAGTGACTTCATCCACTGATGACTTTAAAATGTTTCCAATGCAAGCAAACAAATGAAAAATCATTGTCTGGTTGATTTGTTTTTATTCATAGAAACAAGCTTTTGCTTGGTCAATGTCTGCACATTCTGTATGTTTCTCTTCTCACTTCCGAGGTTTGTTCTATTTGACCTTATTAGTGCCCTGTATAGTAGCCATCACAGGATACTCTGCCCTGATTTCAGTTCAATAGGGCATGCATGATAACTCTGCTCACCTTGATGATGTGTTTAGGTGTGTTTGATTAGGGTTAGTTGAGCTGAACTCTGACATCTCTGGATATGTATACCCTCAAAGCTTAAAACTGTTTTGTTACTTGTGTTGTCATATTGTATGTGCCTTTGATTTGTAGTGTAGTTTTTAATAGTTTAATGTTGTCATGCAATCTATGACTATATAACATATTCTAGAAAATATTTCCTGCATTGCAGTTGTGTGTATTTCTGATGCTCTCTGTCAAGTAAAGGATAAAGTTCAGCAAGAAAATTAAGAACGCATTATATCATAAAATAACATACAGAAACAAATCTGATTACATCAATAATTACTTTAAACATCACATTCAGATCAGATTCATTCAGAACAAAGTGTAGTGTTGAAAATTAAATCCAAACATGTACTTTCTAAATATAATACCCATTTATACATATTCACATATATATTGTTTAATCAGTGATGAACATGTTGGAGAATATTCCGCTGGTTAGTTGAACAGAACCACTGCTTTCTAAAAAGAGAAAACACATTCTGAGAAATATAACCAAGATCAATATAACATCAGATTTCTGCATCAGTTCTACAGTGTTTTAATTCTCTTTATATGATGTGTAAGTCTCACCTCGTCTGTGACTCTCTCTGAAACACCAGAACGAGACCACCAAACACCAACATGAGAAACTGTGAATGAGAAACACATCTGAATATCCCTACAGCTCCCTATTTATTAATCAGTTAAGGTTTATAATATATTTCACATAACCGATGTTACATATGATCGACAAGACAATATAACAACTATATGTGAGAACAAACGAAAACAGAAATCATGCTTTTACCAGTTTAAACAGAATGAGTGAAAAGTTGCAGTATAGATTTGTATAACAGCGGAGATGACACACTGATGATTCAATATAATGGTGTTTTGTCTGAAACATTATTAATACTCACAGTTTGGTTTGCCGCTGTTAATGCTGTTTTGTCTGAGTAGACTCGGTGTCTTCGGTGTCATGTTCCCCATGTTTCTCTTTCTTTCCTATCGGTTTAATTATCCTGCAGTTCTTGTTTCTCCATATTTGCTCTCCCATGCCATACTGTCTTGTAAATTCTGCCTTTGTTCTGTTTCTGTTCCAAAACGTTCAGACGTTCAATGTAAAGTTAAGAATAGTTTTAATTTGTTGTTCATATTGCGTAATACAGGTTTACATTACACAATCTTAAATGTCCAGATTGAGATTAATTACTGAATACAAATAACTATACCAAACAATAAAAAAAAGATTAAAAGAAGTGTTTAATTACCTTGTGTTGAGCCAATAAGAGGAATCATCATGAACATGAACCTTTTAAAGAGAAACTTCAATCCCACATCCTCTCTCACACTCATGACTGAAATCAAACACTTAACACATGACGCTCAGTTTCTGTTCCACAACCTTTCTCCTGTCACGATGTATAATAATTAGATTGATCTAAAGGCATAAACAGTTTCGATTTTTATATCAATTAAAATGATTGAATTATTGAAAGTAGTACATCATTCCAAAAAAAACAAGGTATAAATACAGAAATTAATGTTAGATGCTATAAAAACACTAAGCACCTCTCTGACAATTTCTGAAAATTTCTGAAAACATTTTCACAAAAGTTAAATGACAAAAATTTGCTACAAAAAAAAAACGTGTTGTATTTCTCCTCCGCTCTGGTTTGTCTCCTAATCTATCTTTCTAATAAACCTGACATTGTATGATGTTTGTAAGTGGATAAGATCACCTGCTAAATGAATACATCTAAATCTTCTAGTTAGCATTTAATCATATGTATTTATTTATTTATTTTTACTGTATATTATGTTTACAGCTCACAAGGTCATCGAATCTGACAATAAATACAGATTTAAATTTTCTGTTTTGAGAGACGATCAAAAGCTGGATTTATTAACAGGACGTTCAGTCAATAATGAGACACAAACAGTCGAGTCATTTTATTCCTGGGGACTCGTGTATAAAACTTCTTAAGATTTCATCCTGAATGTGTTTGTATGCACAAGAGCTACATTTTGCTTCTGTACTAAAGTTTCTGATTCATAAAGCCATGTGTATACCAGAACCTGTGTAATATTATCTTTGTAATACTCAGTCAGCAGAAGATTGTGCGTACAATGGTGGAATAAAGTCATTATTTTGGTTTTCTTTATGCAAAAAAAGTATTCTTGTAGCTTTGTAACTTCACAGTTGAACCACTGATGTCACACGGACTGATTTATCAATCATCTTCTCTGGACCTTGAACGTGGTAGTTACCTTTGCTGTCTATGATAAGATTTAATCAGAAATATCTCAAATTGTGTTCTGAAGATGAACGAAGGTCTCACGGGTTTGAAACAACACAAGCGTGAGTCATTAATGACAGACTCATTGGGATAACAGACCGTTCTGTGTGAAAAGAGTTAATTTAGATTGCATCACTTTCAAACACAATGATCCTTTACAGACAAACACTCCTCAGTCTGTTGAGCACTACCTTACGTCATGTGTCAGTCTGTGTCAGTCATGGTGAACTAAGAAACAAGGGGATGCTTGATTTATAAATGTAGATCAACTATTTAGATAAGATAAATCAAGAATATCCAAGAAAACTGAACAAAAACTGATTGTGAACAAACTAACTAAACACCAAAGAGAAGGCAAACAAGACAACAAACAATAATACACAAGGAAAGGGGATATATAGACAGGGCATAAAAACACTGTGGGAAATCTAATACACACAACAACACACAAACAAATCAGCATTATGGGAATCTTGTGACATTCGAGACAGAGTAATGACTGATCACAGGTTGTGTGCAAATGGAAATAGTTAAGCATTGTCAAAACTTTCCTCATCTCTAAAACCAATTTCCTCATGAAACTGATTATGCATAATGTAACCAATATATAAAAGATCCAGAATCAGACACATCAATTCATTTCACATTTATCTGTCTATTTACATGATACAAATATTTGCAAAGCAGCTTCACTGGAAATGTACATTTTATCATCACATTTAGGAGTAATCAGTGGTGACTATGTCAAGGTGATGTCCATACAGCAGTAATGTACAGAGAAAACCATCCAGTTAGTTTATGACGTACTCAAACAAACAGTGAACAGTATTGTGGTAGTGTGTATACATACAGTATGTACTGTATCATTTATTTTAATTGAATTTTTATATAATAAATAGTTTTTTTTATATATTATAAACTAATCTAGAAGTCATCTCCTCCAGAAGAGGTTTACCAGCGTGCAGTGTGTTGTTTTTGAGGAGTTCATGTCTGATCTGGTCCAGAAACATTAGATCCCTGCAGAAGTGAAAGAGTGTGTGATTATGAGAAAAACACTTCTCCCCACTGAACATATTACAGGTTATAGAAAGAGACATCATGAAACTAAACACAAACGCTGAATGATATTTAATTGCATATTTAATTATATACAATTGTACATATATATTAGTAATTTCCTAGTTAATCGTTTGGTGCATGTATGCAGTAGGCCTAGCCTGCGTTTAAAAACTAAGGTGTGGCTAGCTGTGGTTTTGTTTTAACGGTTAATGTTTTATAACGCTAATAAAAATATACCTAATGTTTTTGTCGTGTGTGGTGCTTTGGTTTATCATATTATTTAAATGCAATCATGTAAAATCTGTTATTCTGGATATTAACTTGAAAGACTATTTAGTCTGAGGCCCTTTTTGTGTACATTTTTACACAAGCTCTGAGATAAAGTCTGTGTGAGCGGGCGGGAGTGGAACACAAACAAAAAATTTAAAGCAACTTTAAGAAAATACCCAGTGGTCACGATTGTGAATTTCCACATTATTATGGTAATTTTCTGTGATTGAGTTACACAGAGATTCTGTGCGCAAAAAAATACCTTTATGTGGAACATTAACAACCTCAAAGTTTACTGAATTTCTAGTTTTGACCTCAATGATGAGATGTGTTTCAGTTGAAAGTGTTAAACTGCACTGAAAAAATAATATGCTATTTACTTAAAAATATAGTGCATCATTTTTGCATCCCTTTTCTTAAGTAAATGTAACATGGAATTTTAAGCAGTGTTACCTTAAAATCTTTAGCCTGCAATACTTAAATATTTGAGTATCCCAATGAACAAATGTATTAGTTGGCGTAACACAATATTTTAAGTAGATTTCACTAATAAATGTTATTTCTACAATAGTATTTCTACAATAAAAGTCTTGCTTATCCCATTATATTTAAACTCATTTAGATTGATAATTTTAAGTTTTTGTATTTTAAAATACCTAGGTACTGCTCAATAATTAATTAGTTATAACAATGAGTGAAATACATAACAGACAGCTGGTGAATATTAAATGACTTATTTATTTTTACAAATGCAACTTAAAATCTCTTAAAACCATTTTTAAAAATGACAATACAGATACAGTAAAAATACTGAACAGTAAGCATCAACATGTTTTTATATTTGTGGTGTTGTTTATGTGTGTTTGAGTGCAGTAATGTGTGGAGTATGTAATGTGTGGTGTTGTGTGTGTGTGTGTGTGTGTGTGTGCAGTAAAGTGCTGAGTATGTAATGTGTGTGTTGTATGCTTTTTGACGTGAGTTTTACAATGTTGTGTGGCATTAAAAATGCATCACTGTTTGTATTGATTGCTAACACACAATTCGTGAAACAGTTCACCATTTTCTCACATTTATAAACACAACCTCAAAACTACACAGCAACTTGTGCAAACTTCAAACTTCCAGGTCAAAATCAAACAGTTTAGTCAAAAACATGTTCTCTTTATCAGACTCAAACTTTGGCACAGTTGTCAGATTACTTCTCTAGGACGCAGGGGTCTGGAGAGGCATCTGTCCCAAACCATCTTTAATGACTTTTCTGAAAATATTTTTACACAAGATACATTAATTTAATCTAAATGTCACAGCTGTGTCTGTGCTGTGACAAAAAAAAAAAAAAAAAAAAAAAAAAAAAAACCACGCTCCTCCGCATATGTTTAAAGCAAAATCAATATATCAGAATACAAATTTGTATAGTGTCATGGATATTACACTGACATGTGTAAGGTACAAGGTGCATGTGGTTTATGATTAAATTTGAGTAGTCATAATTCAGATTGTTTGAAAACTAAATGTAATTAAAAATGTATGTGCATGTAGAATTGTACTGTGTGGTGGTAGGTGAACAGTAAAAAAATAGGGCCGGTGTCCTGACATTTTATCCTACCCTGTCAGATTTTCCTACCCGGGTTTACTGCGCACGCGCACATCAATATCGCGTCCTTTGTCTCATGCTAAACAACAATATTTAATGTATCTGCATTACTGTAAGGGTAGGTTTAGGGTTGGGGTAGGTGTAGACTTTAATAAAAACGCAATCTTATTGGTAGAAAATAATATTTATTGTTGGTTTCCTGTAGCTGTATCCTTTCTAGCTACAACCGCGAATATAACACAAAATTACTGTATTTGCAGTACTGTAAGGGTATGATTAGGGTTGTGGTCGGTGTAGACGTTAATAAACCATAACTTTACAGTAGCATTTTTCGTTGTGGAATTGTACTACCCACTGTTTTAATGGGAGGTAGGAAAATCTGACGGTGTAGGACAAATCGACAGAACACCGGGACTCGATTAAAAAAAATTAATCTAATTAATTAGAGGCTTTGTAATTAATTAATCGAAATTAATCGCATTTTAATCGCATATAAATATTTGACCTGAGAAAAGTGAGAAGTAATTTTTTTTCACATGGATTTATAGTATACCATTGAATAATGACTGAATACATAAGCTTAAGCAACAAAATATTGTTTATTTTTGTTCAACCAAGTCTAGCAGACCAGTGCAATTTTTGCCATTAAGTGTAGCAATAGCATATTTAGAAACAATTTAGAAATAGTACATTTCGGAAATTCAGGAAGCTTATAGGTGCTGGAACCTTCTGTAAAGTGTTTTTAAGTAAAACACAATACTGTCAATTACATTCAGAACATTGGAAACACTGACTATTAGAAAACATCTCTCTGTTGCTTGAGAGGCCATAACATACTAAACTCTCAATAACCTTGGCCAAAACAATAAAGAGTTCAACATAAACTGTTGCACCAACAAAATAATACATAGTTCAACATAAAGTGTAAAGTCCACGCTAGCTGCTATATGTTTTGCGCTGATGTGATACTTAAGGCTTGATGTGCTGCGTGATATGCGAACGCTAGTTGGTGCTCCAGTATAATCGGTCCGCCGAAACTCATCCAGTGAGAAACGTTGCGCGGTGCAAAAATTAAAAATAATTATAATTAAATAAAAAAATCTTAGTTAACGCGTTATTTTTGTGTAATTAATTAATCTCAATTAACGCGTTAAAGTCCCGGCCCTATAAAAAAATCTAATAATTATACAGGTTTTGTAAATGATCAGTTATACTACATGATCTTTAGAAGGTTTACTATGATGGTAGGTTTAGGGGATGATGCCGTATAAAATCATCAATATGATGTGAATATGAATATAAAAGGTTCTAAATATTATGTAGAAAATATGCTGTGATAATTAATTTGAATTGTATTATTTTGCTCTATATAGCTAATTTTGCCCTTCATGACATCTGTGTGGTCAGGGTGGGGGAGGGGTAGAGGTCAAAAGGTCAAAGTCATTAATCACATTTTTAAAGGTCGGTTTACTCCCTACTCAGATGCCTTATTTCTATTCCATAACTATAACCATACAAAGTTAACAATGTCATTTTCACTTTTTTTTTCACTCACGTTTTTCACTTTCACTTTCACTTTTCACTCATCACTTTTACTTCTTCATTTCACTTTCACTTTTAATTTTTTTTTTCACTTTCACTTTTGTCACGTTCAAGGTTAACAATGTCTGTGAGAAAAGTAATTTGAACCTTGAAAAAAGGTTGGATTAACAATCTGCATTGTGCTCGCATACAATAAAACAATACATAGGAAATACAGCAGCTTATCGTATTATGTATCTACACAGTATTTACAGCACCTTTTATTTTAAGTTAGTTTTTATATAAAAAATAGTTTTTTTATAATAACTAATCTAGAGGTCATGAACATCAGAAGAGGTTGACCAGCAGCATGTTGTTTTTGAGGAGTTCATGTCTGATCTGGTCCAGAAACATTAGATCCCTGCAGAAGTGAAAGAGTGTGTGATTATGAGAAAAACTCTTCTCCCCACTGAACATATTACAGGTTATAGAAAGAGACATCATGAAACTAAACACAAACGCTGAAGAATATTAAATGACATATTTAATTATATAAATGTATATAATTACACTACCAATCAAAAGTTTTTGAACCGTAACATTTTTTTTTAGAAGTCTCTTCTGCTCACCAAACCTGCATTTATTTGATGCAAAATTATAGAAATTAATACTAGCAAGGATGTTTTAAATTGATAAACACATTTATAAAGTTACAAAATATTTATATTACAGATAAATGATGTCCTTCTGAACTTTCTATCCATCAAAGAAACATTTCAACAATAATAATAACAATAATAATGAATGTTTATCATCATATTATTCTGATTTCTGAAGATCATGTGACACTGAAGACTGGAGGAATGATGCTGAAAATACAGCGGAGCATCACAGAAATACATTACACTTTAACACAGATTCACACAGAAAACTTGAAATGGAAAAAAAAATATTGCTGTACTTTTGGATGAAATAAATGCAGGCTTGGTGAGCAGAAGAGACTTCTTAAAAAAAAAAAACGTACTGTTCAGAAGCGTTATATACTCAATTATATTTCTACAAGAAGTGTAGTCCAGTGTTATTCCTTCAGTAGTACAGATTCATCACAGTCAAATTAATTCTACAAATAATTTCATTCCAGTTCATATTCCCATATTTTATAAACATTATAATTGTGTAATAACAATAAATTATTATTTTCAGTGTCTTAAATATAGTGTGACATACAGCAAACAATTAATATATAAAATTATAATCTAATAAACAGATAATAATAGACATACACGACTCAATAAGTGTCTGAATTTGATAAATATTCTGCTGTTAGACAAAAGGAACAACCTCTTTCTAAAGAGAGAAAGTGTTTGTAACACACAGCTGTAGATGTTATAGTTTACTGAATCATTTCTACAGTTTAAGCTTTAATCTCTGTATATGATTTATCATATTTTACCTCATCTGTTAGTCTTCTGAATCTCTCCATGATAAACTAGAAATAAAAACACAATGTCTGATTATCTTCATATACCGGTCATATAGCAGATAAAATGACAGTTCAGGATTGATCTGACAAATTCAGACACCAGATAAATGAAAGACATGTGACAGTGTTTTATCATAAATACTCACAGTTTGGTCTGCCGCTATTAATGCTGTTAAATCTGACTAATCTCCGCAGATTGTTCTCTCTTGATTCGTCAGATTGTATCTTATCCTTCCTTTTTGCCATTTTTTTTCTTTCTCTCAGAAATACCCCACACTGAAACCTCTCGTGGATGTTTCTCCGCTAGTGATGTTTAATATATAACATAATCATGCTGTTGGATGGTAGCCTATTTAGGAATAGCTAACTCCACCCCCATCCGACTCCCTCCTGACAAAGATCGCTTAATATGGGTAGAGTTAGCGCAGTGGATAAAACTATATATATATATATATATATATATATATATATATATATATATATATATATATATATATATATATATATATATATATATATATAGCAATTGTAAGTCGCTTTTAAGCGTCAGCTAAATTAATAAATATAAATGTCTAGATGATGTCATGAGTTAATTTCCATGACCTAAGTGCTATATTGCCTCCCATTTTAATGCAGCCAAATCTGTAAATAAAACTGTTTTTATTATTGTATTTTAATGTTTCTGTTGTCAGACAACGGAATTAATATTATAATGACTGAAACTCGGTCCTTTAAGACTACATAACCAGCTCTCAAACATTAATCTGCACTAAAATCCTATTCACGACATTGTCTGATGAAATCAAATGCACATACGATTGAGACAATGGTTGTGCTGTGATTTCGGCTATACTTACATGTAAAATAGAGTTAAAGCAACAGGATATATTTTATTTTAAACTGAAAGTGCCGCTCCTCTCTGCGCTCGTGAACAGATCATATGCAGAGAGAGGCGTGCGCGCGCTGGGAGAGAGAGAGAGAGAAAGGGAGAGAGAGTTTCTAAAGAGTTTCAGACTAAATAAGTAAATAAGTCGCTTTTTTGGCTAGACGCTAATTTGGCTACACTGGCAGTGACAAACCTGTTTAATATCCATCGTCAGATTTCCCCCATGTGTAATCTCGACTATAGAATTTCCCAATATGCGTCATCTCTTCCGCCTTCCATCGTCGGAAAATAATAAGGCGTTCCAGGCAACCCTCGACCCGTGTTTTTCCAACCTCATACCTGTGAACTCGTAGCTACGATGCAAGTTCCCCCACCCATCACGGAACTTCGTCTCCCGCACTTTCTCGGTCAAGTGTGTTCGTATAGAGCATTTCAAGAGCTGGTGTGAATAAATATAGATTTAAACTGAAAGAGACAGGATAGTCTGCGCATGACCTGACTCTCCTGCAGTGTGTGTTTTTCGTGCTACTGGCCCGAGGTTATTAGCCCCGCCCGGCCCGTTTTAAGCCCTGACTAGCACTGGCCCAGTGTTGCCAACTTCTTTCAATGGAAAGTAGCTAAACCCTGCCTGAAAAGTCGCTAAATGTCGCTAGATGACGTCATATGGTAATTACCATATTCATGACGTAGGTGCGTCATATTATCTCGCCCTTTCTGTGCTCATGTACTGCATTTTAATGCTGCAAAAATTCTCAATAAAACGTTTTTTATTATTATATTTTAATGTTTCTGTTGTCAGACAACGGAATTAATATTATAATAACTGAAACGCGGTCCATTAAGACTACATACCAGCTCTCAAAGATGTTAATCTGTGCACTAAAATCCTATTCACGACTATGAAATAACATACACATAAGATTAAGACAATGGTTGAACTGTGATTTCGACTGTACTTGTATGTAAAATAGAGTTTGAAGCAACAGAATATCTTTTTTTAACTGAAAGTGCTGCTCCTCTCTGCTCGCTGAACAGGGCAGATAGAGATGCGTGTGCGCGCGCTGCCTGTGGGGGGGGGGGGGGGGCGAGAGAGAGAGAGAGAGAGAGAGAGAGAGAGCGCGAGCGCTTGTGCTCGTTCGGCAGTACTGGAGAGTCTCAGAGAATAAATAAGGTCTGTCAAAAAAAAGTCGCTAGATTTGTCGCTAGTCGCTTTTTTGGAAAAAAGTCGCTATGGGGGTTTGAAAAGTCGCTAAATCTAGCGACAAATCCGCTAAGTTGGCAACACTGCACTGGCCCGACAGTGGAAATGCGGCTATTTATACTCGTAGCCGGAGCGCGGTCTCGCGCAGAAAGTCATAACAGGAAACTCCTAATATGGACAACAGGGTCCAGTTATCGCTGTATGAAAGTTTTTTTGTTTTATTGTTTTTCAAGTCCAAAAAAACCTCCAGCAGATGATAAAGTATATGAACAATGCAGTGCTAATTGATATAGAATTTATTACAGTATAGAAACTATTCTGCCTTATGTGATAAAAAGTGATTATAAGCCAATTAAGAGCTAGAAGTTAGAGAAAAAATTAAATTAAAATTGCCTATTGTATCCTTTACCAGGCAAAAGTTTTTGAACAGTAAGCTTGTTAATGTTTTTAAAGAAGTCTCGCTTGCATTTATTTTATCCAAGTACAGCAAATCAGTGACATTTGTAAATATTTTTACTCTTTTAGCTGTTTTCTATTTAAATATATTTCAAAATGTAATTTATTGAAATTTCAAAGCTGATTATTATTATTTATTTTTTTGCAACATTACTCCAGTCACACAATCCACAAATAATTCTGATATACTGATTTGCTGCTAAAAAAAAAAAAAAAAAAAAAAAAAAAAAGTAGAGTAGACGTTTTCAGTTTTCGCTGAGTAGAATTTTTCAGGTTTCTTTGATGAATAGACATTTCAGAAGAATAGCATTTTATCTGAAATAGGAATCTCTTGTAAAATTATGTCTTTATCATCACTTTTGTTCAATTTAAAGAATCCTTGCTAAATAAAAGTATTAACTGATATTATTATTTTTAAAAATATATATATATATATGTATATCATTGTGTGTGTGTGTGTGTGTGTGTGTGTGTGTGTAATTTCTGCCCCCCTCACTTATGAAAAGTAACTCTGAGTTAGAGCTGAAGATCTTTGGCCGAACCCGACGGGACCCGATGGGACAAACAACTTGGAATATGTTCATGGTTAAGACAACAGAGCGACGATAGTAGCTATGGAAACTTTAAATGTAATGTATGTTATGTTTTGTAATTTATATTTTAAAAGGCAATCTTTAAATAAATGTACCGTTGAGATTATAAGTTTGCTCTTGCAAAAACTGCAAAAGCTAATAATTAAAAATGAGGGATCATAAAAATTGCATTTGGTCTTATAGGTTATAATTTTCTTTTATATTTCTGTGACATACAACTGGGAATTCTTATAAAGTCCACGGTTTATTATAAATGCAATGCTCTTGAGAAAGAGAAAGTGAAATTATTTCTGTAATGATTCTTGTATTACTCTTGCTGTCTCCTGCTGAGGGTTTAGTTTCAGACAGAACAGTTTCATTTAGTTTTTCCAACGTTTCATATTCAAATGTTAGATTTGAAACATTATTCTCATGACTGTGATTTCAGTGTGAATGGGTTCTGATAACTGGCAATATTTTAGTGATACTGATTTCATTTGATTGGCAAAATTCATACAGTTTAGTAATGTTTAAAACAGATGTGAACTCTAGAAATCTCATGATATTCACTACATTTATAGTTTTTTTATTTAAAGGACTGGGAGATCAACCTCTTCTAAGGTCTGAGATGAAATGGATGTTCTGATTTTCTCTGTAATACTGCTCATCTCCAGTAGAGAGTGACACTTGACTGTCTGTCACTCAATCACATCTGGATCTGTCTCTGGATCTGTTTCTGTCTTTAGGTCTGGATCTGTCTCTGGAGCTGTCTCTAGATCTGGATCTGTCTCTTGGTCACTGGATCTCATACTCATCTGGTCACATTGTGTTTACATTCAGAGCTTACAAAGTTATAATTAGGGATGCACGATAATATCGGCATAACATCGGTATCGGCCGATAAAAGCTTAACATGACCATCATCGGTATCGGCCGATATGAATATTTCTGCCGATGAGCCAAACCGATATTCTCCAAGTGAAATAATTGACCTGTTTTTCAGATGTGAATGTCTGTCTACATTTGTAAAATAATACATTTATGGTAGAATCAGTACAGAAGAGATACATGGATTTCTCTTCAGTAAAATTAAAGTTTAAATATATCAGTATATATTTGTATATATATCGATATCGGTATCGGCATCGGCCAAAATTATTTTGAAAATATCGGCATATCGAATATCGGCCAAAATCCAATATCGTGCATCCCTAGTTATAATATCACCCTGTGACACAGCGTTTCATTTTCATCTTCAGTAACATTTATTTTAGTGAAATTATCTGAGATATACACCAAATTTAAGATTAGAGAGACACTCTGGGCTTTACCGTGATGGTAAATGTGAACAAATCTGTGGTCAGTTTTTCCAGTGCAGGTAATCAAGTCAAGTCAAGTCACTTTTATTTATATAGCACTTTAAACAAAAAAAGATTGAGTCAAAACAACTGAACAACATTAATTAGGAAAAAGTGTGTTAATAATGCAAAATGATATTTAAAGGCAGTTCATCATTGAATTCAGTGATGTCATCTCCGTTCAGTTAAATAGTGTCTGTGCATTTATTTGCAATCAAGTCAATGATATCGCTGTAGATGAAGTGACCCCAACTAAGCAAGCCAGAGGCGACAGCGGCAAGGAACCGAAACTCCATCGGTGACAGAATGGAGAAAAAAACCTTGAGAGAAACCAGGCTCAGTTGGGGGGCCAGTTCTCCTCTGACCAGACGAAACCAGTAGTTCAATTCCAGACTGCAGCAAAGTCAGATTGTGCAGAAGAATCATCTGTTTCCTGTGGTCTTGTCCTGGTGCTCCTCTGAGACAAGGTCTTTACAGGGGATCTGTATCTGGGCTCTAGTTGTCCTGGTCTCCGCTGTCTTTCAGGGCAGTAGAGGTCCTTTCTAGGTGCTGATCCACCATCTGGTCTGGATACGTACTGGATCCGGGTGACTGCAGTGACCCTCTGATCTGGATACAGACTGGATCTGGTGGCTACGGTGACCTCGGAACAAGAGAGAAACAGACTAATATTAGCGTAGATGCCATTCTTCTAATGATGTAGAAAGTACATCGGGTGTTACGGGAAGTGTTCTATTTTCAGACTAGACTTTAATTCATAACTATTTATTTAAAGTACAGAGCAGACACTTAAAATCTAAAGAGAAATGCAAATTAAGAATTTAAGTGCTAGCAATACAAAGTTTTAGACATCATTTAGCTAGTAAAAAGTAAAGTAAAAAAGAAAGCACAGAGGAAGTTTTGTATTTTTATAGCAGAATGCAGATTAAACACTGATGAAAGAGATTCTGCCTCTGATCTTCTCCAGTAAAATCATATTTCAGATACCTGAGGAAGTGAAAGGGCCTAAAATTATTAACAAACACATTTTCCTCACTGAACTTTTGTCATAAAATAGAAAGTAGCCAACAACATCAAACTAAACACAAGTTTATTCAGATTTATTTTTACAAGACGTGTCAGCCAGCATTATTTCTTTATTACAGCATTTATTACAGTGAAATTAATTCTAAAAATTTCACTTTGTTAATATAATAATAATATATAATAATATAATAATAAATCATTACTGTCAGTGTCTTAAATGTATATATAGTATCATACAGTACAGTAACATACTGTAAAGCTTCATTTATATGAAAACATGCACAATATGTAAAAACAAGACAGTCCTCTACCACCGCCTGTCCTAACTATGGATATAAAACTGTTTCATCTATTAATTTCTAAATCAATATGATAAACTGGCTAAGTTGCTGCATTATTTGTACATAGTTTGAATATATTTCTCAGTGTATGATGTGTAATATCTGACCGTGTCTGTGTCTCCATCTGATTTATCAGAGTGAATCTCTTCAGGTGTGTCTGGATCATGAGAAACTAGAAATAAAAACACAAGCGTCTGATTATCTTCATCTACAGTTTAGAAGCAGGATTGATTTGATAAACACATTCAGACTCCAAGTGTCTCTTCTTCATATTAATACAGCTGAGATGATTTGACAGATCTCAGATCTTTTAATTATGACTACTGATCTCTGGCTGATTTGGTTCTTTAAACAGGATCTGGATGAAGCTGTCTGATCACTGTGTTGTTGTGTTCACTGGAAAGGCAGAGATATTGATCACCTGATCAGCTGTGCAGTGATTTGTTGGCGACATAACAACATAATGACATCATATGCTTAACAGTCCCTCCAGGACTGATTTGGTGCTGCTTTTCTCAAAATTTGTGCTGGCATTTCTCATTGTTTCTTACTCACCCTAATCACACATGTACATCTCACACACATCTATCGGATGTCTGCATTTACATTTGCTAAATTTATTTTTAAGATTGTTTGTTCATCTGCAGTACGTCTCTAAGATGTTTCCTGTCAGATGACATTTATTAGATGTAAAACTGCTTCTGAGATGTTTATCGGAGTGCACAGCAGATGTTTCCCAGATCTTTAGCAGACGTCTTGCAGATGTACTTGTGCTGTCTGTGTAGTTGAGATGCAGATCAAATTAAGGTGAGACACTGCAGGCAAAAACACTGTCAATTTTGAGATTTTGGGCTTTTTGGTTTTTCATAAAGTGATTTTTCAAACTAGTGGAAGGAAAACATCCAAAAGACACTGTTAAGTGTTTCTTTTATAGCACTTTATCTGTTTGTGTCAATAGATTTCAATTACAATACATATTTTTAAAGGCCGTTTTCTCAAAATGAGTTTTTTCTTCAACACTGACCCATAAATCTCCACTTCAGTAGCACTTACACACACCAAACTGGACATTTTTATTCCTGTCTATATTCTGAAGGTTTTTACAGAGGGATTTGTTCATATTTATTTTCCTTGGTTATAAACAACATTTTGTTATTGTATATTGTTTTCTGGCTGTTCAAAGTATTTTCTGAATTATGGAGTGACAAAAAAAAGATAACCAGAATTCCCTCTGTAAAAACATTTGACTTTAATATGTCAAAAAAATGAAACAAAAAAATGTGACTTCATCTAGTGTTCAGATTTTTGTACTAGACATTTATGCTAATTAGCATATATTTCATTAAATAATGCCTCATTTGCATATTTAAACATAAAAATATTTAAAACTTGTAATACAAAAAATGTTTGCAATAATCAGTGTAATCAATCAACTGGGTAAGTTAGGTAATAACTATTAGTTATTTTTTTTTTTTTTTGCCCTATTCACCTGCAGTGTCTCGTCTTAACTTTCATTACTGTCATTCATGAAGTCTAAATATAATTGAATAAATACATAACATATATATTAGGGGTGTCCCGACTAAGGATTTTCAGAGTCGAATTGGAATCTTCGACAGCCATAATTACTCCCAGACAGCAAGCAGTTTAGGCCCAGGTCTGGCCCACATGGATTTAATGCGGGCCAGATGTGGGCCGGATCTGGGCCAACACTATGTTGCTGTCAGGGCTGATGTTAACACAAAATGTCTAACAGATACCTCGCAGATACAAACGGGGTAAACAATGTTTTTATGATTCGATTAAAAGATAGTTAACACTAAATATCAGTGAAACCCTAACAATTCACAATTTTTACAATATTGCTCTCGTTATAAAGTTAGCCTATATGGCAATGTTCTGCGTTTCTGTTTTGAGCTGCGCGCGCTGAAGATGACCAGTAGAGTGATGCATTTGATAGCAAGTTTTTAATCAATGGGATTCAACTCATAATTTCATGTAGAATATGCTTTGTTATTTATACAACCTAACGTTAATTTTAGGATTTATAGGCGATCTATAAAAAGACCCTGAATTCAAATGAAGGTGTCTGCGCGGCTCTGAATAAACTCTAAAGATTCACAGCGTTTTAGTACCCTATAATGGTTTTCTCATTATAATAGTATGTATATAACAGTCCAGTCATAGTTATTAATATTCTGCATTGTAGTTTGACCTGCTCTTGCAGTGCACTGAAGAAATATCACCGT
Organism: Carassius gibelio; assembly: GCF_023724105.1. Classification (NCBI taxonomy): domain Eukaryota; kingdom Metazoa; phylum Chordata; class Actinopteri; order Cypriniformes; family Cyprinidae; genus Carassius; species Carassius gibelio. The sequence continues at coordinate 28,502,147 of NC_068416.1, read as the reverse complement.
AGTACTACAATCAAGCGCTTGACTCAAAACCAAACGCATCTTATATATCAGGTAAATAATATATCCACGATATATATATACACCGTCCGAAATGTTTTTAAACTCCTCTGTCGGTCACGGATTATAGAAGTGAAACATAAATCCCATTAAAAGTTTGTAAACATTGCAACGTCACCGGGTGGGCGTGGCTTAGCTGGAGGCAAAAAGAGGGGCGGACGCAATGTTGACAATCGCAAGCTAGCACGTTTTAGGATGGATTTATTAAACATGGATGCAGAAGAAGGTTAGGAACTGTCCGAATATGTACAGTTCCTGACTCTGCGGGACCGTGACAGATTTTTTGTAAATTAACTCTCGTGGATGGAAGCAGGCTACCTGACCCATATGCCATACGGCCATATGAATTACTTTTGGGTGGTTCGGTGAAATTTGTCTAGGCTTATTTTCTAATGTAACCTATCGCTGGGCTAACTATGATTAGCAATGTGTATTATTTTAAAAGACCATTGAAAGGATGGCACACACATCCATCGCTGTATGTTTGTTTAACATTTAAACTAGTGCGCTGAAGGTTGGCGACTTTTCACCTACAAAACAGAAACTTGCTGATATACTAGATAAAACCAACACACCAGTTCATATGCATAGATTATTTAACCTGATATGAAGTGTGCACTGCAAACACGAACATTATTTATGATAATCTCCGTCCAGTCTGTACGGCATATTGCATTCAACCACAATTGTCTTCTTGATTTCTGTGAAAGAATGTCGGCCGGGATCCGTTAAAAGTTTAGTTTTGAAACAAAAGTGCTGTTCCTTCTATTCTGGCAGCCAAAAACACAACAAGAAGACATTTTAAAGTCAAAACCTCAAGCTTTTAGCGCACCTGCTATGATTTCTGCCTTAAAAGTTTTAAAATTGCTTGTTTTATTTCTGTTATTATTTTTCTTCATGATTATTTTACTTTCTTTTATGTAAAGCAGGTAAAGCTTGCCTTGCCTTGCCTTTTGTTTTGCCTCCAACTAGAGCGGTGACGTCACAGTGACGTAGGCGATTAAGGGGTCTATATGGGAGGTTGGATTAATTCACGCACTTTAAAATATTAATTTGAAGCGTCTTTCTTTTCAGAAACATTATGAAATTGACTTTTATTCATGGGGACAACCTATGAAGGATGAACAAATATCGTCACATTAAAATAGCTTTCAAATTATGTAATACTAGCTCAAAGAAGAACTGGGAAAAATTGTGTGAAGGATTAAAAAAAAAAAACACTCGAAAATATTAGAGCATTTCTGTCACAAATTGTTCATGTTGTCTACTGTTAAATCCGTGGTGACTGCTATAGATTTTGCGTTTATTGAGCAATGTTTTTCCTGGTTTCCGTATCAGTGGCGTTTGGTCTGATGTAGCTTTAACAGAATTCGTCGCTGGATTTGAAAGCTTTACACAAGATTTCACAGAGATGTTATTGACTCTGTGGGTAATTCGACTGCTTTCTTCTGTGTGTCAACCGCTGTGTAGGTGTCTCGTGATTGAGATCAGATCGGGTCCGGCTACAGACGAGTAGGGCGGATTGAATTGCTTCCGCTTTCGGTTCACTCCTCCAGTGCACTTGTAAATCGGTCATGATGAGAACACAAGTCTTTTCATTCCATTTTCGGTTCTGAGAAACGCGTCTTTTACTGAACGCGCTTTGCGATGACGTCACTGGACGCGTCTATTCGCACGGGATTAGACCATTATCTGGGGACCTTGTGTGATTTTTAAATTACCCCAAAATCCAACTCCCCATCCCCAAAAGAAACTGAATTTCGTGTTGTGCATTCGTGAAGCCTGTGAGTTACTCAAATTTACTTTTTAAACTGACTTTTTCTCTCAAGCTTTATGCTTAATTTATTTGTAACACATTAACCTCTTTCTGCAAATTGAATGGTGTATAGTGAATATGACAGCACTCAAAAAAACTATCAGTTCATACAACGCAGCTCCATTCTTTGTATTTGTAGAAGTGTTTTTTCCTGTGTTAAGTATTGTGTCTGGGCATGTTGTCTGATTATTGTCTAATCAAGTCCTTGAGTCTGGATGACACCACAATGATGTATTTGTCTTCTGTATGTTCAAAAGGCGAAACACTTACATTTTTATTCTATTCTTTGATTCTGTTGTTGTTGTCATTTTCAAAATATTACAAAAAACAATCATGGTATGACTTCACAAGAGCTGACCAAGAACTAAAAGAAATACAGGGCTTTAAGACCAAATCATTAAAGGACAACATGTGCAAAAAAACAACAACAACAAAACAATTAAAAAACATGTACAGAAACTCATGACCAAACCACCCAAAACTGAAATGAAACACAGATTATTCCTGACACAAAGATCTTGGCAAATAAACGGTTGATTTCCATAATCATAACTGTGTTGTAATCACAAATACAACGATGTCAGTTGGAAAATGAGTATCTCCAAAACTGCACCGTCATGAAAGGCTGTATATCAGTGTCGTCCAATTCTGCTGATAGATGATTTCGGGAGGTACGGGAGGAGAATGTCAGATACTTATCCTTATTAGCAAAGGTGTAGCTCTCTTAAGATAATCAACCCCAGCTGACTTACCTGTCTCCATTGACGGTTCATCAGCATCCCCCCTCCACCCCATCTCCTCCACTTACAGTTCATTTAACTCTTTTATATGAGGGGGGTACTCTAGGTTCGAGCTCTGAGCCCTTCCCCTGTTTTACACCAGCAAAGATTAAACACTTTTGATGAATATAACTGTTTTATCTTAAACATTATTAATACTCACAGTTTGGTCTGCCGCTATTAATACTGCTCCGTCTGAACAGACTCGGTTTCTTTGCTTCTTTAGATTGTAACATTTTGTCCTCTTTGTTACAATTTTTCTCTTCTTCATGTGCTTTATTATCCTGCGGTTCGTGATGCTCCATATATGTTCTCCCATTCATCAGTTTCTCTTATGTTAAGTTTCCATTTAAGAGTTAAGTTTAAATGTAAAGATTGCTGTACAATAAAGGTCTACATCAGTTTCAGTATGATACAAACATTAATGTCAAGGTTTCAATAATTAAAATAAATAATACCAAATAATTACAGATAAAGTATTATTTTTAGCATGTGTTGAACATCTGAAACATCTGCTCTGAGATCACTGCCGCTGTGGCTGTATCGAATGAGCTGGAAACTCCTTTAAATACCTCCAGACTGAAGCTGCATGACTCACACTATAAGGGAAAAAGGCTGATATTGATATTCTGAAAATAGCCAGATGTCATCTAATATCTAATCTGTGATTTTATGCATTTCCTTTAATTGGGAGATTAAAGCAAAAAAAAAAAAAAAAAAAAAAACATTGAACATCATCCAGCATCTGTTAACAAATGAATCCAAAAAACACCTGAGCCTCCAGTAAGCACACGGTCACACATTTACATGATCAGTATTACAGTATTATCTATCTGTCTGGAGGAGGAGATACCGTAGATTGAACAAAAACAGCTGATTACTGTTCTCATACTGGAAGATGTTTGTCTGAGTGAGATGGGGATTTCAGATGACACACACACACACTCATGCATGACAACACGGGAAAACAGTCTCTTCTGTCTGCCGACTCAGTCATGCTGTAACTAATTAAAGAAACAGAAAACTGGAAGCTGTAAGGTGTATTCCCAGCTCCATTCCACACACTCCCTTGTGTCTGAGTGGTTTCTTCTCTGTTTCATCAGGAGTGTTGTGTCTCCGTTTCATCATCTGTCACGGTTTTTCCATAGGTCTTTAAACTCCAAACCAGGTCTGTGGGTTTATCTGCCAAAATAGCTGATCGAACTGAACAGGTACACACACATCATTCTTTTTTCATACCTTTCTCCTTTAAACCACCAAAAAGTCCGTCTGGAGACTTGCATCACAAGTGTAGTGTTAGCGAAATAAGCTGCTGATTTCTCTTTGTTTTACTGTAGTACAGATCAGTGTAGGGTTTCAGGTCAAATAATAATCCTGACTGGAGCAGCTTTAGTGTTTCCAAAGATTCACACTGTTAACAAAACAAAGATATGATATGATTTCCCTTCCAGTCGAAAATTTCAGATGATTCATTTCACATTTAAAGCTTTTTCGTTTAGTTTGAATGCAGTGCTTTCGTAACAGCTTACTACTACTCAGTCATTTACATTTATTCATTAGCAGATTTTTTTTTTCTCTCAAGTTTCAAACGAGCAATAAATCAATCGATTTATCATAACGCAGGCAATCTCAAGTATCGCTCTCAAATACACTTTTTACCGTTTCTACAGAACGTCAAATCAACGGAGCTGTGTTCAGGGTCCTTCATGATAACAATCTCTTCTTCTTTGATTTTAATGGCGGTTTTAGAAACAACTTCCAAGGTGCATACCGCCACCTACTGTGATGGAGTGTGAAATGAATGAATAACCCTTCTATATCCTATTATATAGACCACTATTCTTAACAAATCTCCTGACTGCATGCATTTGTTTCCTTGAATTTGGACCATCATTTAATAAACTAGTTATATAAAATAATTGCCATCCTACTGCTTGTAACTCTTCCTTAAGAATCCTCCTTTGTAATTCATATGTCTTGCATTTCTGCATAACATACTCTACAGTTTCCTGTACTGAACAGACATCACATAGACCTGTGTCATGTTTCCCTATAATGTGTAAAGTGTGATTTAGATTTGAATGCCCTGTTCGTAAATGTGTGTAAACAACTTGTTCTTTCCTACTTAAGTTATGAATTATTTTGCTTTTCTTTATGGTTTTTTGAACCTTGTAATAGTGTCGACCTGTATGACATGAGTCCATGAAATGATATTGACTCTAGCCCAGCTTCATTAACCCACTCCTTTATTTACCATGCAAATCCTTTACCATTTGCATTTAAAATTTCCCGGCAATCATTCAGAACTTCCCTTACAAGATGACTATCTTTGTGTCCTTGTAGGTTTACCCAGTACGCCATTGCTAGTTTCTGTCTTCTTATACTTAACCTGTTAACTGTCACCCGTCCGCTCTGTGGGACGCCTACATTTACTTCACTATATTACAATCAAATCTAATCTAATCTTGACAAACTATATATCGTTGGAAAGGTCTAAGATTCCCAAATATATATTTTACCAATATTTTTTGTTAAAAATTATGTAGAAAAAGTAATCGATTAATTAATGCAAAAGTGCACCCTCAAAAATCTAAATTAGTTTTGACCTTTGTTTAAAAATAAAGACTTCTTTGTTGCCTTTTTCTCTATCACATTTTAGAAATCATGAGAAATTATATATCAACTGAAAACTTAAAATCTCAAAATTCATCCTTTAAAACCCATTTTAAAATCAGACATTGCATTACCATGTAAATGGTACATCAATATCATGTTACAAAATATTTTAATTCATGAATTATACAAATTTAAGTTTGGATCATGCACTACAAAGTCAATATTCAAAAAAGTGAGTGACAGGTGTCAATGCCATTTCTGAAGTCTCTACTTGTAATGCTGCAATAGGTGTGGTTTAAACTGCTTCTAAAATTAGTCTTAATGCTTTAGCTTGCATAACAACGTTGATGATGCCGACTCGTAAACAATACATCCATAGTCTAGGGTTGATCGCATAAGCCCAACATAAATGCCCTTTAATGACTGTTTATCAGCACCCCAATCTTGACCTGCTACTGCTATCATCAAATCTAAAATTTTTCCACATTTCTTTAATATAAAATCTACATGGTCCTTCCATGATAATTTGTCATCAAACCATACTCCTAGATACTAAATTTTGACACTTTCTTTAAAGAAGACCAATATAATTTAAGTAGTTTATTCTCTTTAATTTTCTTCCTTGTAAATATCTGGTAACATGTTTTGGATATTGAGAATTTAAATCCCCATTCTAATGACCATTTTCAACTACTTCTATAGCTTCTTGAATTGTATTCATATTAAACTCTTGAAACTCTAAATGGACTGACTCTGAGTTAAGCGCGTGCAGCACAACTATAAAAAGCCATTATCAGTGGAGCGCAGATATAACGATTCACCATGGCAACAGCTCCCGCCAAAAAGCCGTCTGCATACTTCAGACTCGATACAAATATAATTCTTCACAGTGTTATAATATCACAGGTGAAAACTGGCAGAACGTTAGATTAATGAACTAATAGCTAATCATTTTATGGTATGTCATGGGCAAAAATATATATATCAAATAATAATATTAATAATAATATTTTAAGTGCATTTTTCTTATTTAACAAATGATCTGCCTCAGAGTTTTCACCTAACTTCCTTTGTGAAACAGGCCCCAGAACTACAATAACAAAAACAGGAAAGCAAAATCCATCGATACCTTCGCCAAAAACACTGCAGAGAAGCTCACATTTTCCTCTAGTTATCTTTTCCACTGATTGGCTGTGAAACCAAAGCTTTACTTTCACTATGATCTTGATTTCTGTCTGTGATTTACATTTTTTCATAGAGTAAAAAAACAAAAAACAAAAAAAAAGTTTCTTATCTGGGGTCTGTTAATTGTTAATACTGAGGTACACATGTATCTGCCAGTATAAAGTGTAACTAGCATCTTATTATTATTTACGCTTAGACTGTTGCAAAGAACTGCTACTTCTACATGGTAAATAGAATATATCACGATTTTCACTGTACATGTTTTCTGTAAATAGCATCTAGAGCTACTTGCACTTAGCCTTCTGTAAATAGGATCTATTGCTAAGAAAGTATGTTAACTACACTTAGTGTAAATAGCCACTGACGTATTTCTCTATTGGCAGATCATTTGTAAAATAAGAAAAATGCACTTAAAATATTATTATTAATATTATTATTTTATATATATATTTTTTGCCCATGAGATACCATAAAATTATTAGCTATTAGTTCATTAAACTAACGTTGTGCCAGTTTTCACCTGTGATATTATAACACTGAGAAGAATTACATTTGTATCGAGTCTGAAGTATGCGGACGGCTTTTTGGCGGGAGCTGTTGCCATGGTGAATCGTTATATCTGCGCTCCACTGATAATGGCTTTTTATAGTTGTGCTGCACGCGCTTAACTCAGAGTCAGTCCATTTAGAGTTGATTAAACCAACTCATTTCAGCTGTTCTGTAACTGAAAACTCAGAGTTTCCCATCTCAGGATAAGTCAACTCAGAGTTCGAGTTTAAACTCAGCGTAGGTTGAACCTCCTTAGTGAAACGGGCAGCTGGTATACCGGTAATATTTATAGTTCAAGATTTATTTGCTCCAGTTTCAGGCATCAGTTTTCTCACATGTAGTCTCGGTGTCTGCTGAAACAGACGTTTATGTGATGATTTCTCAGGTGTCAACTATTTTAAGGTTTCAGAGGAAAAACCCTGGACTTGATTGACTCGGTGCACTGCCTTTGAAAAAGGTTTTCTAAAATCCCCGTTAAGGCATGTTAAAACAAACCTGAGGTTGAGTGATGGAAAGGGACTTTTTAATGTAAGGTAAGTAAAGAAATGAAACCTCAGTCTGGTTCATGTGCTAATAGCCTACAAATCCCAACCAGAAGAGATCGCAGGTTTCCAGCCTTCTGGGGTAAAAAGAAAGAAAACAAAGAAAGAAAAAAAGAATAACAAAAAGAGAAAACAATCTTGCAGCCAAGCAGTAGCAATAGTAGCATAATGACTATAAATGTGCTGGAGAAAAAAAAAAATGGCAAGGATATATAATTATTTATTAATATATTTGTGTTTTCAAAGTCAGTGTCTACTACAATGATGAAGTTGATGCTGACACGCCATCTCCACAAGTAAACGCGCATTTAGTGAGAAATGTAGCTTTCATACAGATTACATTATCATAGAGTATTTGTTTTCTTTTAGAATTGGTTTGGCTATATATATTTAAATTTATGCATTAAGTGACTTACATTGCATTCAGGCTAACAATTTTCTCCTAACGTGTTCCCTGGGATTTGGGACCAGATTAACACCACACCCGAGAGCTGGTGCTTAACAGTCGAAGGCTGATTAACAATGATCCAGCTGTTTGAGCTGAACCAGAGGACACTCATTCAGCGGTACACAAGGCACATTATTTGCTTCCAATGAACGGAATACTTCTGTACACACACACACACACACACACACACACACATATTACAAGTAATTTACTTTCAGGTCTCAACAGCAGCAGAAGAATCAGGAAATGAGTGTCCTCGCCCAGGGACTGACTCCACCTGACCCAATTGACGTGGCTGATATGCAGCTTCCTCCGCCAAGAGAAAAATAGGATGCAAAACATAAATGTATCCTTCCGCCAAATCGACAAGGAAAGGCTCCTCTTCTGCGACCGGGTCGACGTCCCGTTGCTGCCACCAGGGAGTGTCCGATCACTCCCGGCCCCACAGCAGCAAGACTTTTTCAGCAGCCCATTTCAGCACCTGGGTCACTGTTAGACAGACTAGTCCTTAACCCAGACATGACTGTGTCACTGCTGATTCCCTCTTCTGGTGCTTCGACATCCGGTGCAGACCCAGCTCCTCCTGCTCCAGCGCCTGCTGCTCCTGTGTCCCGTTACACCCAGAGGAACAGGTGCGGCGGCCCTGGAGACGGAAAGCGGAGTCCATTAGAGGAAGTATGTGCGAGGGATTACTTTTAACACGTGCAGCGTCTTTATATTATCGGTTGGCACATTGTACATTCAGACACCAGAGAAGCTGAAACTGGATTATGCATTAGTAACAGTTTTATAAATAATATCATAAAGACTCACAGTTTGGTTTCCCACTGTTAATGCTGTTGCATCTGATTCGTCTCAGACTCGTTTTTTCTCCTGGTTCAGTAGATTGTCTCTCGTCCTCTTTCTTTGGTATTTTTTGCTTTCTCTGTTTAATTCTCCTCCAGATTGTGAAGCTGCACAGATCTTCTGACAATACCTATTTTCTCTTTTTTTCATGGTCTGTTGAAAGAGAAAGTGGAGATATGAGATGTGTTTAGTTTCATTATAACACAAAAATAAGTGTTATGTCGAGAATTAATGATAAAAAGCACAATAATCTACAACACAAATAAAGATAACAGTGTCATTACCATGTGATGAACTGAAGTGAATCTCCTCGGCAGCTCTGAGGAAGCTTTACTATGGCATGATCTGGAAATGCAGGGCATTTGTTAGCATATTATTAAATGTACATTTTAACGATACATACATTTTAATTTGTAACAAAGTAAGTAATGTGACAATCTTAGCACATGCATTTATAATACATTTAGCATAAAAATCCATGTATTTAACAGGCTACTGGGTACTTTTAATGCTTTTTTACAAAGTATTTTATGGACATATACCATATAATTAAATTATATACATAATACTGCACACCCTCCGCAATTATCTCATGGGGGCAGGAATTCACCCTCTGTTCGGACCACGCGCCCCTGCAATGGCTCCACCACATGAAGGATATCACACGTTGAGTAAGTGGGTTAAGTATAAAATGATGAACACCTGTGTCTGCTTGCAGTAATTGGCCTGGAGAAACCAGTTAAAAGAGAGGCTGGAGAATATGGGACGGAAACTCTGCTCTGCTTGGAGAGATAAGGGAGAAATTGTAAGCGTGCCTTTATCATTTTGTAAACACGCTGGTTAAAATATTAACCAAGTCTACTAGCACCAACCCTGGTCACTTTCTTCCTCCCATATGAGCTTTATTACAAGGAACTAAAAAGCTTTCTAAAGAAAAATCATGCAATGCACATAACTCTCAGTATAATATCAGATTTCAGCATCAATTTTACATTTGGTATCTGCATATATGATTAAAATCCCACCTCATTTCTAAGTGTCTCTGAATCATCAGAATAAATCGTTGCTGGTCTGTCTGAATCACGAGAAACTAGACAATTAAACCACAAACACAGGTGTTAAATCTGATGAAGCAACTGATCTTTACATATTTATATAAGAAGATGTGTATGTATATATAAAGAAGATGATAAAGGTAAACCCTCATTCATAAATTGATTTCAAGATGAATCAAGATGAAACCGAATTTATGTTTTAAACATCATAAATACTCACAGTTTGGTTTGCCGCTATTAATGCTGCTCCGTCTGATTAATCTCAAGTACTTTTTCTTTCTTGATTGATCAGATTGTCCCTTGTCTTCTTTGTTTGCCATTTTTCTTGATGTTTAATTCTCCTGTAGTTTGTGATGCTCCACAGATCTTCTGCAATGCATTCATTTCTCTTACATTATACCTCTGGAAAAATATATGGTGATAGAATTTAGTGTAAGATTTTATATTTTTTTTATGAATGTTGCACAATATAGATTTCAGTATCGTCTTAACATAAAGATAAATGTAAAATAAAATGTTACAAAATTCTTAACAATTAAAGATAAAAGTGTTTTAATCACGTTAAGATGAGCTGAAAAGGGCTTTCATCCACTGCAGCTTTGAGATCTTGTTGTGACTGAGATTGAAAGCTTTCAGTTTTAGAGTGACGCCCAAATGGGTAAAGCGCCGAAACAAAGAAAATCTGTTTTCAAATTAAGTCGCTCTTTTTTTTTCTTTTTTTTTTTTCAAATATACCATTTCCCCTGGAGCTATTTACTGGATGAGAAAATTATTCACTATTTATTTTCAAATCAAGGTGAAGATATTCCCCTTTTTTTTTTTGGTACTTTTTAAAAACATTTTGTGCTTACAAATGTCAGAGCTTTGATCACATCAGAACAGTTTTATCAGTAACTGGTGAAGAAGCTAATGTAAAGAATTTGTATTATATATATATATATATATATATATATATTTATATATATATATATATATATATATATATATATATAGTGAACAGTGTATATTTTGCAGTTCTTAAAGCTTGTGTTTTATTTTTGAACAGCGTCAGTTCAGGATTGAATCGATAATCTCATGCTGGAATGCTCTCTCTAAAGCTGTAGATGATTACAGACTGACAGAGATCTGGGAGACAAACAACAATCACAAGTCAGAACATGATATGATTTTGCATTAAGGTGTTTTACATTCAGGCTCAGACACATTTGCGTTCAAGACATTAAATCAGATCAGTCCTTAAAGTATGTTTTTATTTTCCTAGCCTTATTCAACAATTTTTTCCCCAACACATCCTCAAATGAAAGAAAAATGTTCATATTTTAGTAGATTTTAAATAAAATACAGTATTATACATTTTTGCTGTTTGTGTATTACAAGTGGACAATCTGAAGTCATGTTTATGACAAGTTTCACAATCTTCTACCTTAAATACATTATGGTCATATACATACTGTAACTATACATGGTATGACATGCAGTGAAGCATTTTTTTAAGGGAATGAAGTAAAAGAAAAGGATATAAATTAGAATGTACAGATTGAAGAATTTACAATATCTACAAAGTCAAAAATAAACAAATGGAAGATGAGTAGAAAAAACAGCCACAACAGAAATAGAGGAATTAAACACTCAACAAAAACGTGCAGCTGTAGATGTCCAGATGAATGTGGCTTTTGCTAGTTCCTCTTTTTATTTCAGTCTGTTTGCATTTTGGGGTTTCTCGGTTTCTTAGTTTGAACAACAGGTGACTCCGCAGATGTTGACAATTACTGCTGTTAAGGACTGATTAAAAAAGAAAATGTTTGAATTCTAATCAAGAGTAATGAGGAAAAGGATACAAACACTCCCCACATTTATAGATTCAGTCACAAGTTAATCATGTTGTGAAAACAGAAATCAGGCTGCAGGATAAGTATATTTAGAACAGAGGAAGACATGACTCATGAAATGAATCATGCGAGTGGAAATTAAATGTATGAGCCATTATGAGATTAGCATGGTATAATAATTACAGAACCTCAGACATTTTTATCTTCTGAGACATACAGTAGACACACAGTGAATTAACATACAGACATCTGTTCTCACATCTCACTGAGAGAAAATGCAGGAAACGCCTCTCACCCCGTTCTTCCCCTCACCCAGATCACTCAGAATAGTCAATATCAGAATATAATGTTCTATATTAATGCAAGTGATGTTTACAGTCATGTTTGGTGTCATTTGAATTGTCTCAGGGCGAATGGTACAACGGTCTCAACCTTACAAGAAGTAGACTAAAGGTGATTAAGATCCTAAGGGTTAAGAAATATTTTCTCACTGTAGAGGGTATTTTATGCAAAATACCTTTTGTCTCTCAAGGTGATACTGTAACTGTACATGATCAATGCAAATTCCAATTGTTATTTCTGTCTCCATCTCATGGATGTTTGTCTTGGTCTGAGGTACTTAAGGAAATGTTGCAAAAGGGTTGGGACAATTCTGTAGCCAGAATGAGTGTTCACACACTTCATACTGTGTATGAGCAGAGAATCAGTAATCCAGTAACAAGCAAGGGGTCGGTAGGCAGGTAGCAGGGGTACGTAGAGATAACAGGCAGAATCGGTAACAGGAAATCATGGTCCAGCTTAAGTACCCAGTCTGATGACGATCACCTGTGCAGGTGATCAGAGTCCAAGGACGGGGCTTGTGGAAAATGTAGTGTCGTGATTATAAGTGAATGAATGGATGCGTGTGAGTATTCAGGTGAGGGGTTTGTCTCTGTGACAACAAATTTACCTGACTGATATTAAATTGTTACATTTGATTCTATTCTGTTTTACTCTGTAATTATTGGCTCTAGTAGATTACGCTGTATCCTTGTTACCGCATTTCCTGCGTCAGGTTAGTAATGGACTAAAACTCAGTTGAGATGGAGCATAGGACACACAAACTGTATCTTTCGAGGTCCGGCTAACACTCGGTATTAGTTCAAGTGTACTTAGATTGTAAGGGCTTATAGGGAATTTCTGTTTAGGTCTACTGGATGTTGATCGACCAACCTAAATAGGGTGAACCTAACCTCTATTTATTGTAATATTATTCTAGCTAAGTGTACATGGGAAACAATGGCATGACCATACCAAAACTACTATCAGGGAAAGTAATATTGGTCAGCTTATATCTATAGTAGTGGTCATGACCTCTGACTAGAAATAATGTTGCTTTATTCAAGTGTGTACAAATCTATGGGGGCTAATTAAAAGTACCTTTACAATGAGTGAGCATTGGAGCGGCCGTTGTGTTCAGTTTTAACTATTTCTTCCATTTAGTATTTTTGTGTAAGAATAAGAAGCACTTCATCTGTGTTTAGTGTCTTTCCAACATATGAAAACATTTCTGAATCTGCATCTGAAATGGCATTTAGATGTATTCACACAGTTTATGTCTCTCAGAGGAGACATGGAATCATTTAAATTGCAAACACAGATGTATAAATAACCTGATGTTTTGTTTTTAACATAAAACGTTGAATACTGATATTTGAAATAATTTAAAACATGAAAAAAAAAGTCTTATATTATTATTTGTATGTATTATTCACTTTTAATTTACCGATGGATTTTTTTTCTTCTTTCTTTCTTTCTTTTTTTTTTTTTTTGAGAGCAATTGTATCATGAAAAGCTATTTTCCTCTGGGATTGATAAAGTTCTTTGACTTGACTTGACAAATTACATTAAAATCAGTATGGTGGAAATATGCCCACAGAAGATTTCATGTGGCAACTGAAAAAAAAAAAAGTATAAAAATCAAACAAACAAATGTTTGAGGTATATTTACAGTTTACTGAAAACTGATAACTGATGAAAAGGAATTTGATAAATAATAGCAGATAATGAGAAACACAGCAAAAGAAGTCATTAGTCTCAGAAAACTGTATGAATGGACCCAGCTGACATCCAAGCAAACAAAAAGAGCAAAACCTTATCTGACCATTGTCCACTGAGAAGCACAAATGTCCTTTGATGAATGTTTGTTGTACTTATTTTATATGATAATGGTGGTACAATTTAATTCAATGAGTGACAAATAATAAACATCCACAAGGTGATCCAAAACAAACACTTTATTCCCAAAGTGATCAAAAACAAAAAATCCACTATAGGATGCCAATCAATAGTCTTAAAGGTGCCATCTGTAATGTTTGGCAAAAAAAATCAAGTCATACTCCACATTCCATAACAGATGGGGGCAGTATGCCTCAATAAAGTGAATTGGTCTACTCTAGAGTAACAAACGAGAAACGGCATAGTCTCTATGCTCCGCCCCTACTTTCACAACAACACTACAGCCATAGCCGAAGCCTAACTGTGCGTTCACACCGCCGGCGTCGAGAGCGTCAAAAATCGCTCTTACCGCTCTGCTCACGACGCTGCAGAAAGATTTGTGAGCGCTCAGACGCTCTAACGTAGATCGAATGCTTATTTTGTATTTAAAGCGCCTGCAAAGCAAACAAGCTTTTTGATCTCGTGCAGACTAACCACAAGGAGTTATAACCTCATTAAATATTGTTGTGGACGAAATATTAGGATCCTTTACTTAAAATGAACAATCTCAGACACCTTGGTCCACGTATCACTTTTAATTTTTTTTATTTTTATGTCCCTGTACGTAAACAGGGACACATCATAGATTAATACAAACGCTAAACAGCAATAATCAACCTGTCCTGTATTCTGCTTGAGAACTAATGTGCCAACTCTCAAGCATTCACCGTGAGACACACGCAATTGACTCTTTTCACACGCTTTCACGCCACACATCAATTTTTTCACGCACAGAAAAACCACGAAGCAAAGAGGACACGGAGACCAACAGACTAGACAGAGCAGGTTAGTTATGATATAATAATAGGGCTGTGCAAAAAATCAAATGCGATTTTCATGCACCTCTCATCAGTAAAGACGCTCCTGTAATTAGAAGCCTGTGCGTTCAGATCAGGGTTGCCAGGTTTTCACAACAAATCCTGCCCAGTTGCTTCTTAAAACTAGTCGAAAACTAGCCCAATCGCGTTTCCGGGAGGTTCCCCGATAAAAATTGCTTCCCAGGGTTAAAATATACATTTTTGGGAAGGGTTTCCCTGGTAAAATTAGCATTTTAGGGGCTAAATATCACGTTATTGGTATTGGGATTGCTTCAAACTGCGGACATGAAAAACAACCGCAGACTTGGCAACACTGGTTCAGGTGGAGCGGCAGTAACTGCACAGAGCCTTAGTCTACCGACAACTAACACAAAATCGCTTTCAAAATCGACAAAGAATCGCCTGCGATTTTAACATCGATGTTGTGTAGATTGTCAGTGAATTACGGCTCTGTGTAGTAAATGCCAACCAGTGTTGCCAAGTCTGTGGTGGTTGTTTTTCATGTCTGCGGGTCGCAGCGACCCCAATACAAATAACGTGATCTTTAGCCCCTAAAATGCGAATGATACCAATGAACCCTGTTAAAAAACCTATATTTTAACCCGGGAAGCAATGTTTTATCGGGGAACCTTCTGGAAGCGTGATTGGGCTAGTTTTGAGAAGCAACTGGGCAGGAATTGTTGTGAAAACCTGGCAGCCCTGATCTGAACACACGTACTGGAGATATACTTCTAATTACAAGAGCGTCTTTACTGATGAGATGTACATGAGTAAAGACATGCACAGCCCTATATAATAAAATGGGTAACGTTAAGTTATAGCTAGCTAATTATCAAACGCAGCTATGGTTAGCCAACGCTAACATTAGCACGTTTATCGAACAGCCTTCGATACAATTCTATGTTATAACTTCCCGAAAACAAATACACAAACATATAAAACAAACTTCTAGCGAAATACTAACAGCATCTAACTTACCAATCCAAAATAAATGTTGCAAGATCGGAGTCGAACCTCATTTCTTTCAGGTCCATCAGTTGTCTCCAGTGATTAAAAGCAGTGCCGATGTTTACTCTTGATTTGTGTTTCCGAGCGTGGTTGTTTCCCTGTAGCGGGTGACGCTCTCTTCCCTGAACTGAAATGAACTAGTGGGCTGTACTTTCCACACGATTGACATCAGGTTCAAGTACACGCCCACAAGCCGTGCGAGTTATTCGTGTATTGTAGGTTGGCTGGTGGATATGTTGCCCGCATTAAAGAGTCCTTCTGAAGTAGAATATACAACTATACAACAAGTAGAGTGTTAGCTCAGCTGAGTGTGAGTGAGTATCCTAGACCACCAAGTGAACGGAATGAGAACTACAACCTATAATACATAGTACCAGAACTATGGGATGTTACACTACTGTTCTATGGGAATTTTTTCTCAGATCACGCCACAATTTAAAACTGGTATGTCAGAGAAACACCCTGGAATTTACTGAGTAAATCATCAGTGACTCCCATCGTATGTTTTTCAGAACATCTCAGTGTTCCCAAATCTCTATGATTGATGAAACAAAATGGACTTTTCAGGGCTATGGTTAGTGTTTTCATGATTCTAGTGTAGTTAAGGTTCGTGTTCAGACAAAATGCACAGAAGTTATCAAATTGTATTTTCAGAAGCATTACTGAGCTACAGTATTATGAAGGGAAATTTAAAAGCAGAAGAAATATATGTGAATGTCATTTAACCAAAATTGTACAGACTCCAAAGGCGGAAGTTGTGTTGCAGTTGTCTGACCTTGTCTTGTACATCTACATCAGTGAAGAGTTTTTAGTGATGAACTAAAACACAAGCACCCCCCACTGATCTTTGGGACAATACAACAAAATTTAAATGTAAAGAAAATATTTTTTTCCCTATTGTGGAGTTGTATAATTTGTATTACTGTAAAAGTCATTATAAAATCATTGATTTTTTATCTTTTTTTCACTGTGAAATGTTGCGATAGTTTTAGAAGCATGACGTCGCACAGCAGTTCTCTTATATAAAACTAATATATAATATAATATATAATATATTAGAGTAAAAATAGTGATACACAACAACTGTCAGTCACATTTACACAGAAAAAAGTTGTAGAAACAATTTTCATGCAAAAATCGATGGCATATTTGAGATAATTACAAAATAATTACAAAGAGACATCAAGTGTATTTATTTTTTAAAGTGTATGAAGTTGATATGCAGTTGATTATATAGGTCTATAATAGTGTTAATACATAATAACATTAAACTACTTAAATAATTTTATAAACAAAGTAAATACTGAACATGAAGAATATTCTGCTGGTCCAGGGAAAGGAACTGCTCTGATCTGTAAAGAAAAAACACTCTCAGAACTATAACACACATACACACTCACTGTCAGTTTAAAAGAACTGAATGCATTTAATTAATAAAATAAAACAGATAAAACAAAAACTACACCGTTGGGGAAACAGACAAGCAAGGCAGGGCAGGACACAAGGTGGGCAAACGACAATGAACCGACACAGGACTGCAAACACAAGGAGAATAAATAGGGGGCAAACAAGGAGGGTAACGAGGGACTACAGTTGGGGCAGCTGAACCAATAATCAGGTAAAAAGGTGGACGGGGTCAAAAAAATAGACATGAGAGCAAGTATGGCAGACTTAAACAAAACAAAAGCAATGTGCTCACACAAAACAAAAACACAAGCACATGGCCAAGCAAAACAAGCCATACCAGCCAGCCATAGGCAAAACAAGACACAAACACGCAGCTAAAGAGAACTCTCATAAGCCACATGATAACACAAACATGTTGACATGATATCATACAGTCTGTGAAAAGCAGAAGCTTGTGTCAACATGTTTGTGTTATCATGTGGCTTATGAGAGTTTTCTGCACAAGACAAAACATAACAAGAAAGCATGCAGCCAATAAAAACAAGAACTGTGTACAAAAACACAGTACACTGGTAAAAATATGCCGCCGAACATGAACCACATGCTACACAAAAAAAATACAACACACACGGAGAGAAGAGTGCATGGCCCATGTGAGCTGACAAAAAAACAAAGACATAACAGAAGAGTCAGGGCTCTGTCACAAAACCACAAATAAACCAAACCGAAGTGATGGGAACATGATGATCCTCTTTCAGCTTAGTGTCTCTTATCTAATATTTCTCTTCACTAAACCTGAAACAGGTTTGGAGTGGAAATCCAGTTGACAAAGTGTAATATGTTTTTTTTTCCCCCAGTTCAATTCAAGTTAATTGTAAAATCAGGATTTATTATTAGTCATTGTGATGATTGTTTCAAAGATGTCAGAAATATACATTACAGCTATTTGATAGTACAGTTTATATGGTTAGTAAACATCATTTTTTCGTTAAGCAGACATTATACATTATGATTACTGCTTGTGCTTCTAAAGATGACAATATTAGGATAATATTTTGACCAGGGCTTGAAAAAAAATAAAAAAAATCATTCGGTTCACTCAGAGCAGAATCAATATTTTAAGGTTTCTGTTCCTGCGTTCCTCTGACATTATTACCCTTCCAAGTGGAAGAAATGCGGGTTAATAACGTTATTTATTTGCCTACAATTTGTCTAATAATATTTATAATAATAATAATAATAAATTACAGCGTTTTCTTTATACGATGGCGTTTTAGTGGCACGCTGAAAAAAAAAAAATCTAAGATTACAAGATTAATGTCATAATATTTCAAGAATAAAGTCGAAATACTTCGAGAATAAAGTCGTAATACTACCGGAATAGAGTCGAAATGTTTCGAGAATTTAAATCGTAGAAATTAATGTTCTGTTATTTTGAGAGTAGGCCTTTATTGCACATGTACATGTCCCAGATTGAGAGCACCGGGACTGATCTGAATATTGTTGGATCCGAGCGGCCGCAGCATCAGTTTTAAGGACTCACGGAAACAGCTTAATATCAAGAATATGATATTTATTAACAGACTGGACAGGAACAACATTTTATCTTAACATCAGCTCACAAACCCAATCGTCATTCATTTGGAGGGGGCGCTGTAGTGCTTTTATACACTACAGATATACTATGTTTTTTTATGGCGTTTAAAACGGTATCATCACCATCATGAAAAATGCCGTTCTGATTGCACAAAAGCGCATGTTAATTACGGCATTTTCCTTGTAGTATAATGAGCCATGCCTCCTGTTTCTTTTTCTTCTTCTTCTGACTTTTTATGGTGGATGGGAAACCAACTTTTGGTGCATTTACCACCCCCAACTGGACTGGAGTGTGAAGCACTAATAAGAAGATGACAGACGCATTAAAAAAAAAAAAAAACATAAAATAATAATTCTATTAATTGTTCCTATTTCTATAATATATTTTATAATAGCACCATATATTCTCCTTTGTTCTGTGTTTGTGAGAATTCTTGTCAGATAGTAGGATAGAAAACAGACATGCTCACTATAAACAGTTGTTACATGAAAATAAGAAAATAAAGTTGAACCAGAGGAAAAATAACAATAAGGATGAACGGATCATTTAATTTAACGCTTTTCCATCTATTATAAATATTAATTTCCTAAAAAACTAAATTTTTAATCTATTGACAATAATCTATTTACAAAAAAAAGATCTGCTGTGAAGATTTAAAGAGATAGTCCACTGAAAAATTTAAATTCTGTCATTAATTACTCACCCTCATGTTTTTTTTCCAAACCTGTAATATGATTCAGATTCATCAGATGTGTGTGATGAGAGTCTCTTTATGCTCCATGTGTGTCATTATGATCCTCATTAATCTTCAGATCAGATCTCTTCTCATACTCTAAACCAGGGGCGTGCAGAGACCTATGGAGGGGCAGGTGCTCAAAGTATAAAAGGGGCACATGGAACAAGGCTTTAAGTGGCGCTGTTCAAGACATCAATACAGCAATATATTGTGATGCATTCCTTGCCAATTCGTGTATTGATATGGATGATTATGTATTGATACGGCAGCAAATGCTGTGATTCAGTTTTGAAAAAGAAACAGATTAAAAAAGACAATTTTAAGTTTAAAAGTAAAATAATAATAATAATAATAATAATAATAATAATAATAATAATAATATTTCCACCTAATAATAACTCTGGGATTAGAAACTGAAATTTCTTAAATTGTCACAACCTGATGGCTTTTTCTTCTCTGTTCTACAGAATAATTAAGAACAGCTGTTATGGTAAAAACTATAGAAAACACTTGTGCCTCTACATTTTCCTCTTTCTCACCAGCCTCTGTCTCCTGGCTTACTGTTACCTGCTCTCTTTCTGTCACTTGTGCCTCTACATTTCCCTCTTTTTCTTCCTCTATCTCCTTTTACTTCCTCTATCTCTGTCCATCTAGGAACAAGGCTCAATTTACTATTTCAGCATTAATCTATTATTTTAACCATCACTACTACTCCTGCACCTAATCAATAAGTCCACCTTAAATATTGGTACAAAACATAAAAAACTGATACACTGGAATATAGTGATTAATATTATTATTACTGTTGTAGTTGTTATTGTCTAAAATCGAACACCTTTGCAAATGACAGGCTATATTTGTTATTCATATCCTTCACACTGCACTTTGATGGCAGGTATATTTTGCATTTTATATTGACATTGATATTTTTACATTTATTTCCAGAGAGATATCATTGAGTTTACAGGCTAAATTTTGAGGGGGCACATTGGGGGTCATGCTATGAAAGCACTGTATAACTGATATAGGATTGTGCTTTATTTATTTTTCCTTTTAATTCAAAACAATTCCAAACATGCTTAATATATCAGGATATATCTCGATTCTCAAACGTGTAAGTAAACCCGTTTTGCACCTTTATAGATTGTTATTTGATCAATATATGGAAAAGTAGTGTAATCTATTAACTACACACAATACCCCGACTTTTTACTTAAGTGCCATATAATATATTCAATATTTGCATTTAATGTAAATTTTAATAACAATATTGTAAGTTACTTATTTTAACACTTTCATTTTACAGAGAGTAAAGAAAATTTACATTATCAAAGAACATTTTCATTCAGTCTAGCCAGAGTTCAGGCACTCTCAAAAACTCTTAAAATCACTGAAGCACTTTACATTACATTATGCACATCTGCACTTTTGTTGTTTCTGATGAGAGAATTCGCTAGATAATTCAGCCAGCGAGCAAGTGAAAAAAACACCCCGTTTCAGTGACGACTCTTCTGCACGTCTCTGATTGGCCATTGCATTCATAAGCGCAACAGAATCGTTTCTGATTGGTTATCATGAAGCGATATACGAACACGTCTGTCTCTGGCTCAGCGCCAGCCAGCGAACACAGATTTGAATTTAGCATTGAATTTGGAAGCTGCATTTAAAATCAACTTGGCTCAGAAATCTTTGAATGGGCATGACGCCTCTGCCCTCGATGCCTGTGAAACGATTCTCCCTCAGACAGCACACTAATGTTACTCTACACTACAGGCTACACACCGCAATATAAACAACATGTCTGTATGTTCTCACATCACGTCGTTCCTGTAAAATAATAATAAGTAAATAAATATGAAAATCACTTCACTGAGAATGAAACACCACTTACCAGCTTCCGCTGGTGTTGAAAATATCCTCTGACAATTAAAAAATGCGAGTGCGGCGTGACGAATCTTCCCGGTCGAATGAGGTCGTCGTCATCAGGTGAAAGGTCATCATGTGGGTCATCTTGCTGATGGCTAAATTATTATTCAGAAATTTTACTAAAATTTAGATTGGGCATGGGCAGGCATTCACAAAAGGGTACGTTATGACAAAAAAAAAAAAATTAGAGGAAATTTTGCTTTGACAAAAGGGCACTTTGGACACCAAGGGGCAAAGGGGCAGGTGCTCAAGCACCCGACCGAACCCCCAACCCCCCCACCCCAGTACAACCCCCCATCCCCCCCCCTCCCCCACTACGGCACGTGGCTGATAATTACATTATTAATACAGATGTATTTTTGCCTTTTTATCAAGATATGGCAGACCAAAGCTTTCAGGAAGCAAAGTGGGAGAGAGAGGGGGGAAATGTCTTCAAGTCAGAATTCAGACTCTGGATTCAATTTAATTTAATTTTCAGTTTGATCGTGTCGTACATGCTTTCATACAGCATTTCAGATTTTTGCCATCACTTTGGTGTTCAAAAGCAGGCTCCAAACACGTAAATACTTAAAGACTCTACTAAAGCAAGTGTTCGTGTGATCTTCTCTCAGCTGTTGATCTGCTGTGACATGTCTGTAAACTTATCTCATCTTATTTTCTTGAGTGTGTGCCAGTCCTGCTCAATGTGAATTCTGATATCATTCTGTGACCCAGCCTTTCAAACTGTCTTCTGTTCTTAGGGAATTTCTCTGAAATTGAACACTGGTAAGTTAGAGAAAAGTCCTGGACTTTCTGAGTGAATCTTCAGGGACTCATCCCACCACCTACTTTCAGAATAACACAGTTTTCCAGAATCCCTCCCTATTCAGCATGTGATGAATCATAGAATTATAAGGAACTAACCAGTTTTAACACATTTCCTCCCCTTGTCTTTGACCATTAAAGGAGACAATACAGCAAAATTGTAATATTGAATAAAAAAATTTTTTTAATATTTGTTATCAGTATATACAGATGTATTGCAGTAAAAATCAAAATATTTGTTTTATAAAACATACATATTTTATAAACATACATATTTTTGTCACTATGAATTATTGTAATAGTTTTAGAAACATGGACAGAAATATTTTTTGTTTGTAATATGTATAGCATCATACAGAAAAAAAAACTGCTAGGAAATATTAACAATAGTTTTTCAGATAATGCTCTTGTTATTAGTTTTGAAAAAAAAAAAAAATTATACATTATACAGTGAATGAAGTTGATATTGGCTTATTATATAGTCTATAATACTTTGAAAAGATAGTAACACAAAAATAGAACAAACGATCTAAAATAAAGCAGTGTTTTGTTAGAGACTGAATATAAAGAATATTCAGCTGGTCAGACGAAAGAAGCTGCTCCTGTCTGAAGAGAAAACACACTCTCAGAACTATAACACACACATACAGTTACTGTCAGTATACAGTATATACAGTACACATACAGAGTAAGAGGATTGATTATATTTAGTCTGTTTGTGATTTGTGAGAATCTCACCTCATCTGAGAGCCACTCTGAATAAACCTGTCTGCAACATCAGAAACTAGAAATTAAAAACAGAATCATCTGATTATCCTCACAGTTTTTATTATGTAAAACAATGCACAAGTTACTTAACAGTAGGAAGAGTGAGAGAGAGCACACTCGCTCACTTCTGTTGTGTGACACTCACTTAGCACACGCATTTGGATTAAAACTAAATCACAAAAAAAGACAATTTACATTCACTATAAACATCATTTATTTTCAACCTTAGCATAAATGACTAAGACTAAGTGAATCTAGCAACCTGTGTGTAATTCGCTCTACTACTACTACTGTCCCTTTTGCTCTGCAACAGTATATATTAGGGGTGTAACGGTACGTGTATTCGTACCGGACCGTTTCGGTACAGGGCTTTCGGTACGGTGCACGTGTGTACCGAATGACTGAATGCAATATTTTGTGTGCGGAACATAGGTTCATTTTCGTGTTTCCAAACGAACATATTAAGTGGCGGAAGTCTCCGCGTTCAGCGCAAATCGCGCCCTGCAGCTGATACTAAGGTCGGTGACACACTGGATGCGTGGCGCAAGCGTCTCAGCTGTGTGGCGTGTCCGTTTTTAATTCGGCTTACATGTTAACAGGTTAGAGCTTGCAGACTGCCTGCGTGAGCAGCCGCGGGGAAAACGCGTGAATGCTAGAAATAGAACCGACGCCTATTTTTCACGCGCGTGTTGGAAGCGTTTCCAGGCTAAATATAATAGGAAAATATGTTTATATGTCATTCTGTACACAAATACATATTTATTCATGACACTTTGATGCTTGAAAGTCTATAGGTTGACATATATTCAGATACAATTGTATTTTAAAACATAAATAAATAATTATCGATTTTAAATTATTGCACCTGTCAAACATAGTCTATTTTGCCGTCAATACTGTTGACAGGTGCAATATGCCAGTGTGTCACCGACCTAATGTTTTCAAAAGGCATCACGCGAGTGTGAACATCACTACAAACAAGAAAAAAAATTATTGTAATTCAAACGCAGCTCCCGTCGGCATTTAAATGTAATTTACTAATAAGATTCGGGAGGAGCGCGTCAGATACTTAGCCTAATCAACACAGGTGGACCATAATCAAGTAATCAATCCCATAGTATAAATATCGCTGACTTACCTCTATCCTCTACCTATTCCCGAGCTCGGAGCCCTTTCCCGGACAGCACACCAAATACGCATGCCATACCTCAGCTAATTATATATAAGCGTGAACTAGTGAAACAGACATTTGCTCTTAATTTCGATTGGTCCAACGCAATAACGAAATCTGAGCAGGTCTAAAAACGTAAACTTTTGACGCTGCACTTTACACTTTGGAAAAGTTATGTATACTGTATATATTTTAAATATGAGCAGGCCTATAAGCTGGGATTGGCAATGCTGCACTGTAATCATAGTTATTTATTTATATTTTTAATTATATTTTATTATATGATATTGGTTTGATACTGAGAGGATTTTATTTAGTGGAAAACTTTTCAGCAGTATTTTATTTCTTATTTTTTTTATTTTATATATATATATATTATATATTTTATTAAAAAGTATTTAAAAAAAGTGTAAACAAGTTGTAAAAGCTTTACCTTACTATACCGAAAATGAACCGAACCGTGACTTTAAAGCCGAGGTATGTACCGAACCGTGATTTCTGCGTACCGTTACACCCCTAGTACAGATACATGCACGCTTTGTGCGTGTTTTGCTTGCTTGAGTGTTTCTGCATTATATGAGTGGCTTTGGAATATAAATCGCAGCATGTTTCAGATAAAAAAAATAAAAATAAAAAAACGCCTTCTATGTGTCAAAAACATCACAGGAGATGGTTCCCTTCATTATTACAGATCAAAGCGCGTCATTACAGTAAGTCGCTGCAGTGAAGCAGCTCTATTAAATTACAGATGATGAAACATAGAGCAAAACCTTGAACAAAGAAAGTAACAAAAACTTGTAAAATACATTTTAATGGGCAAAAAAAGTGTGAAAATAATGAAAGGATATACAGTCAAACCAAAAATTATTCAGAGACCAGATATAATTTTTTATATATATTTTTTTAACTAAAGGGAGCAGGACACTATAGTTCATTTTTGTAAGTGAGGATAGCAAAATAATCTGTGACAAAATATACCAAAAAATTCTTAAACAGTTAACTAGGTCACTTTTGCAGAACTCTTCACACAGTGAGCACAACAGAAGTCTATATGGGCTAAACTGAGGATCAATTATCATTGCTTTGGCACAAAATGCATTCAATGACTACATCTTTCAATTTAATGAATTATTCTCACTCAGACACAACAACTGACAAAACTCTTTGTACGTACAGGATAATTTACACATGCTTACATACTGTTTTCAGAACTGTTAAACTTATGTTCAGAACAATAACAGAATACAAAACTGAATAAGACAGCAATTTGCTACATTTCTATAGTAATATTTGAATGAAATCTTAAAATTAAATGCTATAAAACTATTGGACAATTAGTAGATTAGCATTACTATTATATCTGTATCAGATGGTGTGGATACAAATTCTTCTATTTTGGAATTACTCAAATTACTAAAATAAAAATAAATAAATGACACAAAATATTGACGAATTCTGCATCATGTCTGATTCATTCCAGTAACATACAGTATATTTCTGTGTATATTTATTATAAACAGATGTTTGTCCTTGTTTTACACAAGAAAACATTGTATATAATGCTACATGTTGTTAGTGTTTTTAGGTCATTGTTTGTCTGCTGTCGACATTTGCTAGTGTTCTGGAAGAATGAGCTGATTTGAGACCTGAAGAAAGTGTTTTGGTAGTTGTAGTGCATTTTGAATGTGAAATGAGCTGCTTTGCCAAGCTGAAACTTGGTTAGGAGAACTGTGTGAAGAGTTTTGCAAAAGTGTCTTAAGTATTGAGAAATGTGTCCCAACGTCTGTATAAAAAAAACTGTAATAAAGACTCACAGTTTGGTCTTCCACTATTAATACTGTTCCGTCTGACTCGTCTCAAGAGGTTTTTCTCTTCTGGTTCAGTACATTTTACCTCGTCCTCTTTGTTTGACATTTTTCTTTTCCTCTCTGTTTAATTCTCCTTCAGTTTGTGATGCTGCACAGATCTTCTCCCATGAATTAATTTCTGTTAAACTATTTTTCATCATCTCTTTGGAAAAATAAATAAATAGATTAAGTTTAGTTTCATTAAAACACAAACATCAGATTTATGTCCAGAATTAATAATGGAAAGCTTTCATCTACTACACAGTTGAAGGTAACAGTGTCATTACCTTGTGATGAATCCAGTCTAGTGAATCTCCAGTGCAGTTCTGATGTCTGATGTTGAAGTGTCTGAGGTTAAGAGGTTAAGAGAAGTGCAGTGTGCACTGGTGATGCCTCTTCTGTCACTGAGCCTAACAAAGACAGAACTATTCTGTGTTGTTGGTGTTTGCATAGTTATCTATACATTAACTGCATGGTTCATTTACTCAGTGTCGCACAGTGTTGGGAGTAGCGTTACTGTAATTTGATTACTTTTTTAAATTCACGGGACTCATCATCTATTGCACAAAAGCAACATGAACTAATATAAAATATAAAAGATTAGCAGGCCAATTAGGCTATACCGCGTGTTTGCAGGGTTGAGCAATGCAGTGCTGAAATTTGCATGCTCACATTTTGGCAGTCTTGGCTTAGTGGTTTGAGAGTTTGACTCCTAACCCTAGGGTTGTGGGTTCGAGTCTCGGGCCGGCAATACCACAACTGAGGTGCCCTTGAGCAAGACACCGAACCCCCAACTGCTCCCCAACACCGCAGCATAAATGATGCCCTCTGCTCCGGGTGTGTGTTCACAGTGTGTGTGTGTGTGTGTGTGTTCAATGCTCTGTGTGTGTGCACTTCGGATGGGTTAAATGCAGAGCATGAATTCTGAGTATGGGTCACCATACTTGGCTGAATGTCACGTCACTTTCCTACAGTGGAGAGAGAGCTCAATGCGCTGCAATTTAAGAAAACACTTGCAAATTGAAAAAACACCAGCAAATGAAGAAAACATCTTCATCAGTCAGCGCGTTGAACTATCTTGGCCACCGTACTTTCCTCTTGTTATAACACATTAATTGTAGACATTATGAAATATTAATTATGTATTTATTTATTGTGTTATAACCGAGCGGCAACCTCTCGCTCTCTCTCGTGAAGCCAATAAGGAAGTGACTAAAACTGCAATTCATCGACTGGCCGCACGAGGCTGGCTGCAAAAGAGAGTCAATCCCATGTTAAAATGCCCAACTTTACAGCAGGAAAAAACATGTTTACATCCTGGTTCAAAAAATGATTTTGGTTTATATTGCTAATTTTGTGAGGGGGGTGACTTTTTTTATAACTCATCCGTATAAAGTATATTAAGCCTTAAAGTTCTGCATAATTAAGGGCGTGGCCACTTGAGTGACAGGTGGATTGCCGCTGCTGACACAGCCGTCGTGCTAGGTGGGCGTGGCTTCAGCAATCAGCTCCCGCCTTTTTGCCCATTTTCGATTATCCGGGAGAGTCGCGCGGTGACGCGCTGCCAAGATGGCGACGGCCCGCTCTGCACACTTTAGGCTTCAAAACCGCTATTGAGGAGTCTATGGGTGACGTCACGGACACTACGTCCATATTTTTTTTACAGTCTATGGTTATAACAGAGATTTGTGAGATTGCAATGAACTGAGATGTCTTTTAGAGGTTATAAATGCAGAGCTCTTTACTTGCATTCTGCCAAACCATGCACACAGCATCCGCTTGCTTTAGTAAAAAATAACAGTGTTCTGTGAATGTTGATGCTTTAATAACAAATATTTATCAGGAGCGTGTATGCTGGGATTTCATAAATTTCATAGAGAAAAAAAATAATGTAACTAGTAATGTAATTAATTACTTTTGAAATAAAGTATCTTGTCATTATGTTTGCAAAGGGTACATGTTTAAAGAACAGCTTAATGAGGATCTTGCATCACTCCTGTCTGCGTCTTAAAGTTATCAGTGAGAGACAGACGGTCGAGACAATCGTGACTCTTTGGTCTTGTGGTTGTATTTGCATGAGTAAACAGCAGAATTGTTTCTCAAGGGACAGGTAGAGTAAAATGACATACTAAGACTGTAAGCTGACAGTAAATATGAGGCCTTTTTAATGTTTGACGTGAATTCACCTTCTCAGTCAGCAGGGTTATTATACTTAACTAAAACCAAAACTGAAACCTTGTAATAAACTGTAATAAAATTAAATTTATATATTTAAAAAAAAAAAAAAAACATAAACTTGTTTAGTTTCAGATAATTCCCAATGAAATATTTATCACTTTCATTTACTGTACTATAACTTGATTTACTAAAATACACTAAAAATTATAAAAAAAAAATATATATATATACGTTGTAAGTGATACAGCAGAAAATGTTTCAGTGACCACATCAGCATGATGTGCAGATTAAATGCATGATCCATTATGTTTTCATCTAATAACATTCACACACAAACCAATGATCACTTCATGACCAGGGACATTCGAGCAGAATTGGGAAAGTTAAAGGTGAACGTTTGTGTGTTCAGAGGTTTAGGTAAACCAATTTTTGCAAGTGTCAACAGACTTTAAACAAATAAGAAAATAAAGTTAAACCTCAGGAAAAATAACACAGATTTAAAACAACTGAAGGATGAGGATGAACGGATCCTATAATCATGTGGCCAAAATCTAAGGAAATGAGACATTAGCAGTTTGATGTAATTCATGCAACATTTCATATTTAAGTACATTTCTTTCATGCTTTTCCATCTGTTGTAAATAATAATTTCCTAGAAAAAAAACAAAAACAAAACAAAACAACAAACATCTAATTTCTTTAGTCATCACTTAATCTATAAATATCCCACAGAAGGAATGTCACATGAGTGTGCAGAAGGAACAGACCTGAGGATGAAGATAACTAAACGGTTTTAATAATCCAGACAGGACAGGTAGAGACACACAAGGTACGGATGTTATAATCTTACAAACACACAATGAACTCAAAGGAACTTAAGTACACAGTCAAATAAGGATGACTGATAAGACACTGAACTAACTGAAATAATAAAAGTGGGAGACAGAAACTACTGTAGGTCAAAGAACAAGACAGGCAACAAAAGTCCAGTCAGAGTGATAATGTGACAGAATGATTGACAGAACAACATTAACCTGCTGTTAAAAACTGATATTCAGGATGAATCCAGTGAACGCTCATGAAGCGCGGTAAAGTTAGTTTTAGGTTTGATATTCGCTGGATATTCGCCTAGGCTTGCTTTAGGGACCGTCTGCATATTAACCTCTCAGTACAAAAAGAAGTCCAAACAAAGTTTTTTTTTTTTTTTTTTTTTTTTTATGTTCCAAAGGTTGTAGTACATTTGTATGTACAATACTGACTTACTGCAGGTGAAAGTTTGCCAATATCTCCCTTACTATACGTACAGTACATAATTATTCTTAAAAAAACAATTACTGTAAATCACCAAAAGGGTTTTTTCATGTTCCAAAGGTTGCAGTGAGATTGTAGTGACAAGAATGACATACTACAGGTGAAATTTTGCCTATATCTTCTTTACTGTATGTACAATACATAATTAATCTTCGAAAAACAATTACTGTAAATCACCAAAAGGGTTTTTTCATGTTCCAATGGTTGTAGTACATCACTAGTTACAAAACTAACTTACTACAGGTGTAATTTTGCTATGATATCCCTTACTGTATGTACAGTACACAATCAATCTTCAAAAACAATTACTGTAATAGACCAAAATGTTTTTTTGTCATGTTCCAAAGGTTGTAGTACATTTGTAGTAACAAGACTGACTTACTACAGGTGAAAGTTTGCCAATATCTAACTTACTGTATGTATAGTGCATAATTATTCTTAAAAAACAATTACTGTATTTCACCAAAAAAAAAAAAAAAAAAAAAAAAAAAAAAAATTACAGTACATAACTAATCTTAGAAAATATTATTGTAATTGATCAAAAGGGGTTTTTTATGTTCTAAATGTTGTAGTACATTACTAGTGGCCAGACTGGCGCATTACTAGGGTCAATTTGCCAATATCAGCTTTACTGTACATACCATACATAATTATTCTTAGAAAACAATTACTGTAATTCGCCTCAAGGGTTTTTTTATGTTCCAAAGGTTGCATTACAAACCTTGTGGCCAGACTGACTTAATACAGGTGACATTTTGCCAAAATCCCCCTTACTGTACATGCAATACTTATTGATTTAAAGAAATCAATTACTGTAATTCAACAAATGGGTTTTTTATGTTCCAAAGGTTGCAGTACATTCCTAGTGGCCAGACTGACTTACAGCAGGTGAAAGTCTGCCAATATCACCCTTACTGTACACATAGAACATAATTAATTATCAAATACATTTACTGTAATTGACCAAAAGGGTTTTTTATGTTTCATAGGTTGTGGTATGCTTGTAGTTTCAAGACTAACTTACTACAGGTGAAATTTTGCCAATATCTCAATTACTGTACAAACAGTGCATAATTATTCTTAAAAATCAATTACAGTAAATCACCAAGAGGTTTTTTTTATGATTTATGAGAACACAAATGTGTATAATTTCATGGGTACTACAACATAAACATGGTTTATGAGGACACCTCCTGTGTTCCAGTAAAACAAAAGGTTTTTTAAAAAAAAGAAAATAAAAAAACTGTTTTCTGGAATTCTAAAGTTGCCATTAGTTTTCTGTGAGGGGGTAGGTGTAGTGTTGGTGTAGGATGATAGAAAATACAGTTTATATAGTATAAAAACTATTACACCTTTGGAGAGTCCCCGCAAACCACAAATTGTTTTCAAAAAATAATTATCTACTGTATGTACAGTAAGATAGAAATTGTCAAAATTTCACCTATAGTATATCAGTCTATTAACTACAAAGGTACAACAACCTTTGGAACATAAAAAAAAAAAAAAAAAACCCTATGGTGATTTATAGTAATTGTTTTTAAGAATAATTATGTACTGTACGTACAGTAAGGGAGATATTGGCAAAATTTAACCTGTAGTAAGTCAGTCTTGTAACTACTAACATACTATAACCTTTGGAACATGAAAACACCCTTTAGGTCAATTACAGTAATTATTTTCTAAGAATTATTATTTACTGTACATACAGTAAGGGAGATATTGACAAAATTTCACCTGTAGTAATTCAGTTTTCTAACTACACATGTCCTACAACCTTTGGAACATAAAAAAAAAAAAAAAAAAAAAAAACTTTTGGAGAATTATATATTTTTAAGAAAATAGCTTGTGTACTGTACATACAGTAAGGCCGGTGACACACTGGCTGCGTGGCGTGAGCTCCGCGTGTCTGAAGCGTCCCAGAAGCGTCCCAGAAGCGTAGCGGATTCTGTGTCTTTACACACCAGAAGTGTGCCTGACGCGGCGCTGGCGCGCTGCTGCTGTAGAGGGAGACCGTTGACAGACCAGGCTCTTGTCTTCATGACAACATCAACTTTTTTTTACACACCTACACCTACGCCTACTGATAAAGGACACCGTCAAAAGTATTGACGGCGAAATAGATTATGTTTGACAGGTGCAATATTTGAAAATCGATAATTATTTATTTATTTTTTAAATTACATTTATATCTGAATTTATGTCAACCTATAGACTTTCAAATATCAAAATATCATGAATTCATATGTATTTGTATACAAAATGACATAAAAACACATTTTCCTATTATATTTTGCCTGGAAACGCTTCCAACACGCACGCGTGTCGCGGTAAAAATAGGCGTTCTATTTCTAGCATGCACGCATTTTCCGCGCGTCTCACGCAGCCGAATTAAAAACCGACACGCCACGCGGCTGAGACGCTTGCGCCACACATCCAGTGTGTCACCGGCCTAAGGGATATAATGTCTGTAGAGACATATTGGATTAAATATTTTCAGTCAGTTTGCCCACAACACATTTACTGTGGCATTGAAATCATAATTTGTATTAAATATTGGACTTCGTTTTGTACTGAGAGGTTAATTTGCAGACGGTCCCTAAAGCAAGCCTAGGCGAATATCCAGTGAATATCAAACCTAAAACTAACTTTACGGCGCTAGTGCATGAGAAGTGAAAGTGTTAATGAGTTTTAGATCAAGTTTAACATCTAAACAAACCAATATATTTTAGACACCAACACAATGTCAGATTGTATATTTATATGTTTTTAACTCATATATTCTATGCAAACAAGTAATTGTAAAAATAGTTAATTGCACTAGTGTTGTCAACCAGCTTTGCATGTGTGGATGATAGGAAAACTATTTTGCATAAATAAATGACTTTTAATAGTTCTAATGAAGGAGTATGCCCTGTATGGGGTTTCTTTCCTGCAGAGTTTTGCTCCAATTTTGCTCAAACTTAAATCGGATGAAAATCACACCGTGTATGCCCAGCTTTACCTGTAACTCTCTAGTGATCCTGAAGAACTTGATCAGCTTGTTCAGATGAGTTTGATCAGGGTTGGAGCTAAACTCTGCAGGAAAGTGGACCTTGAAGGTCAGAGTTGAGAACATCTGCCCCAAAGCATGCTTCCTTCATTTGATAACTTTAGACTTTATTTATGCAAAATGATCTTCTGTGGTAGTCTTCTTATCATCCACACATGTAAAACTGGTTGATAACACATGTGCAACTGACTACAGTGTGTGCACAATTATTATATATCACTGTAACACTATAAAAAAAAACCTTCGTAGTCACAGGATATGAGATATAATTTTCCATGAAGGCTAGAAGTAAAATACTCCTTATATTCACCTGTGCAGAATTTTATATATCTCTCTCTCCTCTCTAAAACAGTTTGCTGAAGCTGATTGTATAAGACTGAAGCTGTAATATGATTCAGATTCATCAGATGTGTGTGATGAGAGTCTCTTTATGCTCCGTGTGTGTCATTATGATCCTCATTAATCTTCAGATCAGATCTCTTCTCATACTCTAAACTGAAACTGAAGTCTTTCAGACTGAAGATCTAGATCCATCTGGTGGACAAAGATCATAACTGCAGTTAATATTCAACACAAAGCACATCTACTCCTACATATGTGATCAACCTGGTCTCATGGGAAATACGTACCTCTGCACACTTTTTTGCAGCGCCACAAATATGTACCACCTGGTACGTATTGCCACAGTTTTGAAACACAAACGTCCACTGGGATCGCTAAAGAGTGACATTTTTTTTTTCTTTTACAAAGAAGAAACAGGACTGCATTGAATTAACCAAAAATAAAAATAAAAATAAAACAAAAACAACAACAATAATAAATAATAATAATAATAATAATTATTATTATTATTATTACTGTTGTTGTTTTATATATATATATATATATATATATATATATGTGTGTGTGTGTGTGTGTGTGTGTGTGTGTGTGTGTGTGTGTGTGTGTGTGTGTGTGTGCGTGTGTGTGTGTAACGGAGGCCACTGAGTAGTGCTGTGCAGGTAAAACCTCACTCCCCGATCTCAAGTGAGGTTTACCTGCACAGCACAGTGCTATATATATATATATATATATATATATATATATATATATATATATATATATATATATATATATATATACATATATATATATATATATATATATATATATACATACATATATATATATACATACATACATACATACATACATACATATATATATATATATATATATATATATATATATATATATATATATATATATATATATATATATAAAATACAGAAAAATAAATGACTCCTCAACAAATAAGAAAAAAACGTACAGAGATTTTTTTTTGTCCTTTTTTTATTGATTTATATTCTGTAGGCTTCTCATCGTCAGTAATTAATTCCAGTCAAAATATAGTAAATATAGTAAATATATTCTACCCGCTAATTAACAGAAGTTGCTGTTTATTTTTTGAGAAATAATGTTACCGTTTTTCTATCGGTTTGGTGTGTTAAATCTAACAGTAATATACAGAACCCATTAGCCATATCGACAGTGACGATCAGTTTTAATTGTTTCTCCTTCGATTATGAGAACGGGGATTCGTTTTGGATAGTAATTTAATTAAAATAAATTTAATTTAATTAATTAGTGGACGCCAGCATTACCCGTGATGCTAAGCATCAGTTGCTATGGAGACGTAGCCAGTCCCCTTAGCGATTGGGTGATTTCTTTAGTGATTTCATTTCTCATTGCGCTCTGTCCAGGTAAGTTACGAGGTTCATAATAAGTAATGATCACGTTTTGCTTAAATGTTATAATTGATGGATTTCTTTGTCATTACACTCATGATGTGTCAGTAATAACAATATAACTTGGCCTAACGTTACTGCATAAATCTGGAATGAGAAACCCCAGACAAATACACGCGCTTTTTAACAGTCATACAGGAGGAAAAGCATGACTTTACATGTGGTTGCTGCTGTTGCTGTTTTATTAGTCAGTGGTTAGATCAGAGTAGCAGACAATAAACGGACAAGGGACATCGTGTATGGGCCAAATAAATTAGGCCTAATATACGGACGTCCCGCCTAATAGGTGACACGTGACAGTTGGCATTGGCAAGTGGCTAGGTTAGCCAGTAGTACTAACCCCCTTTATAGTAACAACATAGTTTTAAAGAATTCTAACGTTACAATTGTGCCTCTTGTTACTGGATATCATGTTACAAAAACAAGTTTTATTAAGGTTTTAATGTAATTTTTTACTTTATTTTAGAGATGCCAGGAAGTTCAACGAAAATGTGCCCAGGGTGCAATACCCTAATAAGTGTTGCATACAAAGCTTGCCCACATTGCAAACAACTGCAGCCATACAAAGCAAAAGTTGCAGCAAAGAGATGCAACTTTCAAAATAAAAAAAATGAATGGAAGGAGTCGGTCAAGAAAAACAACAACAGGACAGTTGTTCTCAATAGCAGCCATGTGTTGGTAAGGTTAGGTCAAAGTTCAGGATTCTAATAGGAATTTATGAAGTTAAGTCAATTAACACAGTAAAGTTTAACAGTCAGTTGCCATGTTTCCATGTAATTGTCAAGCGAACTTATGAAATGTTTCAAAAAAGTATAAAATATCAATCAGGTGTATTTCTATCAACTGGGTTGGAGGGAATTAATTAAGATCCCACGAGGGGATCACCCCTTAGATGGGACCTCGGCACTATGGGGGCCATTACCATCCTCACACCTTCCAGAGGCTGAGCCATGATCAGAAAGACTCAGGGTCTCAAGCAACACCGCCCAAGCGGTTTCCCATACACCACATTTCCCACGCCGCATGTCGGATGAGGATTTAGTGCTGGGCTCTTTGCTCGCTGCTACTGAGGGTTTCCTGGTTAGTTTCTTTTCCCCCACTTAGTAATGTTTTGACTGCGTAAACAGCTGATCAGTGATGTGACTTAACTGTTCTTCATGTCAGAATTTGTACAAAGCTGTTACCATGTTCCATTAGGCACATTAATTCTTTTTCGAAAAAGACAAAAATCACCTCAAGCGACCGTAAAATGTTTTTGCTAAATTGAGGACGTTTTTTCCCCAAATTTAGATGGAAACATGGCTGGTGAAACATGTTGTATAGTAATGAATCCCTTGATATGAGTTGTACATTTAATATGACCATTAAACCATTAAAATTGTCATGAAATTAATATTTAAATTAAATTATTGTATTCGGTGCATGTTTTGTTTTTTATTTAATAATGTTTTTATTTCAGCTTGACAAACTTGCTGCCCTCGATTTTTTCCCAATACTACTTTTGGGTAAGAAATGCAAAGGAAGTTTGGTGGCCGATGTCATCCTAGGAGGGGACTATATTTTGGATCCTGATTTGCTTCAGAGGGTTAAAGTTATGTATGAAGCTGTGCTAAAGAGTAAGTCTTTTTTTTTTACAAAAAGAAGCTCTGGATTAATCTGAAAATACTGGTAATCCTAAGGAACACAAAGGAATGTGAACCCACAAGTATCATTTTCTTTATTTTTCTATTGATGCATGAGCATTACTTTCAGCCATAATAGGATGAATCAGCATGTGATCACCCAATTGTTTTCTTTAGCAGTTAAGCCAAGTCAACAAGCTAGATAAAAAGTAGGCAGAAAATCTTGAATGTTCTGATCAGACATTAAGAGACAGCATTACCTTGACTGGGAACTCGATGACTATATTTGTTGATATAGACTGTAGATAATTAATTTTACATTTAAATCATAACAACACCTGTAATGTAGAAATAAATTACTGTAAATAGTAGCCTGTTATCATCACTCACCCGCAGGTCCTCTTCCTTGTGTTTCCATAATTATTCATAGGCTATATGGAATAAAGTGGCACTGAGATTGAGGCAAACTGTTTAATTTTTCTTGTGTGTGATGTTTGTCTTGTCTGCAAGTTCATTTTCAAAGACAGAAGAAGGCCACAAGTAGCACAGAAACTACTCACCCTCCCAAAGCCACTGCCACTGAGACCAACGTCACTCCAGAAGCCACTGAGACCAACGTCATTCCAGAAGCCACTGAGACCAACGTCATTCCAGAAGCCACTGAGACCAACGTCATTCCAGAAGCCACTGAGACCAACGTCATTCCAGAAGCCACTGAGACCAACGTCACTCCAGAAGCCACTGAGACCACTGTCATTCCAGAAGCCACTGAGACCAACGTCATTCCAGAAGCCACTGAGACCAACGTCATTCCAGAAGCCACTGAGACCAACGTCACTCCAGAAGCCACTGAGACCAACGTCACTCCAGAAGCCACTGAAACCAACGTCACTCCAGAAGCCACTGAGACCAACGTCATTCCAGAAGCCACTGAGACCAACGTCATTCCAGAAGCCACTGAGACCAACGTCATTCCAGAAGCCACTGAGACCAACGTCATTCCAGAAGCCACTGAGACCAACGTCATTCCAGAAGCCACTGAGACCAACGTCACTCCAGAAGCCACTGAGACCACTGTCATTCCAGAAGCCACTGAGACCAACGTCATTCCAGAAGCCACTGAGACCAACGTCATTCCAGAAGCCACTGAGACCAACGTCATTCCAGAAGCCACTGAGACCAACGTCATTCCAGAAGCCACTGAGACCAACGTCACTCCAGAAGCCACTGAGACCAACGTCACTCCAGAAGCCACTGAAACCAACGTCACTCCAGAAGCCACTGAGACCAACGTCATTCCAGAAGCCACTGAGACCAACGTCATTCCAGAAGCCACTGAGACCAACGTCATTCCAGAAGCCACTGAGACCAACGTCATTCCAGAAGCCACTGAGACCAACGTCATTCCAGAAGCCACTGAGACCAACGTCACTCCAGAAGCCACTGAGACCACTGTCATTCCAGAAGCCACTGAGACCAACGTCATTCCAGAAGCCACTGAGACCAACGTCATTCCAGAAGCCACTGAGACCAACGTCACTCCAGAAGCCACTGAGACCAACGTCACTCCAGAAGCCACTGAGACCAACGTCACTCCAGAAGCCACTGAGACCAACGTCACTCCAGAAGCCACTGAGACCAACGTCACTCCAGAAGCCACTGAGACCAACGTCATTCCAGAAGCCACTGAGACCAACGTCATTCCAGAAGCCACTGAGACCAACGTCATTCCAGAAGCCACTGAGACCAACGTCATTCCAGAAGCCACTGAGACCAACGTCATTCCAGAAGCCACTGAGACCAACGTCATTCCAGAAGCCACTGAGACCACTGTCATTCCAGAAGCCACTGAGACCAACGTCATTCCAGAAGCCACTGAGACCAACGTCATTCCAGAAGCCACTGAGACCAACGTCACTCCAGAAGCCACTGAGACCAACGTCATTCCAGAAGCCACTGAGACCAACGTCACTCCAGAAGCCACTGAGACCAACGTCACTCCAGAAGCCACTGAGACCAACGTCACTCCAGAAGCCACTGAGACCACCGTCATTCCAGAAGCCACTGAGACCAACGTCATTCCAGAAGCCACTGAGACCAACGTCACTCCAGAAGCCACTGAGACCAACGTCACTCCAGAAGCCACTGAGACCAACGTCATTCCAGAAGCCACTGAGACCAACGTCATTCCAGAAGCCACTGAGACCAACGTCATTCCAGAAGCCACTGAGACCAACGTCACTCCAGAAGCCACTGAGACCAACGTCACTCCAGAAGCCACTGAGACCAGCGTCACTCCAGAAGCCACTGAGACCAACGTCATTCCAGAAGCCACTGAGACCAACGTCACTCCAGAAGCCACTGAGACCAACGTCACTCCAGAAGCCACTGAGACCAACGTCATTCCAGAAGCCACTGAGACCAACGTCACTCCAGAAGCCACTGAGACCAACGTCACTCCAGAAGCCACTGAGACCAACGTCATTCCAGAAGCCACTGAGACCAACGTCACTCCAGAAGCCACTGAGACCAACGTCACTCCAGAAGCCACTGAGACCAACGTCACTCCAGAAGCCACTGAGACCAACGTCATTCCAGAAGCCACTGAGACCAACGTCATTCCAGAAGCCACTGAGACCAACGTCACTCCAGAAGCCACTGAGACCAACGTCACTCCAGAAGCCACTGAGACCAACGTCACTCCAGAAGCCACTGAGACCAACGTCACTCCAGAAGCCACTGAGACCAACGTCATTCCAGAAGCCACTGAAACCACCGTCATTCCAGAAGCCACTGAGACCACCGTCATTCCAGAAGCCACTGAGACCACCGTCATTCCAGAAGCCACTGAGACCAACGTCACTCCAGAAGCCACTGAGACCACCGTCACTCCAGAAGCCACTGAGACCACTGTCATTCCAGAAGCCACTGAGACCAACGTCACTCCAGAAGCCACTGAGACCAACGTCATTCCAGAAGCCACTGAGACCACCGTCATTCCAGAAGCCACTGAGACCACCGTCATTCCAGAAGCCACTGAGACCAACGTCATTCCAGAAGCCACTGAGACCACCGTCACTCCAGAAGCCACTGAGACCACCGTCATTCCAGAAGCCACTGAAACCAACGTCACTCCAGAAGCCACTGAGACCAACGTCACTCCAGAAGCCACTGAGACCACCGTCATTCCAGAAGCCACTGAAACCAACGTCATTCCAGAAGCCACTGAGACCACCGTCATTCCAGAAGCCACTGAGACCACCGTCATTCCAGAAGCCACTGAGACCACAGGCTCATCAAAAGCCACAAGACCCCGGGGCCAGAAGGCAAAAAAAAGACAAAGTGAAGTATATTTCTTTAATAGTCAGTAATGTGTTATTAGAACTATGTTAATACGTATGTAAGAACTATGTTTTTTAATACACTACCAGTCAAAATTTTGAACCCACCTACTCATCCAAGAGAATGGGAAAGCGTTGCCAAACCTTTGACAGATATTGTACATTCTAAATTAGTAATAACTTACTGTATTTATATATTAAGCATAGCATCAGTTCTGGCAGGTCACATTAGTCAGGCTCGAATCAGCTGATCTACGTCTACCTATAGGAATATGACGCCCATTACTGTATACAGTACATATATAAGCTCCTTCAGTATTATCAGCAGCTGTCACGTTTCTCAGGAGCGAATTACCCTGCTCCATCCCCAGCTCCACCTCTCGTCAGTCATTATAGCATTCAGATTACCCCTGAATCAGACTTAAATTCTCTTAAATATATTGTACATTAAAATAAATTACTGATATCTGCAATACATTTATTTTGGTTCTGTTCTGTTTACCCTACGCTGGGTTATCACTGCTTTTATGATTGTATGCTAGGCTGCATGGATGCGTAGGGAGTTCTTGTCCAGAACAGAACCATACCACCAATCAAAACTATATGCTAACTGTCAATCATATTTGATGATAGTGCTCTTGACAGAAATAGTGTTTAATAAAATTTGATATCTTGTATATTTTTAATACAGATCCAGTCCAACAGAGGGTAGCCAGAAATATGAAGCCAAAAAAAAAGTGTTAAGTACATTTTCTTTATTTAAAATGATATGATGTATCAACTACACATTGATTCTGCCATCACAGTTAGGTTTTGTTTATACTGGTATATTGGTATACTTATTTCAATGTTATATTGACTATCTTTCAGATGAGTGTCCAGAATGCTGTTGGAGAGTGAGGCAAAACAACTTTGACTACTCCAAGGTTTTGAAAAGAAGAGTGAGAGAGGTTTGTCTTTCTAAAGTATTTAAAACGCTCTTGCTTTATATCAATGTACTCGCACTCACTCATTATTAATATTTAAATTATTTTTGATTCTACAATGAATGAACAATGAACCTGTGTCCACAAAAGCATTTTTTCACGCGACTGGCATATTTGCACACGCCGCTGAGTTTCTTTTTCACGCTGATGCAAAGAGCATTCGTGGTTTTTTTACCAGTCGCCAAGAGTTGAAGAATGTTCAATTTTGGGTCAAATGCAGTGCTCATCACTGTAACTTTTTACCCAGCTGTCCAATCACAGTTGAGGAGGCGCGGGACTAATAACACACAACCACCACACTCTGCTCGTACAAAGTCAACAGATGACAGCAACAAGCATAATAATGGAACAAAATAATTTTAAACTAGAGCCAGAGCAAATACTTTATAATTTATCGACAATTTTGTATAGAAACAACACAGAAACAAACAATCTGTGAAATGAGATAACTAGTAACACTTTCGCGGATATTTAACATAATAACAACAAGCAAAGCACTGCCAAAACACTCTCAAGCACTCACACTCACGCACTTATCAGCTGGCTAAATGGTTTGGTGGACACACAGCCTAAGACTAAAAATATCTGCAGTGTTTGAGCACTTGATTCGACAACTAGATGTTTTGAAGACTGGATTTAGTGTTCATGGAGTGAGCACTAGTCACCATTTTTACAAACAAGATACATACAAAGTTTACTTTACAATAACAGAAAATAATTTGGCTGTATGTATTGCTCACATGATGTAGAACGCTATCCGAACAATACTTTGGTTAACATCAAATATGTAGAAAAAGTCTTAAATAAATCAAGGTATTATGTAGTAGGTTTTAAATGTTTAGGTAGGTCTTATTTATGTTGAAATTTATTTCATGGTATTTTTTGTAGTTCTTTGTTGTCTGTCTGACCAATATAAAACCTACAATTGCACACACAGTTCTGTAAATTAATGTACTTTTCAAGTAATTATTTGACTTTGGTTTTCCTTCAGAGCTTCATACTTTTTTGCAAGTAAATAGGTCTTACATTTCCTTCACAATGGTCTTCAAAAATGTGTTACAAATTTTACATTTTACTTAATGAAACTTGCAGAAACCCTGAAAACATTAATGCATAGATAAATATGGATAACTCTTTGGATATGTTATTAATGTAATGTCAACATGAATAGAAACTGTCACAAGGTTTTCATGTAATTTTCTAGATCCCTCTAGACCCCTAAGACAGTATATGATACTGTACTGTACCACTTTGAAACACAATCTTACAGCAGTAAATGTTATTTTTAAATGTTATTACATGTTAAAGCTACACTGTATAACTTTTTAAGATGATTCTTAGCAAAAAACAGTTTGCATGACTTGTGCCAAGACAAACGTTGCTGGATATTGAGTTGTGATAGATTTTTTTTTAATGTTTATTCTATAGGGAACAGAGGAGGTCCTCATTTGTTGGGTTCCATGCAAGACCTGGTAGGTGTACTAATGTACAGTTTATTAAATACACAACATTTTAAACATTAACAATGTCGACAGTTACTAAAATGTTTGAACATTTTTTTAATAGTTATATTTCATAAAATGATATATCATTTTGCTAGCCTGAATTAAGTTACTCATTAAATCTTTACTCAGAACATTGTCTCTTTACAGTGGGACCAAATGGAAAGACTCCTGGGAGCCCTCCTCCCTTCTTGAATAATGAATTACATTTTTATTTTTATTTTGTATTTTCTTTTATAATGAATAAAATAACTACAAACATAAACAAAGTTATTGACTTGTAATTCATTGCCTAAATTGCATATGCTATATAGAGTACACACAGATCTTTATAAATAACCTAATTAAAAATCCTCTGTTTATTGTCAGTTTTGTTTGAATAACTGTTATATCTACGTCTGTACGTCTGTTATGTTCTCACGTGTTTGTCTGTGTATGTAGTTATATATGTACTGTCTATATATTGGTTGTAAGCAGGATTTCTTGTAACTTGGTGGATGGGTAGGACATGGTACAGGAAGAAACCTATTATATTTTGTGGCTGTTAAAATTTTAGATTAATAAAATTTGATGTAGTTGGAGATATTTGCTCTACTTTATGCCTTTAATGTTCAGGTTTGTGTCCTTCTGTCCAGATGACATTGAGCGGAGAACATCATGATGGTGCTGGTTCCACCCCAGGGCAGGAAGTAGAACAGTAGTTGGCATGCCGTGTAGATGTACTATCATTATCTGCCTCTGTAATTGGATAGAAGACCAGTAGTAGTTGTCTTTTGATCTATTATTCATTGGCAATGCAATAATTATGCATTCAAAGCATCAAATTGATTTAATATTGGCATATAATTATAAATAGATTTAAATACATTAGAAAGAGAACTGTTTCAATTTCCAAGAAACAAATGTTACTTGTTTTACACAAGCTGAACAGGATTAAACAAAATAACC
Organism: Carassius gibelio; assembly: GCF_023724105.1. Classification (NCBI taxonomy): domain Eukaryota; kingdom Metazoa; phylum Chordata; class Actinopteri; order Cypriniformes; family Cyprinidae; genus Carassius; species Carassius gibelio. The sequence continues at coordinate 28,459,363 of NC_068416.1, read as the reverse complement.
TGTATTATGAAAATCAGGTGATCAGAGAACAAATATAAAATAATGGTTCATACACTAATAATAATTATCTTGTCTTTTTAGACTTCTAAAGCTATACAGATCCACTTTGGGAACTGGAAACCCTTAAAGCTCACCTTCACCTGGAAATGAGAGAATGGGTATATGGTAAGAAAATTCTGAAAATTATATCTGACACAAAAATAGTTTTGTGTTTATTATAAAGGTTGACCCCTGTGATAATCTTTTTGTCATATGTCATATGTTATTCTGCTGTAGTAATCACAAATTAAATGCTTGTCTATTACAATTTCACAAGCTCTAGCACCAAAATTTTTATAGTCACTTGTATGATATTTTAGAATAATTTTCATGAAGGTGGATTTTCTTTTGACAAGTAACGATAATGATTAAAAGTTTATTTTGATGTTACTAATTCAGCACTGAATAATATTTGTAGATATTTGGAATTGTCATGTTTTTCAGGGCTTTGACTGCTGTGTGATGATGTGTCATGTTTTTCTTTCTGTTTTTCCTTGCAATTCGTCTACAGGTCTCGGTGACTTGACAGAGGATGCTACCTATGGGCTCAACAGTCTCATCAATCGGAGGTCACTCAGAAGTCAACACAGACAGACTGTAAATGCAAACAGCAGTATAGGCGCTTTCGATTACATTGAGGACAGGACCAGTGCACTTAAGATGTGTACTAAATAAACCTGCCTTGCTTTTATATCAAACAGCGCTTTTTATGAAGGGATTTACAGTATAAGGGAATTTTCATCAGAAACCCAACTGTTAGAAAATAGTGCACTTTGATTTTTACATTTCAAACCAAAGCTACTAAGTGTTTTCACCCATAGCTTAGAGATAATAAAGAGCCACATATCTTCAGGAAAGTATTGACAATATAAATAATGGCACTTTGCTAAAAAGTTCAGATTATGTATTGTTATTAGAAACAAGGACAACATACTAACTATGGGTAAAGGTCTTTTCCTTTCCAGCACTTTTATACAATGTCAATTATATCATAAAAGTTTTTAAGATATATTTACCTGCCTTAATTCTTAAATTCAAAACTCAAAAATGAAAGAAGATATCAGCAAAAACTGAAATTGTACTATTCTTATGAATATTTGCATTTATTTGTCTCTTATTTTTCTGACAACAAAAACAGAAAAGCTGCTGTTTCTCCTGACTGACATCACCAAGTAGCGGATTAATAATGTTAAAAGTAATTTTGCATGTTATTACAATGCATTACCGGTATTTTGCTTTAAATAAATCATTGTTATTTTTTGCATGTAAAAAATCTGATGAAGTACAATAATTACAATGTACTTTACTTCAATATTTCCATATTATACTTTGTGTATGTATGTAAGCTATGTATGCAATATGTATATACTGTTTGTAGTTTCAGCATACTTGTTAGTGAACACCATCAAATCGATATTAAACCATACATGTTTTTCTGTTATGCTTTCCATATCGCATCATCTAAATGTACATCAATATAGTCATAAATCATATCCACTTTAGCTGACATTCTGTAAAACTGTATGGAGAAATATCTTTCTTTGTCTTGATGCATACATATGTGCAATACTGTAATAAAAACAATTATGTTTTTTGCTTGTTGAATGAACTTCCCATTAAAGTACCATTTGGACACATAATTGGTTTATTCTTTAGACAAATGCAGATATTCACAAGTTCAGGACTTGTGTTTTCAAGTGCAAAAACACTTAAATAGTGGCTATTTTACTTAGGTGTGGTACATACATATGTGCACTACTGTAATAAACACAACTGTGATAGCATTACCTGTTGTGTGAACTTCCAGTACCATTTGAACACATAATTGGCTGACACATACATAATTGACTGACTCTAGACGAGTGCAGATGCTCACAAGTTCATGGCTCATGAAAAAACACTTAATAGTGGATATTTTACTTAGGTGTGGTACATACATACTGTATGTGGACTACTGTAATAAACACAACTGTGATAGCATTACCTGTTGTGTGAACTTCCAGTACCATTTGAACACATAATTGGCTGACACATAATTGACTGACTCTAGATGAATAAAGATGCTCACAAGTTCTTGGCTCATGCAAAAACATTTAAATTGTGCATATTTTACTAGGGCGTGGTACATACATATGTACACTACTGTAATAAATACAATTTTGATGACATTGCCTGTGGGGTTGGAGGTTGGGCCTCCAAATGCCTCACTGAAACTATGGCTGGGTCAGGGCTGTGTCCATGAAATGTTGAAATTAAAGCTTTATGTAGGACTAACCCAAATACATTGTTGAAAATGTCTTGGCCTGGAGAATAATATATGCCAGTATGAAGATGAGAAATGGGTCCTGTTTTGAAATATTGACCTCTGAACTGTGACCTCAGCACATGTTGAAAGCCTTGTCATTCAGGAAGAGAAGGGGCTACAGACATGGGACCAATTGTTGTAAAGAGCCCTTCACTTTAGCTATGTGACTATACTCTTGTGGATAGAGTCACTAAAAGGGGGTGCAGTAAATTATGGTCAAAATTTATTTTCACCTATTCAGCAGTTACATATTTAAAATATTATCACACAAATGCTATTAACATCCACTTATATCCCTAGGTGTACTGTTAATTAATTGTTTATAACTTCCAATTCTAAGTAATAGGTTATATTGATTTAAACTACAATTCCCTATAGCAGCGCAATGCGGCCTGATACAAATTTGCGCCATTTTTGTAGTTCTTCCAGTTAGCAAAGTATTGCTGTAAATAAGGTTGCAAAAAGAAACATCTACGGAATATATCAACCATATAGTACAGACGAAGACGTACTTACACTGTATTTAGATGATCTATGTTAAGAAAAAGTTATATTGTTAGTTTATTTCAGATATTTTGGAGCACCACAGCTCGTCTTGCTGGCAAAATAGGGGTTTAAAGTCAGAATAAAGGTTTTACTGCAGCCGAAGTCTTAAAACGTTTGTTTGGCCATATGGCTTTACTAAACTGACCCCTTTGTGATTAAAAATGTGATGTTAGCATAGCTAAACAATAATGCTTTTTTTGTGCATTTTGTGTTAGCATCAAGGATTAATGTGCTTCATATGAATGATATTTGGGTAAATATGGCATTGTTTGTTTGCGTATACTCTCGGACGTGAAACAATTTACTATAGTAAATTTTAGTATAGGCTACTGTATTATAGTATGTACTGTACAGATTTGGAAGCTTAGCTAGACTAGGTATTGCATGTGATCTTACCTGTTGTGACAAAAAAAAAAAAAAAAAAAAAAAAAAAAAAAAAATATATATATATATATATATTCTATTGTTGATCAATTTGTCAATGTAGAAAATATGTGGTGAACAAATGTGTACAACAACAAATTATAACCAAAACTGAAATAATGATGATAATTATTTTACTAAAGAAATTAAGAATCAGTCAGACAGTGATTGAAAATTCAGATTCAAGGTTTTATTATTTACAATGGGGAGAGCTAACTTGAGCTACTCGGTCAGGAAACCAGTTTGTGCAGTGGAGAAGAGAGAATCTATAATTCATCATCCGTAGAGGCATCTGTGGAGACATTCTCATATGGGTCTTCATCATCTTCTTCAACAACGGATCCACCATTCCCATTTACTACTATTTGGGAGTAGGTTTCTTTCACAGCTACCATGTCTGTTTTGATCTCCTCACATTTTTGGAGGACAGCACTGTGCAGGCCATGGTAAGCTTGACCAGACAGTCCTGAAGGGTAGCCTAAAAATCAAATTGGGATAAAAAAAAAAAAAAAAAAAAAACAATTAACCAAAACATAAATATTGCAGTTTGTATCATCTGCAAGCAGTTAAATTTAACTTTATGAAGTAAACAGAATTAAGAAATTAGTACTCACTCTGTGTGGCCAGGTCATCTGCTAGTACATTAGCCTGGTCCTTCAAGGCCCTGCAGGTTCTTGTAAGATGAGTCCAATGTTGTTTCATTTCCTCTAAAAGTATAGCCTCTTCCTCAATCAGTCTCTCCAGCTGCATCACCTTGTCAAAAACCTTCTTCTTCATGCCTAAGGAAGTGTCAGGTTCTATCAAGACAAATGACAAATTGAATTAACCACCATATTAAAATACTACCTCTTATTGCCTTTTTGAGAGTAAAATCCAATAATGGTACAATTCTTTGTCCCTACAACATAGGCAACAAGTGATTGGTGTTGAATCTACAGTGTGAAAAAAAAAGGGCGAGCCACCTTGACACATTAATCTGAGGAATGGCGAGTTGGCAAAAACAAAACGGTTTAAAAATAAAATGATTATAGTCTGTTCCAAAACAAATAAAAAACACATGTTGGGCCTCTTTCCTTTGAAAGTCGGAGTTTAATGAGTTAATCTTTTAAATGAAGATTCACTAAAACTATTAATGTCAAACTTTACAAACCAGAATCCCAAGGCCAGATAGGGCTTTCTGCTGCCAGAAGGTCTTCAACTGAATCTACAGATTCTGTGGTAGTTGGAAGATCATTGTATTGGGATATGGCATTAAACAGCTTTTTCTTATCCTCTCTAATCCGTCTTCGGATCTTGTGTCGCTGTTTGTTACGGTCTGCAGAAAAAACAAATAATTTTAAGGAGGATATGCATAATGTTTGGTCACTGTGCTAATGGACATCCAAAAGGCTCCTTACAAATTATGTTATAAAGCGCACATATCATCGGCGACTAAAAATACAATTGTACAATATTTTGACTACACCTCTGGTTAATTTAACCATAATAAATAACCTGGAATGTGGCCAATGTTCAAGTAATGGAGGGAGTTGGGTGATGGTAACACTGGACATATAGGAAGGCAGGACTGTTCACTCAATGTAGGAAGGTTGTGTAGTGGCTTAAGTGCACAGTGTAGATGGAAGACTTTGTTCATTGTTAAGATATGATCAAATTTAAATTACTTAGATACAGCTATAGATCTCACATTTTAAAATGAACTCCACAAGTACATGAAGGCATGGAGGCTACTTACCGGTTACTCGATACAGATCCCTCTTTTTCTGCTGGATGCCCAAGAATAGGCCTTCAATCAGATGTTGCAACGCCACTGGATCATCTGTTCTGAAGTCATCTGGTGCTGTAAAGTATTTATGAAGGTATTTGATCAGTATCATGCATTTTCTGTGCTATCAAAAATAGAACAACTATACTATTTCTATAAAACACCTTATACATTAAATATGGTAAAAGGAGGATTCAATAAGAAGAATGTAGTAGGAACACATGTAAAAACAAAAAGGACATCTACAAATGTTCTGCCAAAGAATCTGAAATTTTTTTTTCAGTTTGCTAATTTTTCAAGGGTGAGTAAGTATTATAAATTTGAGGGAGAAAGCTACATCAAGTTCAATTATTAACTTAGCATTTCGAGCCATTTCTTCGTTGATTTTCACTTTTGTTGTTGCATGGTTTCTTAGTGAGGTTCTCCTACTGCTGTGAGGAGTATTTCACAAGTAAAAAAATAAATAAATAAAAATAAACACATTTATCTATCTATAGAAAAAAGTACATACTTACTGTCAACTGCCCACTGTCTCACATCAGTGACCCACTGTTGCAGTTCCTCATCAGACCTTTGCGTGCACTTCTTTATAGCCGCAATGTCTTTCTTGACTTCCTTTGTCTTTTGGATAGTCTCAAAAGAATAATTAATGGAAAGTCACAAAAACCTTCAGCAATACTGAAAGTATTAGATACTTGGTATGTACAACTTATAAGTGGACTTTAGACAAATGAAATTTAACCTTCATTGACGAAATCTTTATTTTTTTACTTACCTTCAAGTACCGTGTAGACAAGTACTTGTGCAGGTTTCTTTTTTTGCGCTCATTCCATCCTCTGGCATGCAATGTGATCATATCTACTCGTGCTGTAATGATGAAGGCATAAATGTGCTTTTCAATTAGTGGTTAGTCACGGAGTATGTTGAATAAAAAAAAGAAAAAAAGAAAAGCTGTCTTAACAATACATGAGAACTGTAAAAAAGGACCACTCACCAGCCTTACTCATGTATTTTGTAGTTAGAGCCACACGGGACAAAAAGCTGTTCACTTGTTCAACTTCTTCACCAATTGTTGTGCCTGCCCCTGTTTGATTTTTGCCACCCCACTGCACCTACAGCATGCACACCAAATGTACAAACTAAAAAAAATAAAGTTCATGGATATCAAAATGGTTAAAGGCTTAGTTACCATATTGTTCAAGAATATACTTTTACCTCACATTTTGTAGAGTGCCCCTTTGCATGCATAACTGAGAGAAATGGCTTCATCTGAGTCAGGTTTTGCATTTCTGGGAATGCTTGAGCCACCTTTTGAAGATAGGGCCAATATCGACACATGATGTCAGTGCAGAAGAACTTGCAGTTTGTTTTTGTGGCCAGTTCCTTCTGCAGAAACAGAGGGTATGCAAATATCTCGCCCCTAAACATGTTCAACCCTCTAAGCAATATGCTGTGCCTGCAAACTGCCACCTCTAGGCCCTCTTCATCACATTTAGTGTTTGTCTTTTTAGAGGTCTCCCTGGCTGCAGCCCATGTTGATGTTCCACAGATGCCTTTTCCATGTACCTGTAACAGTGTCATATCAAATATATTCACAAACTAGAGCCTGATTCACCGTGTACAATCCCAAATCTTTTGACAAATATCTTACTGGGATGGTCTTCTCACGAACACAATCAACAAATGTTGCTACATCTTTGTCATTAGCCAGAAAAACTCCATCAAAAAATGGTTGTTCCTCTGTCCTACAGGAAGATAAAAAAAAAATAAAAAATAATACATTGCTATGTGTACTGTGCTAGACTAACTGAGACTTGTTACATCACGTGTATATTGTTGCCCTCTTGTTGGTCTGATTGCTTCTATTGTTCTTCGGATGAAAGCGTCTGCTAAATTATTAAATGTAAATGTTATAATATACCCCTTTGTTTTGCTGAATCTGTATAGTTTTCTGTTTCCGTCTGCAGACACAGCAACTGTATCTGGGGTGCAAGCTGGGCAAGAGAAGTGATCAATGCCGCAGAGTTTTTCTCTTTTATGACGACAATATGTCCATTCAAGGAAAGCTTTTTGGAACACGTTGCCACAAATGTTACCACTCTGAAATTATAAAAATTTGAATACAGTGACATGCCAGTAAGATTTGCATAAATGCGAATTACTTTCCAAGTCTTACCCTTCCAAATTGTTGTGAGCGCTGTTGTAACATTTTCACAAATGCTTGTCTTGAAAGCCCAGGTGCAGTGATCTTCAGGTCCTCAAACGACGTGAAGAGGTCTACCTTGTATATGGTTTGAAACTCGACAGTGCCTGGCCAGTAACCACTAAACAACAGGTCAACCACCTCAGGTGTCCATGATGCAAGACAAGCTCTGCAATTCATCACTGGCAGGAAGACGTCATAGCGACCTGCAAAGATTTCAAAAGAAAATAAATAAGTAGTAAACACACTTTGGCTGTGTTTACTCTTGGCATTAACATGCGATCACCGTGATTTGCTCAAGCAGATCGGATAATATGCCAATCAGGACACGGTGTGTTTACACCTGTCCACATCAAGTGGCTTTTGTATCTGGATAACAGATTGGATCTCGCATTCCAGAAAAAAAAAAAAAAGATTGCTTGTAGGTCTATTCTATTGGGTGCAGAGGCATTTCGGTTGAAACAAGCCCCATAAGCAGAGCCTAATGGAGCAATATCAGACTCATATTCTTACTAGAATCTCAATATGATGACGTCAGGCTAGGGTTCTGGAACTTTAGGGTGCGAAAGCAAACATTTCAGTATATTTGCGAATCTATGTATTTTGCACATGTCTGTATTGAAAAACCACACAGCTATGTGCACCAATTCCTAGAGAGAGGAGGTGGAATAAAGACAGTGGGTGGGTCTTGGGTCTTGTGTGACGTCCACCTGTGAATCCAGAACCGATGGCTGTATTGCGTTTACATTACACTGAGATACGAGTCCTCGACTCCCTCTGAACCTGGACACACTGATCGGATAACATTGCCATCATAAATGCGTTTACACTTGTCTTTTCTATGTGTATGTGGACAACATCCGGATACAGGTCGCATGTTAATGCCAATTGTAAAGACAGCCGTTGATACTTTTCAGACATCAGTCAGCAGGTTAAGCCAATAGACAAATACAATACGAAATATTGCAAGTCATACCATTTATACAGATGAGCACAACAGATCGTCCAGCTACAACAGCCAGGTTTTGAGGGTCACAATCACAAATTTTGTCTGGTCGTGTAATGGGCAGCAGACACACTAGATGAAAGAAAAAATATATGAACTAAAATGAAAACATGTTTTTAAGCTTTCAAGTACTTCTTACCTTGTTCATATATGACATTTTGGCCACTGAGGTCCTGCACAGCAGTTGATGGTGGGAGAGGTTTATAGAATCCATCTATAAGAGTCTCTCGGTTGTGAAAAACAAGATGTTGATGTGTAGAAACGTCACACTGGCCACAGTAACGGGGTTTCGGGAAACAGTCCTTGCACCTGATGACTGCTTGTTTCAAGCTGCAGTGATCACAAGGACCATAATGCACACAGTCTGAAGCAAGCAAACTGTCAAGGAGTTTTGGCCTTGCTTCCTCCCAGCGTTCTTCAGACAAGGTTTGCCTCAATGCCCAATCATGAGATGCTGCTGATCTGGGTTCATCACACTCCATTGCATTTTGGAGTTGCTGTAGTTGTAAATCTTGCAATAAAAAATAAAATTAGATTACAACTCCTTACCTGTTACAAGCTCGTAAACCAAGTGCACAAACTCACAAAACATTAAACAAGTAATATCTCAGATATTTGTACATTTAATATTTATCATAAAATGTTGGCACTTTTGTTCATTCAGAGGGACTTCGTGAAGACAGTGATACAGTTCCGATGGTTAAAAACATTTAAGGTAAACTTACCAATAATCTGTTGTGCATCTACATCTCCAAAATGTTGTTTGGAAGTTGAGGCTTCAGATGTGCTTGCAGTTTCTAGAATTATACAATTTTAATGCAGTATCTTGCATTCAAACAACAGAAAAGATGCAAATCAACATGAAATGGGATTACTTATAGGGAACAGAGAGGGGAACTCTTTTCCACTGTAGAGCAGCTCATATGAAAATGTATTTTACAAAATTACCGGTCTGTTAGTATAGACAGACTTCAGGGTATAAAGTCAAAGATATGCACTGTATTAATAGGCAATATTTTTTTAGCAAACAGTATTTGGTTGAACACATTAAATACAATAATCCTACATTAAATCAAAAACAATTGCTTACCGAGCTCAACTTCTTGAGGGTTACTTGAAGAGACAATGGTTGAGGCAACTGGTTTTCCAGATCTGTCTAGAGAGAAGTAAACGGAAAAAATTATTTGATTTACACAATACTTATTGAAAAATCAAAGGATCTAAAACCTCAAACCATACCTTTCTTTGGTTTGCGCTTCTCATAGACCAAGAATCCTTCTTGGTCTCTTTTTTTCCACCTAAGTTTAAGATCAATCTTTTTTCTTTTTTGTTTTTTAGGTGGTGTTTTGACCGCTTCCTCACTCTGTATTACTCAAACATAAGAGGTAGAACAATGACTCCGAACTATATACATTTTTAAGAAATAATAACATGATTCAGAATATCATTTATGGAAGTTGCAAAAAATACAAACAGTGGTATAGTAACAAATTCCAATGATCCATTTTCTTTTCCCACATTAGTGAAATACTGATTGATGCAGAAAGCATGCTACATAGTTTTATACAAAATACCTGCATCTCCTCCAAATCAGCCATTATTTCCTCAAGATCACAGTGTAATTCCTCCTCCATATTTTTCTCTGTAGGCTGATCAGATGACTCTCTCAGTCATTTATTTTGTAATACCTGAGGACCATAAAAAACAAAGTACACATAAAAACAAATGAAAATAAATGGGTAGTGGTTTGCAGAGGATTTCACATCCATGGTTAAGGTGGGAAACAACCTTGATGAGGTTTTCTTTCCCTACCCAGGCAATGCTTAAATAAATGTTTTCTATGCAAGGTAATTGGGTGCCGGTAATGCGTTGGTGATGGAAGTGTTTAAGGTCCGAAGCAGAGCAACCGCCTAGCATTAATCAACTCACCTGTCTGCGTTGTACTGAATGAGGCAGAGCGATAGTGAGATTACAGATGATCTTCAAATCTGTTAAAAAAAAGTTTTGAATTAATTTATGAAAACAATACATTTATAAGAAAATACAGGGTCAGTGACGATCTGAAAAATAAATCAACGCAACTTATTTTAGTAAGAGAACTGTAACCAAATTGCTATATAAAACATAGAAATTCCAGGCAAAGTAGGCTCACAAAGCCAAGAGCAACATTTGTTAGAGGTGGTTGTGCTGTTGCAGGGAAAGTGGAAACATTGAACTACATTAAAGCTGCTACATTAAAATGCATGTACAATATATAAATAAATGTAGTAATACGCATTCATATGCAATTATGGCTATGGCACAAGTTGCTGCTGCATGGAAAGACTAACCTCCTGTTCCTTGATAGGCTAAAAAAAAAATAAAAAACTTTACTCTTCTTCCTCTTTGATATGACTGGAACCTGCAAGCACATGTTAAATTGTTTGTTAATATAAGGCATTTGGCTACACGGAAATGTAGTTTCTTAGTGTAAGAACAAAAAATATTAACACCATGTTGTGCATAAAAAAAGAAAAGAAAATACACGTTTGTACGCACAGTATTATGGCATCACGTACTTAATTGGTCGACAGCATAGACTGTATAAAAACATGGACGTAGTGTCAGTGACGTCACCCGTAGACACCTGAAGTGTGCAGAGAGGCCCGTCGCGACTCTCCCGGACAATCAAAAATGGGCAGAAAGGCGGGGGCTACTTGCTGAAGCCACGCCCACCCAGCGCGATGGCAGTGTCAACAGCGGCAATCCCCCAGTCACTCAAGTGGACACGCCCTTAATTATGCAGAACTTTACTTCTTAATATAATTTAAACGGATGAGTTATAAAAAAATTCACCCCCTTCACAGTTGTCATGAAGGGCAAAATTAGCTATTTTGGCCAAAATCATTTTTTGAACCAGGCTGTAAACATGTTTTTTTCTGCTGTAAAGTTGGGCATTTTAACATGGGGAGTCTATGGGACTGACTCCCTTTTTGCCGCCAACTCAAGCGGCCAGTCGATGAATTGCAGTTGTAGTCACTTCCTTATTGGCCTCACGAGAAAGAGCGGGAGGTTGGCGCTCGAGCGACAGTTTCATGGGATCTGTAGTTCTATACGACACAGATTAAGCATTCAAAGTAATGCAATATCTCGCATTTATTTGCAAATATGGATGCGCTCCTAACTGGCGATATGATGATAGTGTGCCGGGGTTCTGAGGATGTAACTTATGCAATGGATGTAACTTTATGAACTTCAGCTAAATCACCCAGGCATTCGCCTGCATGTCCTACCGACGTCATAAGCACACACATGATTCTAACGTTACATTTACCATTAAAGCAAACATGATTCAGGAAAACAACACATATCACTAACATTTATCACAAAAATAACACCAGTTAACCAGTTTTAGGATAATGGGATATACTAGTGTACATACCTCTGCTCTTACTGTCGATCACAATGTCATGCAGTCCTTCTCTTTAGCGATCCCAGTGGACGTTTGTGTTTCAAAACTGTGGCAATACGTACCAAGTGGTACATATTTGTGGCGCTGCAAAAAAGTGTGCAGAGGTACGTATTTCCCATGAGACCAGGTTGTATGTGATTGATAATGCTTTAAATTATATTGTGTGTGTGTGTGCGTGTGTGTGTGTGTGTGTGTGACAAACTTGAGTTGTAAATAAACAGTTTAATCTAGAGAATCATTATAAATCAAAATAACATCTAAATCACAATATTGGTTGGTTTGATTCTGAAATGGCAAAAGCTGTGAATATTTCCACTTGACTGATCTGAGATCAGTGACATGAGCAGATCATGATCCAGTGTTTTCAGAGCAGAGCTTCATAGTTTATATCTCCTGAAAGTCAAGAAATTAAGATTTAAGAGTATTGTATTTCTACAGCTGTACTATAAAATACAAGTATACGTTTACAGCTCTTAAGTGCTCTATTAGTTATTGCTGCTTTCTAAAAAGACAAAACCTTCTGTCAGAACTGTATTAGATATTTATTCTCTGTATGTTATTAATATCTCACCTCATCTGTGATCGTCTCTCTTTGAATCCTCAGAATTAATCTCTCCAGGTCTGTCTGAATCATGTCAAACTGTGAATCACAAACATCTTCATTTACAATGGATGAATGTTAAAGCTCAGGATTCATAGAAAGCATTCAGAAGAAGAAACAGAGTTGAGTGTTCCCTGGACACTGCAGTATAAATGGCTGCCCACTGCTCCAGGTGTGTGTATGGGTCACATACTGTATCTGGCTGTATTGCCTTAAAGGGACTTTGCATGAAGTGTCCAACATTCCACACTTTGTTTTTTTCGGTTATTTAAGTGCATCATCCGGGTGTGCACTGCTCACACTATTTATACCACAAAACATCATAGTGCATAAGTACGTGATTTGGGAGAAGCACCTTAAATGTTGTAAATCCCACAGTTTGAATTCAGTGCAAACTATCAGCGCTCATCACCTGCTATAGATGCTGCTCCTGTCTGAAGAGAAAACACACTCTCAGAACTATAACACACACACAGTACATACATTCTGTCATTTCAACAGAACTGAGTGTTTTAGTCATTTAGTCTGTGTGTGTGTGTGTGTGTGATCAGTGAGAATCTCACCTCGTCTGAGAGTCACTCAGAATAAAACTGTCTGGATCATCAGAAACTAGACATTGAAATATACATCATCTGATTATCCTCATAGTGTTATATAAAAAGCTATTGTTGATTATGTATTGATGATAGACATGTCACAGTGTTTTATATTTAATATGATGAATACTCACAGTTTGGTATTCCACTATTAATGCTGTTTCTTCTGGTTAGTCTCAGCGTCTGTTTCTCTTCTGGTCCTGAAGATTGTCTCTTGCTCTCTTGATTTGTATTTTTTCTTTTTTTGTCCATTTTATTTTCTTCCATTTTTTGATGCTATACAGATCTTCTGCCATTAATTAGTTGTTGTATTTTTTTCCATTATCTGTTAAAAAAAATAATATAAACATCCTTGTGTCCAGAATTGCTAATAAAATACCCTTCATGTGTCGTACAATACAGTGTTATGATATTGTGAAGAGTTGACAGTCATGGCTAATAGTTAGAGAGTTGTACTTGTAATGCTCAGTTCTTGGACCACTTCTCTTCTCTGTCTACATGGCATCATTAGGTTCTGTCATTCAGAAACATGGGTTTTCATACCACTGATATGCTAAGTAACTACAAGTCTAACTACTGGGGTGCCTCAGGGCTCAGTTCTTGGATCACTTCTCTTCTCTGTCTACATGGCATCATTAGGTTCTGTCATTCAGAAACATGGCTTTTCATACCACTGCTATACTGATGACACTCAACTCTACCTCTCATTCCATCCTGATGATCCGACGGTAGCTATTCGCATCTCAGCTTGTCTAACAGACATTTCTTCCTGGATGATGGATCATCACCTTCAACTCAACCTTGCCAAGACAGAACTTCTTGTGATTCCAGCAAACCCATCGTTTCATCACAATTTCACCATCAAGTTAGGCACATCAACCATAACTCCTTCAAAAACAGCTAGAAGCCTTGGAGTTATGATTAATGATCAGCTGACTTTCTCAGACCACATTGCTAAAACTGTCCGATCCTGCAGATTTGCTTTATTCAACATCAAGAAGATCAAGCCCTTTCTTTGGGAACATGCTGCACAACTCCTTGTTCAAGCTCTTGTTCTGTTTGGACTTTTAAATTAAATGAAAGTGAAAAGTGAAAGTGACGTGACATTCAGACAAGTATGGTGACCCATACTCAGAATTTGTGCTCTGCATTTAACCCATCAAAAGTGTACACACACAGAGCAGTGAAGACACACACACACACTGTGAACACACACACACACACACACACACACTGTGAGCACACACCCGGAGCAGTGTTCATCATTTATGCTGCGGCGCCCGGGGAGCAGTTGGGGGTTCGATGCCTTGCTCAAGGGCTCCTCAGTCGTGGTATTGAAGGTGGAGAGAGCACTGTACATGCACTCCCCCCACCCACAATTCCTGCCGGCCCGGGACCTTTCGATTGGGAGTCCAACTCTCTAACCATTAGGCCACGACTTCCCAATGTGTTACCAAATGTTACCTTCTTTTGGAATGAGTCCTTAGCCATCTTCAAGAATCGCCTTAAAACACATATCTTTTGTAAGTCATTTCTAAGTCACTTTGGATAAAAGCGTCTGCTAAATGACTAAATCTAAATGTAGATGTAAATGTAATGAGCTTACTGCTCTGTGCTTTGCTTCTTATTTCTGTACTTTTCTCTGATTTTTCTAAGATTTTTCCTTCAGCAGATCAGCACAGTGCTCAAACAACAGATTTTTGGCACAAATGCTAAAACTAAAAACTCTTTTGGACTGGAATAATACTACAAAAAGAAAACTTTGCCTCCCACTGCCAGCAGCTTACATTCCGGAGACGGGAAAACAACTGCCTACCAAACAGAAGAGAGAGAAAATGCCTCCTGTTGGATCTACCTGTTGCATGAACTGATGCAAACTTCTGCAAAGGATTGTGATTCTTGAAACAAAGTTACTTGCTGGACTTCCAAAACAGGCGAAACACTCAGCAGACGGTCGTCATGGACCCCCTCAGCATACAGCCGGTGAGTCCCATGAATCTTCTGAATCTCAACAGTTTATACCAAGTGTAGAGGAACAAGCCAAAACTGATTACCACACTAATCAATGGCATAAACAGGGAGCGAGATCCAAAGCAACACGAGACATCAGATTGTCACGAGTTTCTCATATTGCTGCCGCAGCTTACTCTACCCCAGATTCGACTATGACAAGGTGCTGGTATTGCTAGATCTCAGTGCTGAGTTTGACACTGTCGATCATAACATACTACTAGAGAGACTGGAAAACTGGGTAGGGCTTTCTGGGATGGTACTCAAATGGTTCAGGTCATACTTAGAAGGGAGAGGCTATTATGTGAGTATAGGAGAGCATAAGTCCAAGTGGACGTCCATGACATGCGGAGTCCCACAAGGCTCAATTCTTGCACCGCTCTTGTTTAGCCTGTATATGCTTCCACTGAGTCAAATAATGAGAAAGAACCAAATTGCCTATCACAGCTATGATGATGATACCCAGATTTACCTAGCCTTATCTCCAAATGACTACAGCCCCATTGACTCCCTCTGCCAATGCATTAATGAAATTAATAGTTGGATGTGCCAGAACTATCTTCAGTTAAACAAGGAAAAAACTGAAGTCATTGCATTTGGAAACAAAGATGAAGTGTTCAAGGTGAATGCATACCTTGACTCGAGGGGTCAAACAACTAAAAATCAAGTCAGGAATCTTGGTGTGATTCTGGAGACAGACCTTAGTTTCAGTAGTCATGTCAAAGCAGTAACTAAATCAGCATACTATCATCTCAAAAACATTGCAAGAATTAGATGTTTTGTTTCCAGTCAAGACTTGGAGAAACTTGTTCATGCCTTTATCACCAGCAGGGTGTACTGTTGTAATGTAACTCCTCACTGGCCTTCCCAAAAAGAGCATTAGACAGCTGCAGCTCATCCAGAACACTGCTGCCAGGATTCTGACTAGAACCAGAAAATCTGAGCATATCACACCAGTCCTCAGGTCCTTACACTGGCTTCCAGTTACATTTAGGATTGTTTTTAAAATACTTTTACTCGTATATAAGTCACTAAATGACCTAGGACCGAAATATATTGCAGATATGCTCACTGAATATAAACCTAACAGAGCACTCAGATCACTAGGATCAAGTCAGTTAGAAATACCAAGGGTTCACACAAAACAAGGGGAGTCCGCCTTTAGTTACTATGCTGCCCGCAGTTGGAATCAGCTTCCAGAAGAGATCAGATGTGCTAAAACACTAGTTTACATTTAAATCTAGACTCAAAACTCATCTGTTTAGTTGTGCATTTATTGAATGAGCACTGTGCAATGTCCGAACTGATTGCACTATATTTTCACAGTTTTTTTTTATTTATTCTTTTTTTATGTAAAATCATTTTCTAACCATTTTAAATTCATTTTAATAAAGAAATTTCTTTGTAAATGTAGAAATGTAGAGCACTATTTCCAAGTAGGCCTGTAGGTCACACTTAGTTACTTTTGCTTATAGGGAAATTCCTGCACTGCAGTTCTTAGATTTCCTTTGAAGTGTCTGAGTAAAAAAGAAATAAAACTTGCACTGCTAGTCAAAACTTTTTGAATGGTAAGATTTGACATTTGTTTTAACGGTGTTTGTTTAACGGTGTTCACCAAGCCTGCATTTTTTTTGACCCCAAATACATCAAAAGTATTAATATTGTGAAATATTTTTACTATTTAAAATAACTGTTTGAATGTATTTCAAACTGTAATGTACTCCTGCATTGTTAATCATTTTTGTATTTTATTTTAAAAAAAATCACATAAATCTATCCTTTCATTGGAGAATAAGAATTCAAAATGGGTGTAATATCATTATGACATAACTGTTTTTCTCTCACATTGGACATAATTAATGATACCCCTTCATTCAATGCTTTCAATTCCTTCATCCAGAATCACTCCTGATCCTTTAGATCAGTTCACCACACTCATGATCTACAGGGTTCAGGTCAGAAGACTGGAATGGCTATAGCATAAGCTTTGTGTGTTGTTTATAAGGATTGATTTTGGATTATTGTCCAGTTGGAAGATCCAAACATGGTCCAATATTTCTAACAGCTAATTAATTAATGTATTTATTTTTTATCTGTTGGTATTTGATAGAATCAAAGACGCCATGTATCTAAACATGATGGCCAGGTCCTCCAGCAGAAATATAGGGCCACAACATCTAAAATAAAGCACAATTAAATATTACATTTTACACATGGGGTACTTTTTATCCCTGTGTTCACCAAACCCATTGTGAATGTTTACTGTTAAAAAGCAGTTTTTTTTTTCATTTTGTTTGTTTCATCTGATCATAGCAGCCAGTCCCATTTGAAGTTCCAGTCGTGTCTGATAGCTGAAGATGCTGGAGTTTGTATTTGGATGAGAGATTAGTTTAACCCGATCCTTGCTGTACAACTTTTTTTTTTTTTCTGCATTGTAGGGAATTTGTAGATTGTACACATAAAATATTTAGGTATTTATTTATTTTTTTTCCACCTTTCCCAAAACCATGAACGTGATTTTTTTTTTTTTTTACGACAGCATAGCTATTTTTTTTTTTTTGTGTGTCATAAAAAGTCATGTTTCATAAAATTCAGTTTCGTACCATTCTGGTAAAGTTGCAATTTTTACAAATCCAAAATGTAAAATTCTCCAGTCAGAAATGACTGAAGACTGCACAAGGGTAAATTATTGACCTGATGGTGGAAGTCACTTTTTAATTTTTGAAGCTCAGTTATCTTTTCTTGCACATCATAAATATATTATTTGGTTTTTCACATTGTGATGGATGATTAAGGGAATTTGGGCTTTGTTTTTCCTCCTATTTATTCAAAATGATTAATAAAGTAGATTTATTTTCACATGCTTCTTTGAACATATTTACCAAGGGTGCCAATATTTCTGACCATGAATGTATATTAGGGCATTGGATGTTTGCTTAAAGTTAAGAATTTGTCAAAGTATTGTTTTTGTGACAGTTAATTTTTTTGAATGGGTTCTTGTAATGCTTGAGGTCATCTCTCGTAGGAAGACACTCACTGTCTGGGGATTTTTTTCGACATCGAACCTCTTTCAACTACTGCCTGGAAATAACAAGATGTTCTTTCCCAGAAAATATGACATTTGAAAGGGCTTGTTTTGCTGTATTAGTTCTAGGTTTGAAAACCATGTCTAACCACACATGCATTGTAATCATAATATTTAGCACAACATGACCTATTTAGCTTGTTCTGATAACAACATACGTAGGTGACCCTGGACCACAAAACCAAGTGTCTTAAGCATATTTTTTTTGAAACTGAGATTTATACATCATCTGAATAAATCATCTCTCCATTGATGTATGGTTTGTTAGAACAGGACTATATTTGTCTGAGATACAACTATTTGAAATCTGGAATCTGAGGGTGCAAAAAAAAAAAAAAAAAAAAAAAACAAACATCTAAATGTCAAGAAAATCTTCTTTAAAGTTGTTCAAATGAAGTTCCTAGCAATGCATATGACTAATCAAAAATACATTTTTGGTATATTTACAGTAGGAACATGACCTTGGCATAAATGAAAAATCAATAATTCTGACCCATGCAATGTTATTTTGGCTATTGGAAAAAATATACCCAAGACACTTAAGACTTTGGTTTTGTTCTCAAGGGTCACATATGACATACACTCCAAAATAATGGTTCTTCTGCTGTAAAAACCTTATTTTGGAGTGTACGTCTTATGTTTTTGTAACATATATAGGTCAGATGTGGCTATTCAAATGATATGATGCCAATAAATTTTTTTTTTTTTAAAAACTTGATTTTTAAGAGTTTAATGGATGAGTGACATTAATGGAGAGTCTACATCTATTTGACTTTTTCTTATTAATAATTAAAAAACACACTTTACTTTACTATTTTATTTCTTCAATCTTTACTTTTTCATCTTACACTGCATTTCTTCAACTTTTTCTTAGGATATTCACTACTTCCTATAATAATTTGGAATACCCTGAACTTTAGTATTATTATTTATTAATATAGAATTTTGAATTTGTTTAAACTGTATTCATTTATTTGTATTCATATTTCTCCCAGTACTGTTAATCCAAAATACTTTTTGAATTGATCTGTAACTTGACAAATTACTTTGAACATATGACAAACGTGTACCAGTGAGAGATCCAATCGCAGATGTCTTTATCTATGTGTAATCCTAGTCAAAGACAATCCAAGGTCAAAACCAAAATGACAGTCCAAAATAAACAAACAAAGGAAAGGGACAGGCAAGGGAACTCAGAAAATGAGAGGACTCGGTGGACAAGCAGACCAGGAAGAAACTCGGGGGAACGAGAATGCTGGACACACAAAGGGCAAGGACTCCATACAAACAACAGGAAAAGACTGGTATTTATAGGGAGGCTAATGATAATAAAGTGACTGCACCTGGTGCAATTAACAGGAGTGCAATTACTGTGATGACAGGACAAGACCAGAGGAATTCTAGTGCCTACGGTGAAGTGCCTAAGGGAAGTGAGCTCACTAGTGGACACCCAGGGAAACAGAGACCAGACAGCCTGACAGAACATTGGTAATCAAAATAATACTGATACTGTAATTTTTACATGTAAATATGTTATTGAATTATTGTGGTAAAATAGAAATAAATTAACCAGTTCCTGTCATAAATAAAATAGAGCTCAGTATAAAATGTGTTTTACATTGATCATGTAAAAGATAAGAAAGCATTAGTTATTCTGCTCTAAAAGCATTCATCTTTCCTTTTAACTAGTTCGCCTTGCTTTCCACATGAAATAAGTCCAGTAACTATCAACTATTGTTGTTGTCATCAATATAATATAATATAATATAATATAATATAATATAATATAATATAATATAATAAACGATCTTTGCCGCGTCATAGTGTATTTTTAGACATTTGTTTCACAGTTTGACAGTACTGTAATAGCTTCAATAATCAATTAATAAAACACATACAAAAATAAATATGATTTTTAAATCACCTTGTGCTGAGCTGAAGAGAAGAAACATCCATCAAGACTCTGAGATTTCTGCTGATGTAGATGGATCAGGATGCAGATTTTTATCACCTCATGAGAAGATGCACATTAGGAAAGGGTTTTGGTTCCAAAACAGAAAGACTGATATTCTGAATTATTTGATTTGATAGCAAGTCTCCTCTTGTATTCTTCAAACAGGAAAAAGATTCGATTCTAACAGCAGGAAGCATGTCAACCGAGAGGATGTGGATTTGGCTGAAGTTTTCTGCTAGTGAGAACTCCCTCCTTAATCAACTTCCTCCCACAAACTACGTGTACCACTCCCACCTGCATCACACATTACAAAAACAAAACAAAACCACAACTCCACCTAAATTTTTTTACGCAGGATAGGCCTACTGCATACATGCACCAAATGATTAACTAGGAAATAACTTTACCATTAAATAAACACAGAGAACTTTGAAAATACGATATACACAATTGTAACAAAATAAATACAAGACAAAATAAATAAAACAAAATAGAATGCTTTTTAAAATAAAATCTCACAGATTTCACATTCATAATAGCTTGCTTAACAGGCTATTGCAAAAAAAAATAATAATAAATACTATATATATTATAGTATTTATTTTTCATGTTGGAGAGGGATCTGAGTGGGAATTGGTTTATGGCTAGCAAGCGGTATATTAACGGAGCGCTTGCTTGGGCGGCTGAGCACGTGAGCGAACCGTTTTACACTCAGATTCCACACTGACATAAAATTTATCTTGTAGGCTTTTGTTTTGTTTACTGTTTGTGCCGAAATTCTTGGATAATTGTCTAAAATTATGCATGCTGATAAATAACCATTTTTCAAAACGAAATTCTTACATTCTTCTTAGCCCGAGCCCGGCCCGACCCGGGGAAAAATTATATAAATTAAGCCTGAACCCTACCGAACCAGTTGGGTCCCGTCGGGTTCGTGCAAAGAACTTCAGCTCTAGTAATGAGGTATAGCCTATCACAACATTGTCAATCGCGTTGTCAATCGCAAACACTAATTGATAAACGTCTCACTACCGAACTAGGAAGAAGAGATGCACCCATTTGATAAATGAGCCAGTAGTTGAGAAATAATAACTTTTAAGAAATATATTTTTTGATAAACGAACCCAACACTAGCTATGTCCTTGGAGTGTGATGTGATGTCATGTGCACGCGTACAAACCAGGGTGTCGGAATGTATATGTTTATACTTCTCATCCAACCACTTCTCATCCAACCTCATCCAATCAAATTCACTCCATCCAGATGGCGCTGGGTAGGTTTTTTTTTTTATATATATATTTGAATGATGACAAGCCGAAATGAAATAGCAGTAACAAACGTATTTTTAAAATTTAAGGAGTAGAAAGTACAAATAATTGCATGCAAATGTAAGGAGTAGAACTTCTAGAAGTAAAAAGTCGCCTGAAAAATAATTACTCCATTAAAGTAGATACCCATAATTTCAGATTTTCAATATGGTCCTATCCTACTGAACGTTTTCTACGCACTGTTGAATAAGTTAAAGAAATAGTTCACCCAAAACTGACAATTCTGTCATTAATTATTCACCCTCATGTTATTCAAAATGCATAAGACCTTCTTTCATCTTTAGAACATAAATTAAGATATTAATAATTTCCCCAAATGAAAAAAAGAGAAAGGGAACCAGTCCACAGAATAAGTGCATTCTCATATGATTCAATAATTAGAGCAGGATTCTCACTGTAGACCTTCAATAGGGCCCTTGATCTTATTCAGAGGATGTAAGTTAACTAGTAACTTTAACTCCACCGTTTATTGCTTGTTTTGATAAAAAATTTTTCCAAATAGTAATTTAAATTTCCCATACAATGTGCTAAATCAGTGATATTAGACTGAAATGAAAAGACCACAGATGAAGTCCCTATTGCTCCATTAATCCAGACATCTTCGGTTTGTAAATCTGGCTGAAGATTTGAGGAAACATCAGCCTCCTCATGATCTGCTAGACATAATGATTTCAGAAGAGTTCACAATAAATCAAATATAACAGGCCCTATAATACACTCAGTACAATGTGAAGCAAGGTGCAGCACAAGAGTGTTTGCTAGTTTCGGCTCTGTTCACATTCTCCCATCCAGCGCCACGTTGTTTAATTAGCAAATACATCTGCGCTCATTTGTGCACCCATGGGCGTGCTGGTCTAAAAAAGAGGTGTGTTCAGGTGCATTACTATTTTAAGGAGCTGAAAATAGACTGCGCCATAGACCAACTCAAACCTGGTCTAAAGTCTAAAATCAATGTTTTATTTTTGTTATTTAAAGAGCGTACACGCTGCTTATTAAACACAGGGACTATGTATTTTGTAGGATAAATAAATGTATATATATATATATATATATATATATATATATATATATATATATATATATATATATATATATATATATACATTTATTTATCCTACAAAATACATAGTACACACGGCCTGAGTGTGTACATACTCACACGGCCTGAGTGCACCTGCGCCGTGCGATTTACACTTTTTTTGTTTAGATCGTAAAATAGGGCCCAACATTTTATTTGTCAGATAATAATTGTGCCAATTACATAATTAAATTGAGAATCTAATTCAGAATAAAGTTCAGTCACAGTTCATATAAATACATACAGAGGTGGGTAGTAACGCGTTACATTTACTTCGTTACATTTACTTGAGTAATTTTTTGGGGTAACTAAACTAATACTTTTAGGAGTATATTTAAAGATGCGTACTTTATACTCTTATTTGAGTAAATTTTTTGGGAAAAATCTGTACTTTTACTTCGTTACTGTGGACTACTGTCCTCTCGTTACTTTATCTTAATGCTATAAATGTTATAAATGCTTCAGTTTATTCCAAATGCGCCGTCTACTTTTCTCTGGTAAATGAGCGATGCCCATTCGCTAACGATTCATTCTTTTGAGTCAATTCTGTTCAAAGGCTTGATCAAATCAATAGGCAAACGAGTGAATTGGTTCATGAATCAGTTTGAATGAGTCGCTCAGTTCCCTGCCGCACGCGCTGAGCGTCTGAAGCGGTTCACTCTGAGTTTTAACATCAGCAGCGTTGAAAATGTGGTTATGGATCTGCACTGAATTGAAAGCAAATTTGGCTATTATTTGCTTGCAATGGAGATCCTTATTAGATGAACAACGCGTGTGCTGTCTACTGTTTAACAGGTAATAACTTGCGCTACATTCGATTACAGTACACGATACCACTGTGATATTAGTTTGTTGTACGTGTGTGGCTTATAACAAAGGGGATTCAAGTTGAATACAGCTTCCAAAAGACAAAAAATAACCGATTAAGATTTTATTAATTTTAATACAATCACACCAGTGCGAGTACGTTCAGCAAGTCATATCATCATCTGCTAAATTCAGATCTGTGATCGCTTGCTGGCGCAGAGCCAGAGATAGACGAGTTTTTACAGCGCTGCGTATTTTAACCAATCACACACGATTCTGTTGAGCTTTTGAATGCAATGGCCAATCAGAGGTGTTCCGATGAGTCATCGCTAAAATGCCAGTGCTTCCTTCACTCGGTCACTGACTGAATATCTCTTTCTGGTGAATTCTCTCGTCAGAAACAACAAAGTGCAGATGTGTGTACGAATCTGTAAATAAGATATTGATTTCACAGTGTTAACAGTTTCAGTGATTTTAATGGGAGTTTCTGAGAGTGATTGAACTCTAGACCGTCAGTGAAAATGATCTTTAATAATGTAAATGTTATTTGCTCTCTTTCTGAACAATGAAAGATTAGTAGCAATATTTATATCACATTAACTTTCAATGTTAAATTCACATTTAATATAAAGTCAGTCGTATTAAAATGATGTTGACACCTATATCTGTTACTTAAGTAAACAGACAGGGTTTTATAATAAATTACATAAACTGGAGTAAAGGCTGAAATATATACATTTATACACACACACATACATTACATACATTTTATCTAATAATAAAAATAAATAAAAATATTAATAATTTATTACATGTTTGTAATATTGTAATCATTGTTTGTTTCTATATTCCTTGTTGATTTAAGTACGGCAGAAACACATGAAGACAGAAGAGTAAAACACTGAGCCTTGTCAGATTGAGCAGCTGCAGTGAAATAAGAGAGAACAGATGAATATCAGTCAAGATACAAACAGTGGAGGATACGAGACTCAACATCACATGCTTTATCAGCTTTACTTACATTTATTAAAAACATTTATTCACAATTTTGTTACAAATCTGCTGCTTGAAACACCGCTGCTTGATCGGGACTTCAGTGTGAGAACGGAGTAAAAATGTAGAAAGTGGTGTTGGAAACTGCGTTCTGAAACCAGAGGTGATTCATAACCAACAGCACTGTGAGGAAAACAGAGTCAGTAAATGACACAAACCACAAACCACTTTAACAGCATGAGTAACCTAAAGACCATGTAGAGGTGTTTATTCGTTATTGAACTTTGTGTCATCTCATTCACCACTGCGGTACATATTTTCATCTCATGAAGTACCAGTCACTTGTGTAGACCTGAACACCATCCTTCATCACCACATCCGCTCCTGAACTCATCTGATCACAAACAGATCTGTGTCACATTTTCTGAATTATTAACTGAATAAGATTCATCTAGCCACAATTTCTTTTGGCATCATAGGCGGAGTTTCACTTTTGTGCGTGTGGGGGCACCTACCAGCAGATGCGGTGTAGCAGTCGATACTTTTTTTTTTGACTTTTTTTTTATTGCAGTTGAAAGAACAACGACATATTTAAGCAACGGGGGCAAGCGGACACCATCACAAGAGGATATCTTAGAGACACAAATTTACAAGACATATTAAAGATAAAAAATAAAAAAAAATGTAAAGGAAAGAAAGGATCATTTAAAGATAGCTTACAATAGACTCAATAATGTTACAAGTTTTTGAAGCCTTTGAGTTCAATGGATTTGACATATTCTTAAAGGAAGTAAAAAGGGACTTTATAGAGGTTTTTCAACTTGAAATGTAAAAACATGAGACAAAAATAACGGAACAACTGCAAGATGAATAATAAAAAAAAAAAAAAAATGAACATAAACGGGAGTGTGAGAATCATTTTACTATGCTGCAGTGTAGCAAGAAATTTGTCCCTTTTTGCTTTCCTTACATCCAGGTGTGTTTGGTGCATTTGCATGTTGCCAAATCCATGGAATTTAGGCTACTTTGGGAAAATGTTTGATTAACTATTTGGTTGGGTTTATACACGGACCTGGCAACCCGAGGGGAAACAGACATTCAAAGGGGAACAGAATCGACTGCTACACCCGGCCTCGGTTGCTGTGTCAGTAGCAGCAGTGGAATGTCACGATAGGTATTGGGGAAAAACACAACGAGAGGGTAGATCCAAATGCAGGTAAGGGTTTTATTTAAACAGAGGGGTAAATACAAAATAAACAGTCATGAGAGACAAATCAAACAAAAAGGGAACCGGATGAAACGGGGAACTCGGAAGAATGGAAGGTAGAGGAAGTCTGGTGGAACGAGAGAATGAGACACATAGGGAAAGACAAAGCAAGACTGATGGACCTGAAACACAATGACATCAGACAAGGACTCCGTGACATAGACTAAGACAGACTGGGTATTTATACACAGAAGGATAATTGGGAAACAGGAGACAGGTGGGGTGAACAATCAATCAGGTAACAAGGAGGAAGGTGACCATATAAGGGAACAGGAAGTGATCTGGGACAGGCACCGTGAGAAGGAGGACATCTAGTGGAACCCCGGGGAACAACAACCCAGACACTGTGACAGTACCCCCCCTCTACGGAGCGGCTACCAGACGCTTAAAGACAAAACATGACACAGAGACCAGGAGGGAGGCGGACAGGTGGAGGCTCAGGGGGAGGGACGGAGGGCCAGAAAAGGAACACATGGGGGACAAACACCAGAAATGATACATAAACCCGGGAGATCAGGAGGGAGGAGGACCGGAGGAGGAACAAGGGGAAGGACGGAGGGCCAGACTAAACTAAAGAGAACAGACAGAAACAGAACTCAAAAAACACAAAACATAAGTCCATGAAGGACATGTTGAGGCGTCCACTAGGACGGAGCAGATGACCACCACAGCCGTGTGGTCAAGGCCAGAGCCCTCCAGGGCGGAGCGGAAGACCACCACGTCTCTGTGGTCGAGGCCGGCGTCCACCAGGTCGGAGCAGAAGACCACCACGTCCTCATGGTCATCACCAGAGTCCCCCAAGGTGGAGCGGACGACCACCACGTCCTCGTGGTCACCGCCAGAGTCCCCCAGGGCGGAGCGGATGACCACCACGTCCTCGTGGTCACCGCCAGAGTCTCCCAGGGCGGAGCCGAAGACCACCACGGCCTTGTGGTCACCGCCTCGGGAACTGTAACGGACACCGCCTCGGGAACAACATCGGGCACCGCCTCGGGAACAACCTCGGGCACCGCCTCGGGAACAGCATCGGGCACCGCCTCGGGAACAGCATCGGGCTCCGCCTCGGGAACAGCATCGGGCTCCGCCTCGGGAACTGCATCGGGCACCGCCTCGGGAACGACCTCGGCCTCGGGAACAGCATCGGGCACCGCCTCGGGAACTGCATCGGGCACCGCCTCGGGAACTGCATCGGGCTCCGCCTCGGGAACTGCATCGGGCTCCGCCTCGGGAACTGCATCGGGCACCGCCTCGGAAACAGCATCGGGAACTGCATCGGGCTTCGCCTCGGGAACTGCATCGGCCTCGGCCTCGGGAACAGCCTCGGGCACCGCCTCGGGAACTGCATCGGGCTCCGCCTCGGGAACAGCATCCGGCTCCGCCTCGGGAACAGCATCGGGCACCGCCTCGGGAACTGCATCGGGCACCGCCTCGGAAACTGCATCGGGCACCGCCTCGGGAACTGCATCGAGCACCGCCTCGGGAACTGCATCGGGCTCCGCCTCGGAAACAGCATCGGGCACCGCCTCGGGAACTGCATCGGGAACTGCATCGGGCACCGCCTCGGGAACTGCATCGGGCACCGCCTCGGGAACTGCATCGGGCACCGCCTCGGGAACTGCATCGGGCTCCGCCTCGGGAACTGCATCGGGCTCCGCCTCGGGAACTGCATCGGGCTCCGCCTCGGAAACTGCATCGGGCACCGCCTCGGGAACTGCATCGGGCTCCGCCTCGGGAACTGCATCGGGCTCCGCCTCGGGAACTGCATCGGGCTCCGCCTCGGGAACTGCATCGGGCACCGCCTCGGGAACTGCATCGGGCTCCGCCTCGGAAACTGCATCGGGCACCGCCTCGGGAACTGCATCGAGCACCGCCTCGGGAACTGCATCGGGCACCGCCTCGGGAACAGCATCGGGCTCCGCCTCGGGAACAGCATCGGGCTCCGCCTCGGGAACTGCATCGGGCTCCGCCTCGGGAACTGCATCGGGCACCGCCTCGGGAACGACCTCGGCCTCGGGAACAGCATCGGGCACCGCCTCGGGAACTGCATCGGGCTCCGCCTCGGGAACAGCATCGGGCACCGCCTCGGGAACTGCATCGGGCTCCGCCTCGGGAACAGCATCGGGCTCCGCCTCGGGAACAGCATCGGGCTCCGCCTCGGGAACTGCATCGGGCACCGCCTCGGAAACAGCATCGGGAACTGCATCGGGCTCCGCCTCGGGAACAGCATCGGGCTCCGCCTCGGGAACAGCATCGGGCTCCGCCTCGGGAACTGCATCGAGCACCGCCTCGGGAACTGCATCGAGCACCGCCTCGGGAACTGCATCGGGCTCCGCCTCGGAAACAGCATCGGGCACCGCCTCGGGAACTGCATCGGGCTCCGCCTCGGGAACAGCATCGGGCTCCGCCTCGGGAACAGCATCGGGCTCCGCCTCGGGCACCGCCTCGGGAACTGCATCGGGCACCGCCTCGGGAACTGCATCGGGCACCGCCTCGGGAACTGCATCGAGCACCGCCTCGGGAACTGCATCGGGCTCCGCCTCGGGAACTGCATCGGGCTCCGCCTCGGGAACTGCATAGGGCACCGCCTCGGAAACAGCATCGGGCACCGCCTCGGAAACAGCATCGGGAACTGCATCAGGCTTCGCCTCGGGAACTGCATCGGGCACCGCCTCGGGAACTGCATCGGGCACCGCCTCGGGAACTGCATCGGGCACCGCCTCGGGAACTGCATCGAGCACCGCCTCGGGAACTGCATCGGGCTCCGCCTCGGAAACAGCATCGGGCACCGCCTCGGAAACTGCATCGGGCACTGCATCGGGAACTGCATCGAGCACCGCCTCGGGAACTGCATCGGGCTCCGCCTCGGAAACAGCATCGGGCACCGCCTCGGGAACTGCATCGGGAACTGCATCGGGCTTCGCCTCGGGAACTGCATCGGGCTTCGCCTCGGGAACTGCATCGGGCACCGCCTCGGGAACTGCATCGGGCACCGCCTCGGAAACAGCATCGGGCACCGCCTCGGGAACTGCATCGGGCACCGCCTCGGGAACTGCATCGGGCTCCGCCTCGGGAACTGCATCGGGCTCCGCCTCGGGAACTGCATCGGGCTCCGCCTCGGAAACAGCATCGGGCTCCGCCTCGGGAACTGCATCGGGCACCGCCTCGGAAACAGCATCGGGCACCGCCTCGGGAACTGCATCGGGCTCCGCCTCGGGAACTGCATCGGGCTCCGCCTCGGGAACTGCATCGGGCACCGCCTCGGAAACAGCATCGGGCACCGCCTCGGGAACAGCATCGAGCACCGCCTCGGGAACTGCATCGGGCTCCGCCTCGGGAACAGCATCGGGCTCCGCCTCGGGAACAGCATCGGGCTCCGCCTCGGGCACCGCCTCGGGAACTGCATCGGGCACCGCCTCGGGAACTGCATCGGGCACCGCCTCGGGAACTGCATCGGGCACCGCCTCGGGAACTGCATCGAGCACCGCCTCGGGAACTGCATCGAGCACCGCCTCGGGAACTGCATCGGGCTTCGCCTCGGGAACTGCATCGGGCACCGCCTCGGGAACTGCATCGGGCTCCGCCTCGGGAACTGCATCGGGCACCGCCTCGGAAACAGCATCGGGCACCGCCTCGGAAACAGCATCGGGCACCGCCTCGGGAACTGCATCGGGCACCGCCTCGGGAACTGCATCGGGCACCGCCTCGGGAACAGCAGCTGCCTGTCTCCTCCTCCGCCCTCTACGATGGGGAGTCGGTGGCGTTGAGTCGGCCATCTTGTGCTGTGGTGCAGGGCTGGCGGCCATCTTGGGCTGTGACGCTAGGTTGGCGGCCATCTTGGGCTGTGGGGCTGGGCTGGTGGCCATCTTGGGTTGTGGGGCTGGGCTGGCGCCCATCTTGTGCTGTGGGGCTGAGCTGGCAGCCTTGTCTGGACACTCTGGTGTGGTTGTTGCATTCCACTGGGCACGATGGTGCAGGTAATTGGTAAACCCCCAAAAGTCCAGTATCTCTAACCCCTTCATCTCCCATGAAGGTAAAGGATCATCCAGGCAATTATTAAATAAATCCTTTAGTGCTGCATCATTGTAACCTAGCCCGACTGCCATAGTCCAAAACAATTGCGCCAGGCCACCCACCTCACTTCCCTCTTGATGAAGGGTGATTAAGTTCTGGTATCTCCCCCTCCGTTCCTCCATGGTGGCTGGGGAACCGATTCGAAATCCCACACCGCTGGATCTAGGCATGACGGAGTCCTTCTGTCACGATAGGTATTGGGGAAAAACACAACGAGAGGGTAGATCCAAATGCAGGTAAGGGTTTTATTTAAACAGAGGGGTAAATACAAAATAAACAGTCATGAGAGACAAATCAAACAAAAAGGGAACCGGATGAAACGGGGAACTCGGAAGAATGGAAGGTAGAGGAAGTCTGGTGGAACGAGAGAATGAGACACATAGGGAAAGACAAAGCAAGACTGATGGACCTGAAACACAATGACATCAGACAAGGACTCCGTGACATAGACTAAGACAGACTGGGTATTTATACACAGAAGGATAATTGGGAAACAGGA
The DNA here is from genome assembly GCF_023724105.1 of Carassius gibelio. Lineage (NCBI taxonomy): Eukaryota > Metazoa > Chordata > Actinopteri > Cypriniformes > Cyprinidae > Carassius > Carassius gibelio. The sequence continues at coordinate 28,429,336 of NC_068416.1, read as the reverse complement.
GACAGGTGGGGTGAACAATCAATCAGGTAACAAGGAGGAAGGTGACCATATAAGGGAACAGGAAGTGATCTGGGACAGGCACCGTGAGAAGGAGGACATCTAGTGGAACCCCGGGGAACAACAACCCAGACACTGTGACATGGAATTGATGGTTGAAGTGCCAGAGTTAGAAAACTCCACACTTTTACTAGTGGGTTTATTTAAAAAACGACGAATGTCAATTTTGTTTATTTAGTATGTAGACTAAAGCGGGAACAGAACGAGAAGAGAGTCCACTCACGTAACGTTAACTTAAAGTGATACTTTGAAGTCCACCAAAATAAGCTTCTTTTTCAATATAGTAATTTAAAATAATTAATTCTAAACTTACTTATTATATCCACAAAAATTATAAGATAGGACAAATAAAAATATGAATTTTTATTATATTTTATATTTTTATTTAAAATATAAATAAAATGACAATCAAGAATGTTTGTATCACACTGTTAGCATAAACTGCTAAATGAGTCTAAAGCTGACAACAACAAAATGAGAACAACTGTTAAATCGTGTATTATTACACATTTCATTGAAGTACATCTTATCAGTTCTTATTTTTCCCAGTGTAATATTCATGTTTTTCTTCCAGCATTTCAATCATTGCTAACAATAAATGAGCTCTGTCACACTTTCTCTGCTTGCACCACTCTTCTCTCCTCTTATGAAATATGAGAGCGCCAGAATGAATTATGGCTTCTACAGTCCCTTATTTTTATTTTCAGTTCATTCATAGGTTATAAAGTAGCTGTTTGTCAGCATTGATCACTGATTAAAACTGTTAGTTTAGTTAGTTGTCATATTTACACTTTTTTTCTTTATTTTGTCCAGACGGGTTTGGCGTTGTTCCATGCATCTGATGTTATCTTGTTTTTTTATGCTCTTAGAAGTATTTGAACTGATAATGAACAGTTTAAGATTTGCTTTAGATTAGTTTAAGTTTGTAATTTTCATCAAATATGAATCAGTTTTCAGAGTGGTTCCACAATGTTGTCTATAAGCTAAGACAGTTAGCTGTAATGATCCTGCATCTCGTCCTGATCTTTGACTTTGTATGAAATAGTGAATGATTGATGTATCAGATGTTATTTTTAATATGAATATCAGCCAGTAACTGTCCATCTGTCTTTCATTTCTTTCATTCCTTCCATGTGTCGTCCAGCAACACAATGATAATGCTAGTGTATATTTTATTTCAGTCATTATTATATCAGCCATGAGTCAGAGGTGTCAGGTTTCTGTATCAGTCTGTAAGTTCTTATAGTGCTGTTGGTTTTTCAGATGAATATAATGTATGTGTAACATAGTTTTGTCAAGATCAGGAAGTTCTTGCTCTCTAGTGACATTGTGTTCACAGAGCAGTTAGAATAAAGTGTAACACAAGCAGCCAATCAACACTTCAGACAAAACCACACAACTTTCACATTTTTACCGAACAAGTGTTTTATTCCTAATTCAATTAATTTATTTAGGTTGTCACAAGAAGGAATGCAAACTCCATGTTTTCTGTGCAAGAAAGCACTGTATCTGTTTTGTTTAAATTACCAATCAATGTTCATCTTCTTCTTGTGTGAATGATTTTTGGGTGAACTGGGTAAATCCTCTTAAAGATTTAAATGTTTTATCTGTGGAACAGAACAAAAGTCGGTAACACTTTAGAATAATGGTCCATTAGTTAATTAGTTAATATGATCTAAGCAAGACCAACCCTTCTACAGCATTTATTAATCTTAACTAAAGTTAATTTCAGCATTTACTAATGCATTATTCAAATCAGAACTTGTGCTTGTTAACATTAGCTAATGCACTGTGAATTAGCATGAACTAACAATGAATAACTGTATTTTACATTAACTAACATTAACACAGATTAATAAATACAGTACTAAATGTATTGTTCATTGTTTGTTCATGTTAATGAATTAACTAACATTAACTAATGGACCATTATTCTAAAGTGTTTCCCAAAAGTTAAATGTGTCTAGAACAGTTATCATAGTTTTAGTGACAATGACATAATTTATAAACCAGGTATGAAAATGATTCATAACTAAATATGTTTATTTTTTTCTTTTATGCTACAAATCATTAGGATATTAAGTAAAGATCATGTTTATGAAGATATTTTGTAAATATCCTACTGTAAAGATATCAAAATGTAATGTTTGATTAGTAATATGCATTGCTAAGAACTTCATTTGAACAACTTTAAAGATGATTTTCTCAATATAATTTTTTTTTTTTTGCACCATCAGATTCAAGAATATCAAATAGTTTTATCTCGATCAAATATCCTCAGATCCAAACAAACCATACATCAATGGAAAGTTTATGTATGTATAAACCTCAGTTTCATAAAGTTGATACTTATGACAGATTTTGTGGTCCAGGGTCACTTTGATTCTCCTGTTGAGAATTAAATTATGTGACAGTTTAAGTCGGTGGAGATGTTAAACAATTCACAGTGTGATTGGAAATGTATATAAATGTTTCTCTGAGGGGAACTGACTGTGATCAGAAAAGTTTTGATTGTGTTTTCTTTTCTTTTCGTCTAATTTCAATTATTTTCAAGAAATGTTAATTATCCGAGCCGTACCAGGCAGAAGGAAAGCACCATTACAGTCTGTCTTTATACTCCACAAGCTGCTCCATCATGTGTGTCTGTCTGCTTTTCTTTTGTGATTCACTGCTTTCTGCTTCATTTCTGGTCTCTGGTCATTTTTCTCTCTGTCCTGTTGGTTTCAGCAGTTTTCTCTACAGTCTGTCTTTATCTGTTAAATCACACAGATGACATGAAGAGTTTAGTTCAAGAGCAAGTTCACTGAACCAGTAACAGTCAACAGTAGGCATGTAATCGTTCACTTAATGCAATTAGAATTAATGATTTTTAACAATATGATTTTCTATTTGTTTTTAACAAAATGAGGTTTATAAAATTCTGCACAGTTCTTTGTGAAACTGAAATGTCAAAAAACTAAACTAAAGAAACTAAAGTGAAGTATTAAAACAAATCCCACATTACATAAACAAATAAATAAAACAAATATGAAATCTCTTCATATACACAAACTAAGGCTTTGTCTGCGCATTGATTATCATTTGTGTAACCAGTTTAACTACAAATACCATTGTGAAATTACAGTAAATGTTACAATACTGTGTTTAATTTGAGTTTATGGCTCAACCCTAGTCAAACACACCAGACTGTAGCTTTCTAGTTATCTGTAAGACCTTGATCAGCTCGTTTAGTTTGACCTGGAGCTAAACTCTTCAGGATAGTGGTCCTCAGGACCCTCTCCCCAATCTACACTATAGAGTTTATAAAACTGATAGTTCACCCCAAAAATCATTTTTACCAATTTGAACATTGGTAATCAGATTGAGCTCTTTCTTGCATGCAGCACATGGACTTTACTTTGCTTCTTGAGGCAAAACAGAAATATATTATTGAATCAATTCATGTACAGGAATAAAACACTGTTCAGTAAAACATGTTTCTACATCAGTGATGTAAAAGAGATAAAACCATTTGTTTAGAAGCAGACCTCTTTCTTTTTCATCAATCTCCAGTCTGTTGTTCTTGTGTTGGTGTTATTAGACTATAATACAATATATTATAATTACAATCTTTGCTATGTCACTGTGTATTTTATTTTATTTATTTTAGTCTCACAGTGGGGCTACTTTAACAGCTTCCATGATAAATGAATAAAAACTCTTAACAAAAAAATGAAAGATGAGTGTTTTAATCACCTCGTGGTGAGATGAAGAGAAGAAACATGAAACACATTTCTGAGATGTCTGTTGATGTGGTGCAGAATGAGGGTGTTTCAATTTACGAGAAGACGCACATTATGACTGGAAAGAGGCTTTTAACCACAAGTGTGTTTTAATCATCTTGTGTTGAGCTGAATGAGTGTTTTTCAATTTATGAGAAGACATATTATGACAGGGAACAGGCTTTTAACCATGTGTGTGTGTGTGTGTGTGTGTGTGTGTGTGTGTGTGGAACTTTATTTCACTACATTCCAAAGCATAATATCATACTCTTTACTGCACTACATTTCATTAATAAAAGTTGTTGTTTGTTTTATCTTTAATACTTAAGAACAATACAAATGTAGCACTTTCTTGTACTCAATATTTGAATTACTTTTACTTGAGTAATAAAGTAAGAAGGTAATATATTTATAATTAAATTACTTTTTTTCTAAATGCTTAAGCTCTAATCGTGATTCTTGTAGCACAATTTCTAAAACTATTAATACGTATAGCAAAACCACTCACTGAGTTTGCAAAACTTAAAGCACAAACACTGCTTTGCACTCAGTTTGCAATTTTGTATTTGTAACACACACTTTGCAAAACTGTAGGCACAATTCACTGCACGACACTCTTTTTGCAGAACTTTAAACACCACTCACTGCTTACACTCAATTACCAAATTTCCAACACACTCCTAGCAAAATTATACACATGTATGGCTATCATTAACACTATTTTGCCAACTGTCTGGCACACTTTCACATGTGAAAACTGTTTTAGATCATTAGTTCACTTTGCAATCAGCCTAAGCACTATAAATAAGTCACAGGTAAGCTGTCTGTGTGGAGTTCAATGGAAGGAGCAGTAAGAGTGAGAAGAGTGAGAATCAGAGGAGGCCGAGGGAGAGGACGTGGAGGTGAAGAAGTGAGAGGCTTAGAGGAAGAGGACAAGGAGGAGCAAGAAGAGGACGAGGAGGGGACAGAGGAAGGGTAAGAAGAGTAAGAAATAGAATAACTGATGACATCAGAGCTATGTCATCAACCATGGGATGACCCTGAGGGAAGCTGGCCAACGGGTTCAGCCTAATTTGAGCCGCTACACTGTGGCAAGCATCATTAGGACATTTCGAAATCAGAATTGGTTAGTACTTTGTAGCACTGCCATACTCTAATAAGAAACACAACAGTACCATACATGCAAAAATACTGAAATTGTTACTTTAAAGAATTGCTAGACGTCCAGATGTTGGGGGCAGAGGAAGAATGTTCACTCCAGAGCAAGAGACCCATGTAGTGAACATGGTGATTGCCAATAATGCAATAAGACAGCAGCGCATAAATGATAATGACACCATCTTTCAAAATAGCATTTCTGCACTGAGTCGTGTACTTGTGCGCCACAGAATAAGAATGAAGCAAATTTACAGAGTTCCTTTCGAGAGAAACACAGAAGGTGTAAAGCAACTGTGATATGACTATGTGCAGGTAAGCTATAGTGTCATTGGTTCTGAATTTGGAAGTGCATACTGTAGTGCTGTGCATGGGCCTGATGTGTTGCATTCGTTTTGTCTTGTCCAGAGAGTGATGGAACTAGAAGCAGATGCCATGGGACATGAGCTACTTTTTGTAGATGAGGCCGGTTTTAACCTCAGTAAAACCAGGAGATGTGGCAGGAACATTACTGGACACCGTGCCATCATCAATGTCCCAGAACAACGTGGTAGTAACATAACCATGTGTGCAGCTATAAGCCAAAATGGTGTTGTTCACCATCATGCAACCATAGGCCCATACAACACTGCACACATTATTGTATTCCTGGACACCTTACATGACATGCTCACTGCTCAGAGACCAGAGCATACCCGATATGTCATCATATAGGACAATGTTAGTTTCCATAGGGCTGCTTTGGTCCGCAACTGGTTTACAGACCACCCATCCTTCATGGCACTTACTCAAGCTCCCTCCATACTCTCCATTCTTAAATCCCATCGAGGAGTTCTTCTCTGCCTGGTGCTGGAAAGTGTACGACCGTCATCTTCATTAGAATTACAGGCAATGAAGGAGGCATGTGGAGATAATGACCAGGCATCACGTCAAATATAGCCAAATAGTTACAAAAATAGCCAATAGTTACAAAAAAATGTGCTTAAGCGATCAGAAAAAAACTGTAATGAAAACAAGGATTTAACCAAAGGAAAATCTGAGTTGCTTTCTCATAAGACCTTTTTAAAAGCTCATTATCATCAAATGTTTCTAGAAAGTTTAGGTTCTGAGGCAGATTACTGGAAACAGCTGTTTTAGGAAACTCAGGAGTCATCTTTACTACTCCTAACCTTTCACAGATTTAAGATCTTATTTTAGTGTCAAAACTCTGGAGGACTTCTAGAATGAGAATTTATGAGTCCTATATTTAGGATTGACATGCACATTATTTGTAAGATTTTTTCCTAAATCAGCAAGAGTTGAGCTACTTCAACTGTGTGTGTGTGTGTATGTGCGTGCACGTTTGTGTGTGTGTGTGTGTGTGTATGTGCGTGCACGTTTGTGTGTGTGTGTGTGTGTGTGTGTGTGTGTATGTGCGTGCACGTGTGTGTGTGTGTGTGTGTGTTTGTGTGTATGTGTGTGTGTGTGTGTGTGTGTGTGTGTGTGAGAGTATGTGTGTGTGTGTGTGTGAGAGTGTGTGTGTGTGTGTATGTGTGTGTGTTTGTGTGTGTGTGTGTGTGTGTGTGTGTCTGCAGTGAAACTCTCACATGCTGCTGTGTGTCTCTCTGAAGTCAGATATATATCTCTGACTGAATCTAGGGATTCGTCTTCTAGCAAATGATTTTACTGCTGTGACTGAATTTATTTCTGAATTAGATTCTCAATTTAATTATGTAATTGGCACAATGCATTCTTATCTGACACAGAAAATGTTGGGCCCTATTTTAACGATCTAAACGCAAATTCGCGCCCGGGCACATAGTCTAAACAGTTTGTCCCTATTCTCTTAATGAGCAATGGGTGTTTTTTGGGGTGTAATGTGAAATAAACCAATCAGAATCCATCTTCCATTCCCTTTAAGAGCCAGTTGCACTGGTGCCATGACAGATTTGATATTTATTTTGGCAAGCGCAAAGATTAAACGTGTCTCTGAGATGAAACGGAGCTGATCGTGTGCGAGCAAATAGATTCTGATGCATGCGATGAATATCCATTATAACATGTAGGCATATATATATATATATATATATATTCTACGAAATATATAGTCCTCTTTAAATAACAAAAATAAAACATTGATTTTAGACTTTAGACCAGGTTTGAGTTGGTCTATGGCGCAGTCTATTTTCAGCTCCTTAAAATAGTAATGCACCTGAACACACCTCTTTTTTAGACCAGCACGCCCATGGGTGCACAAATGAGCACTAAGATCAGGGGCCCTATTTTAACGATCTAAGCGCACGGCGCAGGTGAACTTAGGGCGCGTACGAATTCACTTCTGCTAGTTTTATGAGTCGGCATTTCTAGTGCACAGTCTAAATGTGTTGTCCCAATTTTCTTAATAAGTAATAGGTTTTTTTTTTGTCTGCCCACCTACATGCACATATTACTAACACACCCTTTAAATATCAAAGAAAAAACATTGCGCCACTCTTACAGTAAGACCAGGTTATAATCAGTAACCAGAAATCCCCCACACAGTGATCACATCTCTCACTGATGAAAGAGATTCATCTTCTAGCAATTGATTTTATGGATTTAACTGAACTGTGACTGAATTTAATTCTGAATTTGATTCTCAATTTAATTATGTAATTAGCATGATGGATTCTTACCTGACAAATTAGATGTTATATTTGATTATTGTGAACTCTTCTGAAATCATTATGTCTAGTAGATCATGAGGAGGCTGATGTCCCTATTTTTGAGATGTTGTAATGAGGAAATTTATAAAGTTCCTAAACAAGGATTTTAAACTCTGTTTTCATGTCAATAGGCCTATACACGTTTCCATTAAACAGTTTATTCCACTCTCGCTGGTGGAGATAAGGACTGAAATTAAATAAAGCCATTACGTAGAAGTTATCTGAATTTAGACATATTTGTAGAGGATGCTCTTGATCATCTTTCCTGTGGCATGCTATGTTTTAATGACAGCGAGAAGTGTGCACAATAATTCATCTTTAAACTCAGATCTTTTGTTATGAGAAAATATTTTTTACAGTAGTAATATAGTAATAGTAATATATTTAAAAACAGTAATATAATAGACATATCTATTTCCCCATAAAAAAAAAAAAAAAAAAAAAAGTAAAAGACGGTCACTTTACATTAACTAACATTAACTAATGGAACCTTATTCTAAAGTGTTGCCGACTTTATTAGCAAAACTGCATTTGATTGAATTTGAACTGGTTAAATGTAAGAATATAAAATATTTATCTCAGAACTATTTTAAACAGTTTTGTTTTTATGAATATTTTGATTTATTTTGATATTTTGAAGGAAATTGGATAAATTTAGCAATAAAAAATTAAAGTATGGGACAAATGGCATTTATAGTCCATATCTCATATTTCCTTAACGACTTGTAACTTTGACAGTGTTAAACTCGTGTTATGTAGATGGGTTATGCATTTGTATATTTGGTGATTTTGGGGAGGAGACGAGGTTGAATTTTTGCACAGATTCTGGTGTGCACATGGTTTCCTAAATCTGAAAAGAACTGAGCTAGAACTGGATTGAGTTTCATCTTTAACATCATAAATACTCACAGTTTGTATTAATGCTGTTCTGTCTGTCTTGTCTCAGTGTCTGTTTCTCTCCTGATTCATTAGATTGTCTCTTTTTCTCTTGTCCTGATGTTCAGTCCTCCTGCAGTTTGTGATGCTCCACAGATCTTCTGCCACGATTGTAATTATAATGCAAACAACACATTAATGTCCAGAATTCATACAAAAAAAATCCCTTTAGAACATAACTAGAAACAACAGTGTGACTGTGTTGAGCTGAAATGAGGATCATTCTGTATCACAAACAGATCTGTTCTTTTCTGTTACTCATCAACACAATGAAGTGATATTGCAGCTGAATATTAGTAAAAGTGAACATGTTATTCTTCCACTTCTGAGTCAGAGGAAGTCCACAGAAGTTAGTTTGGTAAACATTTGGATGGTTGTTTAAAAAACCTTTGACTGAATGGTTCCATGGCATCTCTTGAAGAAACTTTCAAGCACCTTTATTCTTAAGAGTGTGTGATATTATTATATATTATTATCCAGCTGCAGATCCCTGATTTCTCTTCACCGTCTTTAACCTAAAACTAAAGGACTTCGAGTAAAAGAAAAGATCTATTTGCGCCCTCTAGTGGACTGCAGTCAATATTATGTTTTATGATAACTATAAAACATATTTACTGATAAACATTTAATTTATAATGCCTTAAATCCATTTTGAAACAAGTGACATTTTCTCCGGTTAATTCAGTGAATGTTGATAAGTTATTAATTCACATATAACAATAATGGTGATTTTGTATTTTGTTTGAAATGTCAGAACTCAATCTATGATCATCTTCTGCTTTAATGTATATAATAATAATGAAATAACAAAATAATAATTAATAAAGGTATTTCACAAAAAAAATTGGCATATTTGTTACTAAATATAAACAATTATAGCTTTCTGGTGTTTTGTTGTTCCAGATGTCATTTATCTGATCAAAAATGTTTGTGTCTTAAGTAAAAAATGATCCCGATAATTAATAATATGTAGCTTTTCCAAGTCTAAAATAAACACATTATGAGCCTCCCTATAATATGATGTTTTCCAAGAATTTTCAATACACAATTTTCCCCATATTCATTTTATTGAAGCATAGACTACAAAGTTGATGAAATAGCATCAAGACAAATTAGATTCAAGGAAATTAATAATGGATCATCAAAAAAACATTAACATCATATATGAGTGTGAAGATTGAGAAGACTCCAAGACCTCAAACGTGTGTGTAAGATAAGAGAGACACCAAAACCGTGCAGTGTTGTGGTTCTGGTGGGGGGCTGTGGACTAACCTAATATTGTACTTAAAAACGTGAAAAAAAATAAAAATAAAAAATAAACAAACATAACAATGTGTTTAATGTGGGATTAAGATATAGTGTATAAGATATAAACTAATGATTAATTATTTTAATATTTCGTTGATAAAAGACTAACCTAGCCTCCTCAGGAATGCTTCCGTCACCTCACACTTGTTTGGTCATGGCTAGCAATAAGCAGCAGAAACGTATTTCGGACTTTTTTTCGGGTAACACAGTTAAGAAAAGTAAAAATAGTGATGGGAATTCTTCTCAAACAAAGGATGTCATGACCATCTCCGTTCTCAGTGGCGTTTTCTCTCTGAAGCCAAGGGAAGCCATCTCTTCCGACAATCACTATTATTGTAAATAAAAAAAAAATATTTGACATGTGACTTGGCCTCTCATTTCTATGGAGAAAATGAAATGTAGAATTTGTCATGCTTTGTTCCGATCAGAATAATGGGCGTTTACTAGCCGCTCTCAAGCGCACGACTGCATGCATAATTTTGCCATAAAGAAATGATTATGAATTTGTCAAAAATAGCAAGGAGACAGGATTTAATTGTTTATTAATAAAATGGTGTTTTCTGTGTCACTGCAAAGAGGATGCGGACTCGCCATGAACGCCAGAGAGAAATGCACATTTCATATGGATTAGGCCTACATATTCAGAGAGTTGCCTATTTCTTTTCGTTTTGAATATTTTCGTTTAAAAGTAGACATTTTTAAGCTTTCTATAATAGATAGCCTATATTTCTCAGAACTGTCTGTGAGGCACAAGCTGAGTTTCTGCGCCCTCGAGTTCACGTGCAATACAAGTGATGTGCCAGCACCTTATTACATTGTCTGCTAATATATTTGCTTGTTTATTAAATACAGGCAATGGGTTGATAAAATATTGATCAAAATTAAGATACAATTTATACAAAGCGAAAGTCTTTTAAACAGAGTCTTTCTACAAAACAAAACTCAATAAAGTGGTCAAAATCATGTCTTACCCACTCCATATCTCATAGGCTATTGCGCATGATGTATCATATCTTTCTCATGCTGCATGCTCACTTTCATAATAAACATTGATTAAATAATATAAAAATTACATTAGCCTATAATATTTAAATAAATATGAACCCAAATGTGTTTTCTTTAATGGCTACAACACATAGCCTAAACAGTACAGAGATTTTTTTTATTTTTTATTTATTTTTTTATTTTATTTTTTATTAAACATCAAAGTACAAGTACAATTTTTGTGTATAAAACAGTAACAATCACGCCAGGGGTGAAGACTAGTACAGAAATTTCATGTCGTCAGTCACAACATAATGACGACACATATTTTCCAACGCAGCCCTCAGCCCCCCCGGCATGAAACAGCTTCCAGCGCGCCTGGACAATAGTGATGTTTGGTTCTGAAACGAATCGTTGTTTTGAGCCGGTTCTCAATTAAACTGAATCAACACTTGAGTTCCAGCTTGATGACGCAGAACACACAGCCGAAGTAGTTAAGAACTCAAAAATAATAAAATATAATGATAAAACATGAGCTGAGAACGTTTGGTAAGTTTTGTCCAAGTTGTAGGCTAGTCAATACTGATCAGTCAGTCGTGTCATAACTTCATAATGTTTCAATATGAGCACACAAACTATGGTCGGCGGGAGCTGGATGGTGTATGTGTGTGTTTGTGGGCACGTGTGTGTGTGTGTGTGTGTGTGTGTTTGGGTTAAATGTAGACCACCAGTTTTGAATATGGGTTATACTTGGCAAATGTCACCACTTTCTCTTTTTTGGCATTGAGAGTTGTTAGAAAAGACATGTGTAGAACCGTTAACGCTTGATGACGTCAGGAACTGATGAATCTGCTTTGTGAACCGGTTCAACGAGCCGATAAAAAAAAAGAAAAAAAAAAAAGAACCGGTTCGAGGAAAAGAATTGGACTTTGAAACACTGAACTGAACTGACTACAACTTAGGGTGATTAGGGTAATGTGGGACGCTTTGTTTGACTTGTGCATCATATTTCCACAAGAAGCCAAAATAATACATAATACATCAAAATGAAAAATCACAAAGATGTTCACCTATCTAAACCAGAAATATTTCTCTAATTTTCTAAAGTGGGACAGCTCATGCTCAAAACTGGGACACTATGGTTTGGCTTATTAATATTTGTTTTTTTGTTTTTTACAAAGTAAACTTTAACACTCCTGGTTAAATGTGCAAACTCATGTTTGTTTGTTCAAATTAATTTAGTAGGCCAAGTTAAAAAAGAAAATTTATTTTATCAATATTTTAATTTATTGAATGTTAAATACAATTTTATGACATGAATCTTATAGTATTTAAAATAATTTATTATTTTATTATTTTCAACAATAATAATAAACATGTAATGAAGTCAAAAATGTAAAACTGAACTTAATAAAGATAGCAAAATAATTTAATAAACATTTTTTGAAAATATAAAAAATTTGGATCATGGAATGACTTTAAAACTGTTATTAAACTTCTATAAATTCTATTATTATTATATTGTTTATTATTAAATACTTAATTTTTTAAAAAGCTTGTATTTATCAAATTGTAAAGGTAAGAAGACTTCATAATAATAATAATCAGTCCTGGGCATCATGGTCCAGGATCCCATCGTCCTCTAGTTGCTAAATTGTGAATCTGGATCTTAAAAAAAAAAAAATATTGATGCATTATAACCCCCAAAAATAATAAAAATAGCATGTATGGCATTTAACCTTCTTACTGTAATGCACACGTTATCAATTGAATAACACACAGTATATTTCACTCTCCCTCATTACTCAAAACACGCTGTCCCTTCTGAAACATCCTTTTCTAAAGAGAGACTTTTTAAATAGAAAATATTCTCAACATATTTTAAGAATATTATTGCAAAATATGATGTATAAAGTCATCACAAATATAATCTGATAACAATTTAGAACATAGTTTTATTTATGAAAGATTTATCCTTAACATTTATTTAGTGCTTATGAAGTTATGTGCATTTCTTATCCTTCAATCCTATGAACCTGTGCTTATATTTTCTATAAGCTACACTGCATTACACCATATTTTAGATTTGACACATTTAATAGGTGTGCAGTATTATTTATATTATATTAATTATGTGAAATTGTGTTTTTCTTTGCATCGGAGCATTAAAAGTGGTAGCTTATTTTAGTGAGCAAGGCTACATGGATTAATATGCAAAACATCTATACTCACCTATTATTAGGCGTATATTTTAATTTAAATTTTAAAATTCCTTTAATAAAACAACATGCATTTGTCATTGTTACGTTCTAGCTCCCCAAAGGGAGGGGAGCCTGACAACCCACTGCTCGGGCCCACCGATGCCAACAAAAGAATGTATGGAGTTGCGGTGTGAGAAAAGGACACAAACACTAAATACCGTATAAAAACAAAGCTTTTATTTAGCCATGGTAATATTGTAAAATAAACAATATTATAGTAAATAATAAACAATAATATTCTGGGAAAAGGGGAGGACTGGACAGACCAAAGCAAAGAAATAAACAAAACACATAGAAATACTTTAAAACTATTCTCAAATATTCCAGTCAGAACACACACACACACACACACACACAGGGTACGAACCAAACCAAAAACAGAAACAAAAAGACCAAACTGATCCAAGACTAAGCTTTTTAAAGAGCCCAGCCAGCTGCAGCTAAAATAAACGCTCTCCTAAACTCTTAACGCACCAACTGGCAAAACGGTTCATTTCATGCTAAGAATCACACACTGTAAACTAAACCCCAAAACTAATGTTTCAAAATCAAATAATCATTCAAAACACTAACACATGTTCTCTTCCAACAGGAACATTTAGTCAATCATAACACAATGACAAAAACACTATCATCAGCTGAAATGACAGAAACTGCTTTATTGTATGCATCAGGTCTGCTCTTATACAATAGACTTTTTTTTTTGGGGGGGGGGGGGTTGTAAATGCATGCATTTTGTTTCTTTTGCTGCAGAAATTCAATTCAAAAAATGAATGACCATCTCAGAATAGCTTTATAAAATGTATATTTTATGTAAAAAAAAAAAAGTGTAAAAGAAGTTCAAGCATTTTAAATGGGTGTTAACTGGATGCATTTTGTGTTAAAGCAACAAGAAATGTGTTAATTGTACAGAGACGGATGTTGTGCTAACTGTGTTAAGAGTTTAGGAATGTTTTTAAAGGTATTGAAAAAACTGTAAATGCAGGTGTGTCAAATATACGAGTGCATGATTTGCGTGGCGTGGGTGATGCTGAGTGTGAGCTCAGCATTTATTCTTATTTGTTTTATCTTCATTACAATTCTTGTTTGGTTTTATTTTATTTGTTTGGTGAATTTTTCTCACAAAGCCTACATGAGAGAGAAAGAGAGAGAGACAAGAAAACACGTGTTTATTAATAAATAATTAATATCTCTCCTTTTTCACAATGAAGGCTACTTCTATCTGTGCTTTGTGGCAAACTTAATGCATGAGCTTGAGCACGAAATATATTAAGACTTGATTATGGATTAAAGATGTAAATTTAATATAAACCTGCCTTTAGTTGCGTGCGTGTGTATGTGTGTGGGCGTGCGTGTGTGTGTGTTTGTGTGTTTTCGTGTGTGTGGGCGTGCGTGTGTATGTGTGTGGGCGTGTGTATGTGTGTGGGCGTGTGTATGGGCGTGCGTGTGTGTGTGTGTGTGTGCGTGTGTATGTGTGTGGGTGTGTGTATGGGCGTGCGTGTGTGTGTGTGTGTGGGTGTGTGTGTGTGTGTGGGCGTGCGTGTGTGTGTGTGTGTGCGTGTGTGTGTGTGTGCGTGTGTGTGTGTGTGTGTGTGCGTGTGTATGTGTGTGGGTGTGTGTGTGTGCGTGTGTGTGTGTGTGTGTGTGCGTGTGTATGTGTGTGGGTGTGTGTGTGTGTGGGCGTGCGTGTGTGTGTGTGTGTGTGCGTGTGTGTGGGTGTGTGTGTGTGTGTCATCAGTGAGAATCTCACCTCGTCTGAGAGTCACTCAGAATAAAACTGTCTGGATCATCACAAACTAGACATGAAAAACACAATCATCTGATTATCCTCATAGTTTTTATATAAAAAGCTATTGTTGATTATGTATTGATGATAGACATGTCACAGTGTTTTATATTTAATATGATGAACACTCACAGTTTGGTATTCCGCTGTTAATGCTGTTTCTTCTGGTTAGTCTCAGCGTCTGTTTCTCTCCTGGTCCTGAAGATTGTCTCTTGCTCTCTTGGTTTGGCATTTTTTCTTTTTCTTTTAGTTGAATTCTCGGTGATGGTCTGTGACGCTCCACAGATCTTCTGCCATGATTGAATTTCTTTTAATTTTTTTCATCATCTGTTGAAAAAATGAAGATAATATACATGGATGTAATATAAAGCATCATAGTGTCCAGAATTAATAATAAAAAAGCTCTTTACATCACAAAGATTAGATTAACATGGAAAATATACTTTTTCCTCAGATCTTGAGAATAAATTTGAGCAAGCAAGAGCGTTCAGACAGTCAGCTCCATCTGAACTAAGTGTATTCTGTGACAAAGACTGTAACAGTCACTATATAATATATCATTAAATATTAATGTTGTGAGGTGGTTCAGGCTGGAGGATTGCTGAAGGACTGAAGAAACGTTATCAGAAAGATGGTATAAAACTGTACATTTCTTGTCTATTATCCCCCACTGCCACTTATACCAACAACAGAAATAAGTACAGTTAGAATAAATAAATATGTGGGAGAGTGTTGTCTATATCGTGCAATAGGTTAATGTTGAATCAAGACCAGTAAGCACATTATTTATTACTGAAGTGGTTTAATAACAATATTTCGTAATGGTTACACTTGAATTCGTTACAAAATAGATGAAGGATGATAAAACATATAGCCTATATATATATATATATATATATATATATATATATATATATATATATATATATATATATATATATATATATATATATATATATATATATAATTCAATTGCTAAAAAGCATTTTCCGATACTTAAAGTACTTTTTTCTAAACTCTTGACAGAGCAACACACATACATCACACAATTAGCCAATAGGTTAACAAAATGTGGTTTTGGCCAGAAAATTATCTATTTTCTGATGTATGTGTGTTGCTGTGTTAAGAGTTCAGAAAAAGTACCTTAAGTTTTGGTAAACGCTTGTTAGCAATTGAAAAAAAAAAAAAAAAACTGTAAGAGGGAAAACAAACAAACGAACATAAACATACATAGTTCAGATTTCTCCTGTTAATTTATCCCTCAAAAATGCTTAACAATTGTTACATTATTATTTATGTAGATATGTTATTTTCAATATTTTGAGTTGCTGTTGTTGCAGAAGTAAAGGCTTTACACTATTTAGTTTGGAACATCAGGTCTTCATTTCTGTCACGCTGTGTTTAAGCATTTGTAAAAAGATAAGAAAGATCCATTATTTTGGTACAGGGTAAGCTTGTAAGCATTTTAGAAACATGTTGATTGACTGAATATTGTGTGAAAACAACATGAACTGTTAGTGGTATGATCACAACATCTGTGTGTAGAGTTTTGGAAATGTGACTACAGATTGGACAAAGGGAAACAATGAAAGAAAAAAAAATATTAAGACTTATTGCCAATTAAGACATATGGCCAAGTATTGTGACCCATACTCAGAATTCATGCTGTGCATGTAACCCATCCAAAGTGTGTGCACACACACACACACTGTGAACACACACCCGGAGCAGTGTTCATCATTTATGCTACAGCGCCATGGAGCAGTTGGGGGTTCGATGCCTTGCTCAAGGGCACCTAAGTCGTGGTATTGAAGGTGGAGAGAGAACTGTACATGCACTCCCCCCACCCACAATTCCTGCCGGCCCGAGACTAGAACCCACAACCCTTCGATTGGGAGTCCAACCCTCTAACCATTAGGCCACGACTTCCCACAGATACATGTCATCTGGGGGAAGTTCCTACCGCAAATAAATGTCATCTAAAGTGTCTATTTATAGCTTATGGTAGACAACATGTTCATAAGGTCAAAATTCATAAACAGAGTGTTTTATGTTATAGCTAGTTTAAAAGAATTAGATTTTCTGATTACAGCAGCATCAGAGCTGTGTGTCTTAACCACACATTACTTTATTTGAATATTAATACCCAGCATGATATTCTGAAAGAAAATGCTACTGTTTCAACCCAGACACCAAGCAGTTTTGGCCCAGATCCGGCCCACATCTGGCCCCCATGGATTTCACGCCAGATGTGTGTCGAAACTGCTTGGTGTCTGGGAACAGTTAACACAGGAACAAACAAAACTTTCACACGCATCGCTCTAATTTAAGGGTTGTGTGGGTTTTTTTCAGCTAGTTATCTTTGTACATTCTGTTTAAATAGAGATACGTATAGCCATAAACTATCACGCTTTCTTTTTCAGTTCTAGGCCAACACTTTAACTGCCACACACTCTCAACTGCATCTCTCTTTTTTATCTTAACAAGAAATGTGTTGTATTTAGACGTGGGGCCTCTGTATCTCGAGTTGTCACTCGGAGAGGAAACAGGTGCTAACTGCCACATGAGCTTCAAACAACAGGAACTACGGTCTGATGAGACGTGTTTAAGTTAAATGTTAGAAAAACTAACGTTCCTGTCCTGTCAGCCGTTTCACTGCACTTCAAAACAGTAAATCATTTTGCAACACAATGGTTTAACTGATTCGGAATTTCAAAAAGCTCCATGTTTCCATCCAAAACTAGAATATCGCATAAAACATTTGCGAATAAAGCACCGTTTCCATGCAATGAGTCAAAGTGAACAAAATAAAACTAGGAGATTGAAAACTAGGCCACTTAATAGTGCAGACGTACACATGACACAATAAATGCGCTCATTGCAGAACGACCAAAACAACATGAAGATGGTGGGAATTAAATCAGTGCGCTGTTAGTCAATTTATCCCGTCTCATAGCACATAGTCACATGACTTAATGTGCACGAGGAATACAGTTTTTTATAATCGATATGACAATTTTTACAATACTTTTAACAAGTTTCCTAAACTCTTAACACAGTTAGCACAACATCCGTCTGTGTACAATTAACACATTTCTTGTTGCTTTGACACAAAATGCATACAGTTAACATACCTTTAAAATGCTTGAACTTCTTTTACACACAAGCTCAAACAAGACCAAAATGAAATTTTACAGTCAAATTTACAAATGCTTTCACATTTACAGATAACATCTTTAAGACTAACTTACAACTAACTTACAAACCTAGAAGTTTGGGAAGATTAGATCATGTTTATTTATTTACTTTTTATTCTACTGTGGCTTTTTCTGTTCTGCAAATTTAGTATTTTCACATAATGACATAAATTATAAATAAATGAAGTATTTACTGCAGCAATGCTGTGTCTGTCTTTGTTCCCCCATAAACCGTTCATAAAGCTATCTGAGATGGGTCATTCAATTTTTGCACTGAATTTCTGAAGCAAAATCAACAACATGCATGCAATAACTAAACCCCAAAAGAAAAAGAAACTGTAGTGTAAAACACAATCTATGATCAATGCAATATACTGTATATTGTATAAGGGCAGACCTGACACATAAAATAATGCAGTTTCTGTAATTTCAGCTGATGTTATTGTTTTTATGATATTGTGCTATGATTGACTAAATGTTCCTGTTGAAGGAGAATATGTGTTTGAGTTTAGGAATAATAATTAATTTTTGAGACATTTTTGCAGTGTTTTGGTAGATGTAGTGTAATGTGTTAGGGTCACTGTAAAAAATGCTGGATTGTTTCAACCCAACTTTGGTTCAAATATGGACTAACCCAATTTTTGGGTTAAAAATGTAATTACATAATTTAACCCAACATCTGGGTTCGTCCATATTTGACCCAAATTACCTGTTTTGTCACTTGTGTGTTGTAGGTCTGTTGGTGCGTTAAGAGTTTAGGGAAATTGTTATAGATATATTCCTTTTTACAGAGTTCAATTTGATAGAACTGTTGCAATAAATGTATGAACTGATGTAATGTTAAACATTTTTTTTTTCCATTAGGGTCATATAATTAGGGACGCTAGACATGTCCAATATCCGAATAGTAACTACAAAATTGTTCCTAGCAATAATTTTGATCAACCAATTAAATATGTTTTTGTAATTTCGGATGCCTCTGAAATATGTCATACCATTGATATTACCTACAAAGTTAAAGTAAATAGAAAATGGCATGCTTTCAAGGACGCACATTTCTTAATTTATAGATGTGAAGATAGTCACACAGTGGCATTTGGATCAGCTCACGGGTCTCGCATCCAGTTCAAGTCAGCAGTCCAAAACTGTTCACAGTAAAGTTCAGGTCAGGGATTAACAAAGTTGCTTCGAGTAGTTTGAGAAGAAAAGCAAACGGAAACTGGTGTTTTCACAGGAAGGGGCCAGCAACCAATCTGGGGAGGCACAGAAACCTTCATTATATCAATATAAAAATAAACTTTATTTAGAATAAAGTACTGGACTGTTTTAATGCCTAAAACTCAACTGTATACAATTAATTTAACTGTAATTTAGATATAGCCTATAGTTGTGAACACTGAGTGAATATGACCATTTTTTCTATTATTCTTCACCTCCAGTTATTTTAACAATACACGGTAAAAAATGAATCGTGGGTTTTGTAATTTTCTCAAGAATTTGAGCTGTTTGGCTGTATACAGTCTTTTAAATATACTAAATACTCAAAGTCACAGAGTTTTGAAAATCAACTTAAAATAAATGAGCATGATACATTGTGTCATAATTGGATTAATTCAGGAGATTCCATTAAAAATACAAGACTTAAAAACTACTAAAAAATATTATGTGTAATAGTAAATAAGTAAATTGCTCATTCCATTTGTTACGTTTGTTATAATAAGTCTAGCCTGTCATTACCAGACAAATAATAATTCTTTTTCATTATTAATTTTATAGCATTTGTTATGAATGAAGAAACAACCTGCACATTTAGAAACGATATAGCTGTGTATTCGTTAACAGATTATATACTATAAATTCTACAACAAGTTGGACAAAATTCACAACAATAAATGAGCCAATAAAATTAATTCAAAAAGACTAAAGGATTAATAGATTTTAATTAATGTTGGTGCAAGATGTGCTGTTTTTTTCTTAAAGATAATTTCTCCATAGAATTTTAAAGAGGCAATTTTTTAAATAGAATTCAAATAGATCGCACATTTTTGGCTCGCGCGCCGCTCGTGCACATAAGAGCTGCTCTTCAGTCGTATGTGAAGACAGCGCTTACAAAAGCCCTGAAGGAACGATTGAAATAATAATAATAATAATACAAAATTCTGATTCTAGGATTACATTAACCATGGAACGTATATATATATATATATATATATACGTATATATTTTGGGGGATGTTCAGCATCCTAAACTATTTTTGGTTAAACTACTCTCTGTAAAACTCATAACAGACATTAAAGATGCTTGTTTTATTCACCTTGTGTTGAGCTGAAGAGAGATGACCCATCCATCACAACTCTGAGATATTCAAGTCAAGAGTTCAGTTCTAAAGAACAGCAAACATGCTGAACGGACAGTGTGTGGTTTTTGGCTGACATTAGGTGTAAAGGGCTACAGATCTGCCGGGGGGGCGGAGCTGAAAACAGACACGCCCAGGCCCATTCAGACACTTTCTGCTCCCGTTAGTCACTGACACTCATGTTTTGCGTACAATCACAGATTAAATGAATTAAATGCAATATTTGTTAAATACAAAGACGTTTGAGAAACATTTCCATGAGAAACAAAAACACTTTTAATATGGCTACTGCTTAATACAGCGCCATCATTTCAAGAATACAGTTCAATATAGTCATATTTACTATTGAAATACTAATAAAGTGGAGTATATACGCTTTTATCAGAGTTGTATGATAAACGTGACTCAATACAACAGTACGTCTACAGTAAAAAAATTATTCAAATAAATTTACCCTTGGAAAAACACAGATTTGTGGTCATTATTGGAAATGAAGGGGTACGAATGAATCTGACCAATCAGCGCTCCTGCAGTCGTTCTGGAGAAACTGATTTTCTACATGGAGTAATAGAGACAGATCTCAACAATTTCAAATTGATTTTTGGCTCATTTCAGAACAATGAGAGAGAGCTGAATTTGTTACTATTGTGCCATCAGTTTTAACAGATCACAAAGACATATTTATTCAAATTAATGTGTTAGCTTGTCAATCAAGTTAAATAATAGTCCATTGAAACATAATTATTTTTGTCAGCAAATTAAGAATTTAATTGTTAAACATTGGCATCAGGCTTCTTTGATTCCAGAGCCATCTTTAAATAAGGAAATTTGCAATATTGTATGGAACCCTAACCCTAAAAAAATTAAAATAAAATGAAAACAATATAATTAATCGAATTATATACATCACTTGTAGAAATAACCAGAATATGTCAAGTACTGAAATGTAAGAAGTTGCTACACAGCAGAATGAGCTGGATAATATTCATGAAGAGGAAGCTATTAGGTCAAGACAAAAATGGATGAAGCAGGAGAAAAAAATTAGAAATATTTATTTGGTTTAGAAAAATAATAATAAATGGGTTTACTAATGATAATCCCAAGGATATATCTTGTTTTGTTAATCAATTTTACATTTTATAGTCCAAATAATCGTTCTTATTTTTTTCTAAATAATCTATCAACCAATATTAATAGGATTAATTCAGATTGCAAACAAAAAAATGGGATTTTTTCCCAAAATTCAGGAAATCAAAAACTGTATGTTTTATATTATTGATTGATTTTTATAAAGCATTTGACACTATTGAACATCCACTTATGTTCAAAGTTATTGACTTTTTTTGGTTTTGGCCATTTTTTGTCAAAAGGCAATTTGTACACTTAGTTCAGTCCAGTTGTCTGTCAGAGATTTGATAAGACAAGGATATCCTATATCACCCTTTCTCTTCATATTGATTACTCAAGTCATGGCTGCTCATGTCATAAAAAGCACGTTTTCAAGGAACTTCAGTGTTTGGTAAAGAGATTCAATTTAGCCAATTAATCGATGATACTACAATTTTTTTTTTTTTTTTTTTTTTTTTTTTGTCGAAGTAGTGAAGAAATTAATGAAATTATAAAACGTATTGAAGAGCTTTCCAGAATCTCTGAATTGAAGTTGAATACGAATAAGTCCACAGTGAAAAATGAAATCACTGAATCTACTTATTGGTGAAAGATACCTGCAGAGTTGGAGGAAATGGGTGAAAGTCTATTAAGACTTTTTATTTTCTTCTTCTTCTGTTGCACATTAGCAACATATTAGTGCACTGCTGCCTCTCACTGGTTTATTCATGTCATTGGTTCTTTTGTGGCTACTTAAATATTTTAAGATACATATTTTTTACTCACCATTACAGTGATTAGTGTTCTCTTTGGTTGGGCACTTTGGATTTTATTGATATTCTTCTGTTTATTATTTTTTTTTCAAGAGACATAAATCATTAAGCAGACTCTGTTTAGAAAGATATTTACCTTCAAATTAAGCATTTAGTATATTGATTTGTGTCTATTAGTCAACATTTACAATATCATTATTGATCATGAATATCTTGAGGAAGTTTCTTAATATATGAAATAGTCCTCTCATATTTGTGGTAATATGCCGATGTCACACACAGACTTCATCATTCAGCACAGGAATCACATCGATATTAACAATTCAATCTAGTTTATTTTTTTATAAATTGTAATAACCATTTTATTTTCTCCTTTTATTGAGCTGCTACTGACAAAAGAAAGCAAATAACATTGGAAAAATAAAAACAACAACTGTAAAACAAAGCAATTGCATTATTTATTCATGACACAATGCACTCTGGGAGTCAGTATATTCCACAGACCACAGATTAAATTAAATTAAGATAACATAAATGGCTTAAGTAAATTGAACTCAAAATAAGTAAGGAATACTTTTAATACATTAGCAGAGATTTAAATGACACACAAGAAGTTTGCACAATTTAATTAATTAAACTTAACAAATTACTTTTTACATTCTCTCTTAAAGATTGTTTCCTGAAAGAAATTTGAATATATGTGTTCACTACTCATTGCTGTGCATATAACCCACCTGTTTTGCATAAAGCCTAAAAACACACTTTGCATGAAACAGCTCCCAAATGTGCACCAGCTGCAATCAAAGCTTTAGTGATGAACTCAATCAACACTCATAGTTTGATATTACTGTTATGGTACTTGTTATCCGTCTGTTTAGACTTCTGTTGAGTTTCCTGTTTCCTGTGAAAGTTTGTAGTTCTTCTGTTTCATTGGTTCTCTTGATTGTATCCCCAGATGTGTCTGGATGGTTTATTACCTTGTGTATGTAAAGCCCAGTGTTACAATCTTTGTAACTTTGTCACTCGTTTTTCATGTTACTTCATTCATTATTCAGAAATGATTTTGATGTAATATTTTGGCTATTTTTTGTACAATAATTTTTTGTTTACTTTTGTGCATGTAAAAAAATATATATTTGAGTATATTTCATTTTAAAATATTTTTGATAATATTTTTGTATAATTTATATATTTGTACATATTTTTGGCTATTTTTGTATAATGTAATTGTAAAACATTTAATTTTATTTTTAATATATTTTTATTTTATATATAATAGATGTTTTATGTTTTTTCTATTTTTCTTTCTATTATTTATTTTTTTATATATATTTTTTCTATTTTTGATTTATATTTCTGTATAATTCACTTTTTTAATAGTTTTGTATACATATGTTAATATACATTGATAGCATAAAAACCAATTGTATGAATTAAAATCAACTATTAGTTTACTTAGATGGCGCTGTATATCTATATCCATATATATATATATCTATATCCATATATATATATATATATATATATATATATATATATATATATATATATATATATATATATATATATATATATATATAGAATCAGCCAGGTGTAATATTGTCTGTTATGACACTGATGGTGATCATGTTTTTCTTTGCACTTTGCAGTTCTTTACAACCTTTTGGCCTCTAAATAAAATATTTTTCGTAAGAAATCTTCTACCATTGTGTTTTTGAACTTAACTATGAACTTGACAATTGTTGATACTGATAATATTATTATGGATATATATGTAATAATGCAATACAATAAAAACAATAAAGAGTATACAGCACTTAATTTAGTGGCTGGACATGATGGAGAGTTTTCTGCTGGTTCAGATGAAAGGAAGCTCAGCTTTCTGAAGAGAAAACACGCACAACTTTCAATCTAACATCAGATTTCTGCATCAGTTCTAATCAGAACATATCTCACCTCATCTGTGAGCGTCTCTGGTGGTCTGTCTGAATCATGGTAAACTATGAAACACAAACAGACATCGATGAACCTTTATTCAGTTAAAGAAGGATACAGTGCTAGAGCTGATGATGAAATATGATTTTAAAGATCATAAAGACTTACAGTTTGGTTTTCCACCGTTAATGCTGTTGTGTCTGACTCGTCTCGGTGTCTGTTTCTCTCCGGGTTCATCAGATTGTCTCTCGTCCTCTTTCTTTGTCATTTTTGATGTTTAATTAGACCATCAACTCATCTGACATGCATTTCTCTTCATTCTGTTTTAGCATCATATCTGTGGCAAAACAGTTGAAATGCAATTTGGAATTAAAGTTTGCCAGTTGTTAATAATTTGTCACCTTGGAATTATAAGGTTGACAGTTTTCATATTATTATATAATAACATATTTATGTGATGTGTACGCTGTGTGCATTTTGACCATTTTAGTTTCTCTCTGCGGATGTCTATGGAATGCAAAAACTGCTCAGAACGCAGAGCGCATTGTTTAATACACATTTACATTCCAGTTGCATTTGAATAAAACATCATCATATATGTTTTATATTTTTATATGTTTTATATGTTTTCAACAGAAAGATGAAAGTGTTTTAATGACCTTCGCTGAGCAGAAGAGGATCCATATTCAGTCCAGCGCTGAAGCTCTCGCAGTCGAACACACACCTTAAGGCGTCTCTTCTGAACTGAACTGGAGAGTGTTTACATGTTATTACAGAACATGTTCTTATCATCTTCAGCCAGCTGCACACTTTGCAAACATGTTTCTCCACCCTGCTGCCTCAGAATAGCCATGCTTTTCTGTTCAGGCAAGGTTTTTATTTCTAGTGCTTGACCAGTGTGTTTTACAGTAACTGATACAAGATACTGATATATTATCCAGCGGATAAGATAATGGTGATATAGTAATTAAATCATGCCAATCAGAACACAAATTGCTGAAATTAGATTCACACTTACGTTTCCACAATATCATTTAAACATAACATGCTATATTGTTTTCACCAGACATTGCATGTTTAATTCAGTAAGTGTGTTCATTTATCAACTAAATAAAAATGATTTTGCATCATAGCATCATATTGCCAGATCTTTGGCCAGATCAGAACAGTTATTATATTGTTCTGTGCAGTACTCAGTAAATAAGCTATAGTTGTTTTTCCCTGTTATCAGACTCAGTTTAGTTCTGCAGTGATGCTGGAGTCTGATATCAAACTAAACCACAGACTGAACGACAGATCTGGAAGACAGCCAACAGACAAAACTCAAATGATGAAGACTGGTTAAAGCCATCTAGCGGTCAATAATGATAATAACTAAAAACATAACAGTTGAAAAGTTGAAAGGCACTGGGTTACATCAGCCACAAAGCAGAATAATGTAGAAGAGCAGCTATATTAATGATTTATCAGTTTAATAATAGATATTCAGTGTTTTAATGCACTAATAACAGAAACTCTGTATTATTTCTCTATTTATTATTATATGTTTGCTGCATCTTTCTTCATCAGAACTTTATATTAATACTGTATGCTACTCAAGTATACATGTTAAAAATATCTTAATTGTCATGCATGGCCTTTTCATTAATTTTAATGCACAAACTCATCCAATATTAATTACAGTTTTAATGTTAATCTTTTATCACATCATTATCTCTCTCCTCTCTGAAGTGGTTTGATGAAGCTGATTGTATAAAACTGATGCTGTAATATGAATATGATCCTCATTAATCTTTAGATCAGATCTCTTCTCATACTGTAAACTGAAACTAAACACCTTTGAGACTGAAGAGCTACTTCCATCTGGTGGACAAAGATGATAACTGCAGTCAATATTCTACACAAATCACATCTAATCGTACATATTTTTTATAGATCATTATTTTGTGTATTTGGTGTAATAGAATATGTTGACATGCTTTAATGTTCAAAACAGATTATTTTCAAATACTGTACATTATTGTAGGTCCTCTACGACCCATCTCTCGCAAACGCGTCGTTTTCTACAA
The DNA here is from genome assembly GCF_023724105.1 of Carassius gibelio. Taxonomy (NCBI): domain Eukaryota; kingdom Metazoa; phylum Chordata; class Actinopteri; order Cypriniformes; family Cyprinidae; genus Carassius; species Carassius gibelio. The sequence goes on along the minus strand of NC_068416.1, from coordinate 28,402,967 downwards.
AACAAAGACATAAATAGTATTTACATGTCCATGGCGAGATACATATCCTTTTACTGACCGGAAGTGAGGGGCGGAGCTTACGTTCTCGACAGAGTGGCGCCACCTTATGGTTAAACCTGGTAATTCACAAAACGTCATACTATGTGCATGCATTTTATAATGATACATTAAGCATTTTAAAAACATTAATCTTGTGTTATATAGCCATATATAGGCATTCGTTTCATTGTATTATGCAAGTTATGTACTGTTTGTAATATTAAAAATAATGTTTGAAAACTTTTATATAAAATATACTTTAATCAGAAGATTCAAAATAAACGTTTACACCAAAGTTAAGAACACATGCATCAAGCATTTTTCTATATGAAAACAAAAATATTTCAATAAAACACACACACACAGAGCAGCATAATTTTATGAGTGACAATCAAAATGTACACAATAATTAAATTTAGGTTTATCAAATTAACAAATTCACTATTAAGCCCATTTTGTTATGACAATCCTACAAAAAACCACTCCTCTGAACACAAGATGAAATATGAAGGGCACTCTGGAAGCTTCTGATTGTTAAAGACCCATCCCTTTAACCTGGCTTACACATTACATACTAATATGTTTTTAATATCCAAATCCGTTAAAGGATTTTTAGGCTGCATTAATTACCCGGAACAATTCCCATAACACCCAATGTACTTGCTACATCATTAGAAGAATGGCATCTACGCTAATATTTGTCTGTTTCTCTCTAATTCCGAGGTCACCGTAGCCACCAGATCCAGTCTGTATCCAGATCAGAGGGTCACTGCAGTCACCCAGATCCAGTACGTATCCAGACCAGATGGTGGATCAGCACCTAGAAAGGACCTCTACTGCCCTGAAAGACAGAGGAGACCAGGACAACTAGAGCCCCAGATACAGATCCCCTGTAAAGACCTTGTCTCAGAACTGGTTTTAAGTCAGTTATTTCTATCTTTTGCTGTAGTGTGTGTCAGTAGGAAATATCAGTTTACATTCCCTAACATTTATTTGGCAATTAATTGTAATAACAGTTCCCTCTTGAGGGGAACTTTGAGCTTCGTCCTCTAAGGGTCGCTATGGGGAACAACTTGTCGTGACCACATTAAAAACCACGAACACCCGTGAACATAATGTTCACACACAAACCCTGCATGAAACCATAGAGCAACCTCCACATGAACAATTGCTCAGCAGTAATAGTCGAGATGTTGGGGGAAGTAGTCCCTGTGCAAACAGCAGACATGTTCACTATGAGAAACTGTTGCATGGATATTGAACCTGGAAAGTGTAACGAAGTTGAGATGTTGCTCGGAGAGAGAAGGAGAGTCAAGAAAGAAAAATGCACAAGGGATGACGTCGTAACTTTCCAGAGTTTAATAAAAGTACTTAAACATCACACACTCGTCCGCATACATGGGGAGTCGAGTGAAGAAAAAAAGAAAAGAAGTGTACAAACATACACAAAATATGTACAAAAATATTGTTTCATTTGAAATGTGACTTTTACTGTTCACCATCAACCCATCAGCTCACCTCCAAATAAAGACACACTCCTCATTCACCCTCATGGTCGGATCTCGTGACTATCAGTGGATCAATCCTCTGCCAAGTCACTAGTATTGACTCCTTCAGAATTAATCCCCCATCTCCTCCATCTCCTTCCAGTGCCTCCAGCTATCCACCTGTCCTCCGATAGCACCATTACTCACCATAACCGAGGTGTGTGCTCACAACCGTCAACTCTGGTCTCCCCCATCTGGCAAGAATACTCCAAGATTGCAAGTTTCCTCATCTTCCATCCATCTGCTATTCTCCCGATGTCAGTTCTTACCAGTTTCAATAAATCCTGTATACTCCTCAACCCCTGCCTTCAGTCTGCTTTTGTTACATAAGATCCGAGTCTCCAGTCCTGTTCCTAACTTTAGCCCAGAAGAGGCTCCCAATCTCCTGTTAAGCCCAGAAGAGGCTCCTGAACCCCAGTTAAGCCCAGGGAGGGCTCCTGAATCCCAGTTAAACCCAGAAGAGGCTCCTGATTCCACGTCGAGCCCAGGGCGGGCTTTGGAACCCCAGTCAAGCCCAGTGTCGGCTCCAGGCCCCCAGTCTAGTCCCATCAATTTTCTCGAGTATTTAGAGATCCAGCCATAGAGGCCGAGGCGGTAGTTGTAGCCGTGGCCTCAGAGCCAGACCCGCCATGGCCTCCCAAAGCTCCAGTTCTTTCATGGCCTCCGTTTGTTCATTCACACAGTTTGTTCTAAATCTTAGATTCTAATGCTCCTTTTAAAGTGAAACAACCTTAGATAAAATCTTATTATTGGTTGGATGACAATGCTCGCTCTCTTAGACAGGCATGCTGTAAAGCACAGAGGAGATGAAAGCATGATCATCTTACTGTGTCTCTTGAGATTTTTAAAGATTGTCTGGTTAAGTTTCAGAGCGCTGCTAAGTCAGCAAGATCAAAATATTTTTCAGAACTGATTACCGCACACTGTCATAAACCTAGGGTTTTATTCTCCGCAATAAATTCAGTTATTAATGCAAAATCCCAGTTCTCTTGGGAGCCATCAGCAGGGCTTTTTTTGTTGACAAAGTGAGTGCCATTCACTTATTTTTACTTTGAACTCGCCTGCTAGTCCATTTTTATTTTGCCATTTTCAACATATTACTTTAATAGAACTTTCCAATCCCGTTAACAAAATGAAGTGTACTATCTCCTCACTGGATGTTGATCCTTCCGTGATCATAAAAGCAGCTTTTCCAGTAATTGGCCCCAATGTCCAAGTGTTGATTAAATCATCTTTGGACACTGGTGTGGTTCCGATCTGCTTTAAGCATGCGGTTGTTCAGCCTTTGCGTAAGAAACAAGGTTTGGATGAAAGTTGCTTTAACAATTTTCAGCCTGTCTCAAAGTTATTATTTTTGTCAAAGCTTTTGGAAAAATGTGTGTAGTTACAGCTGATCACATTCTTAAATACAGCTAATTTATTAGAACCATTTCAATCTGGTTTCACTACTTTTCACAGTACGGAGTCTGCTTTGCTTAAAGTGTTCAATTATATTTTGGTGGCAGCTGATGCTGGTAAAAATTCACTATTGATTCTAGTGGATCTTACAGTTGCCTTTGTACCGTGGACCATAATGTTCTTATTTGCCGTTTAGAATACATGATCGGTTTCGGGGGCACAGCCTTACGATGGTTTAGCTCATATCTCAAAGATAGGTCTTTTTCTGTAGGTCTAAGTAAGTTTTCCTCATCATCTACCCCAATTATTAGTGGAGTACCTCAGGGCTTTATTCTGGGATCGCTTCTTTTTAACTTTTTTTATATATGTGCCCTTTGGAGGATATTATAAGGAAGCACAATGTCTCTTTTCATTTATATGAAATTCTACTGATGATACACAGTTGTACCTCCCACTAAAAGCTGGTGATTCCATTCAACCACTGCTGGAATGCATCTCTGATATTAAAAATTGGTTATCAAATAACTTTCTCAAACTCAATGATAACAAAACAGAAACAGAAACAGTCCCCCCAAAATAAGAAAGGAAATTAATAAGGAGTTGGGCAATCACTTCCCCTCCATTTCCTCACAGGTTAGAAACCTGGGCATTATCACAGACTCAGAATTTTTTTTGTCCAAATAAAATAAATTCTGTCGTGAGGAATAGTTTTTACCAATTGCGGATCATCTCCAGACTTAAACAGTTTTTGTCTTTTAAGGATTTGGAGAAGGTAATTCATGCTTTTATTACTTCTCGTTTAGATTACTGTAATTCACTGTACCTAGGTCTTCCTCAGTCATCGCTTTCACACCTCCAATTGGTACAAAATGCAGCTGCAAGGTTGCTGACTGGGGCAAAGAAACATGACCATGTCACTCCAATTTTAGCTTCTCTTCACTAGCTTAGTTTGTATTTTAGAAGTTTGTATTTTATCACTTCTGGTCCAGACACATGAACGCACAGAGCGGATCATATGCACAAGTCAGCATTTATTAAAAACAGTACACAATAGTTGTATCTAGTTACACCTATGAAGATAAGTTATACAACATTAGCTAACTGACTGGCTAGCTAGCTCTAGTTAACATTACTGACCAACTTTGACAACTTGACTGTTTGATCCAGTGTAAAGGGTTTTAAGGATGTACATTTAAGTGTATGCATAACATGAATGATGTCAAGTCCCTCACAGTTTCAAACAAAGATTCATCAAGGAGGGTTAGTGTTAGGGCTACCTGTTACAGGTCGATGAGAAAGAGCAGAAGCATCATGACCTCAGAGTAGAAAGTAGAAATAAGAAGTGTTCATCAGTTCAACCCTCAATCTCAATCAGGTTCATGTTGTGTGGTTTTGATGTGGCTAGGGGAGGTTATGTTAACCTTTAATTTAGGATTCAAATAAACCTACCTAGCTGACGCTTTGCACCAGCTGCATAGATTGTAACAATTGCTAACATCGAATGGTAACATTAGCTCATTATTTGTGTGTAGCATGATATAGCTAAGTTATTTATTTATTTTGTTTTCCACCCGTCTGTTGCAAAAATGATGAATAAATAACCTAAACACAACATATACCTAGCTTTCATGGAAACCACAGCAACTGGTTGTGATGGCTGCATGGATGCATGGTCCAATTATCTTTTTGTTTCACTGGCCAGAACAATGGTAGGTATGTGTTCAATGATTACTATACTAATCATTTTCGAAATCATTTTTAAGACATAAGTGTTCATTGAATCGATTGTAAAATCTTCAGGCTTCAACCCGGCTGCATTTATGATTTAGGCAATTCAAAAATCTCCAAGAATATTTTAAATAATGATTAAATCCATTTCAAACAACTCTTCAAAAAGAAGACGCACTCCAACCGAACTGATGTCCCAGGGACACTCAGGTACAGCTGTACAATGTGGGGGTATTACTGCCAATTTTCCACCACAAAAGCCGGTCGCTGTCAGCTTGCAGTGGTCCTTTTCATTACTCAGAATCTCCTGTAACTAGATGCGCGAATAAGGCGAATTCTCGTCTACCGCACTGCGAGACCTCCAGAAGCACGTAAACGCATCTTAGCATTGACTTAACTTTGAAATAATTCACGCCAGACGCTCTATTTGCGTTTGGTGTGAACACAGCATAAGAGGTCACTTTCAATGTCACTGGGTCTTATAGGCGCGTAAAATTGCTGGTATTTTCTGACTAGCTTTCGCAACGCATACTGCACTTTCGGAATACTTTATTTTCTTTTTTCTGCTTGTTTGTGAGTTTTGTTACATCTATATTTTTTTATTGTTTAATTATTTTAAAATTAATAGTGTACATATTTGGTTAAAATCGATTCCCTATTTTCATTTTCGAAACTTTTTTGGTTGGTCCGATTGATTGTGCAATCGATTTTCGAACTAAAAGTGACAGCCTTAGTACAAATGAACAAATTATTACATCAAAAAAATCAAATACTTTACCATAGCATGGTATAAAAATTGCATTTACTATAAATTACTATAGTATTTTTTATAGTGGACATTTGGCTTTTATTTGCCAGCATGGACAAGGGATGTCAGGGATATTTTGCAGCTCAACATCTGTCTGAAAGGATAAATAATGGAAAATGATGGCTATTTTCATTTGGTATGCTATTTTATCCAGCTTGTTAGAGGTAGAATTCATTAGTGAAATAAAGTAACACTAAGATTATTTTTATCAAATGAATTAACGAGAGAGAGAGAGAGAGAGAGCAAGAGGTAGCATGAGTATGAAGCTTTCAAACAAGTGAAAGTTATCACATCATTGCTAAGAAATATAATGTAGCTTTTAGTTGCAAAGCTGTTGTGTTTATGAAATTCACAGGCATATCGGATGTCCAGATATCGGATATAGTGCGGAGAATACGGTACTGATGCGCACTCATACCCTGGAAGTTGATAGATGTCATCTTGTGCACCTAGTCCATAAAACAGCTGGTTTCAAAGCACTTCAGGGGACCAGCAGCATAATTAGTTTCAGGTGAGCATGTGATTAGGGCGAAATGTATTGTGGGAGCTGAAGTCAAGTATAATGCTGGGTACACACCAAAAGATTATCGGGGTGATTTTGGGCCGATTTCCCAACTTCCGATAATCCAAACTATGTCCCGATTATCTTGATGGTTCTACAGATTATTTTATCAGATTTTCCCTTGGTGTGATGTGTGTTAAGAGTGTCCAAACCTGATTGGAAGAACGTTGGAGCCGCCCCGATCGCGAATCGTAAATATTCAACATGTTTAATGTTTACGTTCAGAAACCCTGATGTGTGGGGGGTACCCCAAGGACAAACGCACGCTCTGGAGATTGTCACGTGAAACGAAACAATATCCAATCAGAAAGCAAGATGATGGAAGACGGAAGCAGCACAAAGTGAAATTGATAGTATAGTCACGGCTGGTGCCATTTTGTGGTGTTTTCTTTTCTCTTCTTTCTTTTGGTTCCTCTTTATTTGCTAGATCACATGATGGGGGGTGGGGCTCTGGCTCTTCTCAGGTTGCGGAGGAAGTAAAGATGCTGCTGTGATTTCTTGGCCAGTGCTGCAGTGTTGTCGGTCCAGGAAAGGTCCTCTGTGATGTGCACACCCAGGAACTTGGTGCTGCTCACTCTCTCCACAGTCGCACCGTTGATGGTCAGAGGAACATGCTGAGTGTGTGCTCTCATGAAGTCTACAACAATTGTTGTCACTGCACCACCCAGCCATGCGACTCACCTCGCTCCTGTAGTTTGTCTCATCTTTGTTGCTAATGAGACCCACCACAGTCGTGTCATCTGCAAACTTAATAAAGGCGTTGGAGTTGTGTGACGGTGTGCAGCCATGGGTCAGCAGAGTGAAGAGGAGGGGGCTCAGCACACATCCTTGGGGGGCCCCAGTGTTCAGTGTGATGGTGCTGGATGTGTTGCTGCCGACCCGTACTGCCTGAGGTCTTCCAGTCAGAAAGTCCAACAGCCAGTTGCACAGTGAAGTGTTGAGCCCCAGCTAGATCAGTTTGTAAATTAGCTGTTGAGGGATGATTGTGGTGAATGCCCTCTTCAGTAAGCCTGCTTAAACATGTCCCAGTCAGTTGTGTCGAAGCAGTCTTGAAGAACCTCTGATGATCCTTCTGGCCACACTTGAATCTGTTTTTAAACTGGTTTGGTGACTTTAATGAGTGGTCTGTATGCAGGCATTAGCATGACAGTGATGTGGTCTGAGGCTCTGAGGTTTGGGAGAGGGTGGGCTTTGAAAGCTCCTCTCTGTGTGGTGTAAACAAAGTCCAAAATGTTATTACCTCGTGTTAGAAACACACTCTTTAAGTCAGCATGGTTGAAATCCCCAGCTATGATGATAAAACCATCAGGGTTTGCTGTCTGCTGCTCACTGATGTGCTGGTACAGTTCATTTAGTGTGTCGTTCCTGTTGCTGTTGTTCGGGGGAATGTAAACTGAAATGACCAGTATGGCAGTATATTCCCTCAGCAGATAGAACGGCCGGCACGTAATAATCATAAACTCCACCAGGGGTGAGCAGTGTTTGCAGATCACAATAGAATCGCGGCACCACGCGTCATGTGAGATCCCGCAGCTTTTCTGGGTGTGTGGAGTCTAACTGTAAAAATGCGGTTCTGCCATCATTGAGCAGAAACTCGCGACTGTATGTGCGCTTACAGACAAGTAGATGCGATGAAGACATACAAATAGACCGCGACTCACAAGACAAAAAACAAGAAAACACCGTTCTGTCGGGACAGAGAGAAGCCGCTGCGTGTGGACGCGCCGCCATGTTAGTTCAATATATATCTTGCTTGTTGTCTGTATATATATCCAATTATTTTATAAAATGTTTTACATGTAAAAATAGTTATATGCAACTGCAGGAATAAGTTTGTAAACCTTTTGAACATGTGGTCCGATCAAACAATTACAGTAGAAACAATAGACTTAAATAATAACACAAACTGTTATACTTTTCAAATTTTTATTGAATACATGGAGTAATCATTAAAAGTGTGACATTGAGAAAGTAAGTGAGCTTTGAATTTACTAACTTGAAGATTAAGCAGCAAAACCATCAAATGTTTTCCGTCGCTGCATTTAAGACTTCTGACCAATTTTGGTTTATCTCTCTCTACTGATCTTTTCAGTTCTTGTTAAGTTATGACAGCATCTCACTTGGCTCAAGATCAGGACATGATAAAGACTTCTGCAGTTTCTCTGGTTGTCATGACACTGATGCATTTTTACCATATATTTATATTGGTGCAAATAACTATTCATGTTTATTAAAAGTCAAATGTTGCTGTTTTTAATCAATCTCAAATTCATATCATATTTTAAGTCTCTGCAATTGAAAATTACATTGAAAGTTGTCCAAATTGATCAAATATCCATAAACATGAAACAAATCTAGTCTGATATTTGTAGAGAGTATTTTATTCTAATATTGCAGGTATTTCTATTTCCTATGTATGAGTCTTTCCTTACTACAACATAAGTAATTGCAAAATAACTCACTGACCTCTCATTTTACATTTCATTTCATTAAATTGAAATTAATTTTTAAATCATACAATCATCAGGTTCTATCATTGTTCGAAACTCACCCCGCTCTTCTCACATAGATGATCTGAAGTAGTCTCAATGATACAAAGTTAATAACAGCATAATAACCTGTTATGGCTCAGTTAGATATCTAAGAGGATCACTTGTGGACCAAGAGGGAAGCTTCAGAGAATCTAAGTTTATGATCATCTCCTGATTCTAGAAGAAGCCTGTAATGTGAATAAAACCTCTCAAATGAGACTCATTCATATACAAAAATATGATTTAGAGTGTTTAGAGTGGTATTTTGCTTTGTGTAGGTGCTGTAGTTGACTCTATGGAGATATATTTATATCTTTAGATTTATGTGGCAGATTGTGGAAATAACCGAGATAGTATCTAAATGTGTGAAAACAACAAGTTGCAGTTTAGATTTCAGTGATAGTTATCTCCCGCAGCTCTGAATAGCAAAAACAACCTCATAACAAACAAACTAAATTAAATGAAAAGCAGTTTGTGAGAGCAACTGCACACCACTGAAGTGAGAGACTGATGATGTGTGTCAGTGATCATGGACCTTGTTTCGCAGGAGTTTGGCTTGATTTCTTCTCAGAGTTTGAGCTGCTGACTGGAATCAGAGTTGAATTCATTAGACCTGCAAAAGATGAATGTTCAGATGCACCATACTATTAAACAATGATATCATGTTTTTATACTTAATAATTACATCACATTACATACAGTCTGTGTTCATTTTTCACAGAGTTATTTATCTCCATCATACGTGAGTAAAACCTTCAGTTGGTTGTGAATGAATGACGTTATTAATCATCATGTCATGTCTCTGTATCAGAGATTCTGCAGAAACTGATTAAAGAAATGTAGTTTCTTATCTGAGCACATGTCAGTGTATCAGTGCCCATGAGGTCTCTTCTGCCTTCTGCCAAACAGACTTATGTCAAGTTCGCTCAGGAGAAGTGCACACTTGTAATATAATGTAATAAACTCTCAAAATGTTAGTTCTGTTAAGAGTCAACCCCTAACTCATCAGATACCAAACCTGTGACAGCAAAATTGGCCAAAAAAAGAAAAGCAAGAAAGTTCATTTTTTTCTGTGGCAGGTGTGAACCCTAAAACTGCACACACACTGTGACACACACTGCTACTGGTATGTATCAGACGTTCTTGTTGGATATGCACTGTGTCTCTTTCACCTGACGAAGTGAAGATTTTGAGAAACACAGGATCAGTCCAATCACTGATTTGTGAGAAAGTGAAACAGGAGCTAGTGTTTTAGTGCACGGATTAGGCAATGAATGTCTTAACCTGCTATTGCATGATCTGTACCTCAAGTCTGGCTTGATCACAGGTCATGTAAGATTGGCAGTTTGTGCACAATTACCCGTGGAAGATGTAACAACCTAATTTTAGGAAATTATCTTGCAGGAAATGTTTTTCATAGATCTTTTGGTGAGCAGCAATCAAAATCAGAATGATTACTCATTGCTGTGCAAAACTGTACAACTGCCTTTCCTTTGTGCTCAGTGACGCGTGCCCAGAGAAATAAGTTTTTTTTTTTTTTTTTTTTTTATTGATTTTAATGTTTGTAATACAAAGTAGGAGAAAGGAAATACTGCAGAGTCCTGAAAAACAGTTGCTCCTGGGCTGCAGGGCACAGTTAAGAGCTGAGTTTGTGATGATGCGCAATCAGTCTGAAACAAATCATCAACTTGGTGACTTTGCAGAATAAACATAACATAACATGGGGAAGTTGTGGCCTGACGGTTAGTGACTCCGACTTGCAATCGAAAGGTTGTGAGTTCTAGTCTCGGGCCGGCAGGAATTGTGGGTGGGGGGAGTGCATGTACAGTTCTCTCTCCACCTTCAATACCACGACTTAGGTGCCCTTGAGCAAGGCATTGAACCCCCAACTGCTCCCCGGGCGCCGCAGCATAAATGGCTGCCCACTGCTCCGGGTGTGTGTGTGTGTGTGTGTGTGTGCGTGTGCGTGTGTGTGTGTGTTCACTGCTCTGTGTGTGTGCACTTCGGATGTGTTAAATGGGTCGCCATACTTGGCTGAATGTCACTTTCACTTTCACTTTATAATCCTAATACTAAACTTAACCTTAACCTTAAAGAGAACCTTACATTTTAAACCCTTTCATCATATACTCACCCTCAAGTTTGTCCAAACCTGTATAGAAGTTTTTGTTGATGTTTTTTTTTTATTTTTATTTTTTTTTATTAGGGTTAGGGTTAGGGTATGAAGATATGAATATATTCTGAAGAATATTGGCAACCAGACAGTTGACAGCAGCCGTTTTCTTCCATAGTACGAAAAAAAAAGCAAAGCAAATGCAAGGCAGTAACTCATTGGCTGGGTATGCAACATGAACCAATCAGCTTCTGTCGAGTTATTTAACTCTCTGAATATCATCAGTTACATTAATAACACATCACTCTGCTCCATCTGTTTCATGACTGAACAATGCATATACATCTATATATACTCTATAGAGAGAGGGAGGGTGATCAATGTACATGTACAACATGAGGTCTTTGTATTTTGGGGGATTTTTATTGTGTTCTTTAAAAACAATATCTGTGGACTGTAATGTGTTCATTTGTAGGAGATGTTCATATATTTGTAGTTTTGATAACATTGAAGGTCCGAATGTTAATGATCTCTGTGATCATCATTTGCTGGACAGAACTGCATTGTGTTAGATGTTTTATTCTCATATATGGATGATTGACAGCTGAAATCACATTGAATGTTACACTTTTTTAATATGGGATGCCCTTTACAATTCTTTCAATTGCTAAATATATTGAAATCAATCATAAACAATGATCATGACAAATTTGGATTTTACTTTTTTACATATTATTCATATATTACAAAATTAAACAAACTGTCAAAATGATCATTAAAGAGATGGAAACTCAGTTTGTGCTGTTTGTGGCACAGAGAGCACACTTTCACTTTGAGCAACCACAAACCTTACAAATTAATCTTTAAGTCATATATTATTTATTTTATTAATTCTTTTCATTATACAGGTCATTTCATGTTTTTTTATGAAGCCAGATTCAGACGTGAGGACTAATGAAACTCAAGTTCAGACTGACGTCTCATCAGCGTTGGGTTCTGTGTGTGTTTGTGGCGTCTGAACATCTCTGATATTTTCTCTGCAGACCAAACCACACAGAATAGGGCCTGAAAACACTCTCAAACTCATCAAACAGTGAGATATTATGAACCAAGATGGGTCGACATATGGATATAAATTAAAGAAATCCACCCAGGTGATGAAAATTAAAGGTAAGTACATCATAACATATGTAAGACTAGCAACAATGAACAATGAACATATGTTTTTGCTGACAGGAGTGGAAGAGGCTTTACAGCTGATTGTAGATGATACAGACAATACGATCAGAGGAACAAAACTTGTGCTGAGACTGAATAATGACTTGTTTGAAGTTCCAAGTGGACAAGCTAAAGGAATAGAAAGAAATAATGCACTCACTGTAGAAAAAAAAAGCACAAGGATGGAGACTGTGATGTAACAGGGCACTGAGAAAATACGAGCAGAACAAAGCGGATATTTCAGAGTCACAATCCCCTCCAGAGCCACCAGCTGATGCAGATGAAAACCACACCAATATAATCCCAACCAAAACTGGACAAGCTCAGGGATATAGTATCTGTATTCTGTCAGTATATTTGCCAGTATATATAGATGAAGGAGTAATTGTATCAGATCATTGAGGAGGAGGAGGAGGATGAAGACTGAGATTCGGCCTCTGATCTTTCTGTGAAGGTGGAAAAGTTGAAAAGCCAAAACCAGAGCTGGAAGACCCACACAAACACTAGTGATGAGGAAGATTATGGCTCTGGTTTCTGAAGAATCATATTGAGTTTCATTAGGGACATTATAATAATCAGTAATATTGTAATAATAATCAAAATACTAACTGTTTTCATCCATCAAGGCCTGATATTCACCGTTCATGTTGCTGAAAGAAAAAAAAAAGTTTTATATTGGGTGAATGAGTCAGATATTGAGTGACAGTGAATAATTCAAAACATAGCTGTTTCATACATTTACAGCATCTTTAATGGAAATGACTTGCTCTAAATAATCATATCAGAGCTCAGTGAAAATATATTTCTTTTTTTTTTTTTTTTGATTAGATTAAATCTTTTAAATAAATGTTGAAACTGGCTGGTAACTAGGAAATACATAATAAAAATGTAAATAGAAAAACAGTAAACATCAGTGGTGATCTGTTTGTCTGTGTTTTTCGAGTCAGGTTGAGTCTGAGAATGCAGTGTACTTGGTGTGCTCAGACTAATGCTAGTCAGCTAGTCGTGTTCAGTTATACTCTAATAAAACAGTTATTTGTAACATAAATCTATGTTGAGTTAACCAACTATTTTAACTGTTCTCCATCATTCTGAGATATAAAATAAGTTATGTTGTGTTTCACTGCTTTGAATTATTCTCACAGTAAAGAATGTAATTCCAGTGGAATAGTTCATGAGATATTTTTCGTTTAACCTGTTTCTATTTTAATTTTCACATTATGAGAGTGAAAAAAAAAACAAAGTCAAGAACCTACACCATAGCACTGATAAACCTGGCAGATCTTCATTAAGAGAAGTTCTTGTAATATTACTTTCACATTAAAATCTGCATTAAATCAGACTGACGAGAGCTTACCTGAATGAAACTGAAATGTGTTACAGTCGCTGTCTTCAGTTCAGATCACTGTGGTTCAGTTTGTCTTTGTCTCTCAGAAGCTAATGATGTTTCCTCATCAGTCAGCAGTTGGTCGATGGTTAGTGGTTAAAGCTCAGTGTGTCTCTGTTCTCATCTCACAGCCCACACTGTTGTTCCAGAATAAGTTTTCCTTTGGAAAAATAAGGACATTAATTGTATTGAATGTGCACTTGTAGTGTAGGCCCTACTTTGAATCTTAAAAGTATATAAAATGTGTACAGGGTACTCGCAGATAATATAATATTATTAAAATACTTGAGTGTACCTAAAGAGAGACACTTCCATGACTGTTTCTTAAAACTCTTGAAAAGGGCCCTTTTTCAAACGTCAAATTAAGTTTCAAAGAATATTTTAAATCATAATGTTGTAATCATTTTTATTCTGGAAATTCAACCAGTCATTGCCAGTCATGTTTAACATTTGTGACTGATGCCAGCGATTGTATATGTGTTACCTGTCTAATATTATTCACCCATTTAGTAATTTTTTTCTCATTTACATTTTGGGGTGTTTTCTTTTTTTCATTTTATTTCTTTTTTTTATTAAAAGTTAAATGGTTTTTCTATTTGTTTTTTCTGCAGTCAAAGAAAAAAAATATGTCAGGGATTTCTCTCATTTTAAGTTATTCTGCAGTCTAATCAAAATGTAAAAAAATTAATTAACCTACTGGCCTATACAGAATACAGCCTATTTATATTTTTCTAATATTTTTCTTAAAATTCATTATGACAAATAATTAACTTTATAAATATTCTTCACAATGAATCATCATAACAGATAAACTATCAAATAGTTATTCTTTAAAATGAAGGTTCCATTTAAAAAATTCAAATATGACACCTCTAAATAAAGTTATATAATATAATGTGTGAGATCGGTCACATCAGCAGGGCGCTCATTTACAGGAGACATGTGCTGAATATCTCTGAAATAAACTCATCCCAGAACAAAACTCCAGAGCAAGTTATGTTCAGAGAATGGGTTGCTATGGCGACATATCCTGAAAGATATTTCAGTTTTTGGAGCCAAAAGTTTAATAATCTATTTGCTTAAACTAACCCAGGCATGTCACATAACCTGATTTCAGGAATTCTGAGTTCACTTTATAATACATTTAAAATAAACAGAGCTTTGCAAAAGACTTCTACATATTCAAACTCCAGAAACTATGTCATAAAGTAAATATAATTAAACTAAATTGTTTGGATAGATGGTTGTTCACACACATCTTTTATCTTACAGATCATAATCAGATTTCTTTACCTGTGAGAATGATCAGTCCAAGCAGACACTTATAAGCACTTTCTTGTTTCTGTCAGTCTTTCTCTCATTCTGTATTCATAGCTCTTCATTTAAACATCATCAGCTCATCCTGTGGCTGTTAACTTCCTCAAATCTCACGAACTGACCAATTAGCTGCATTTCTATAGCTGCACTTTTTAAAAGTCCCCCCTCCCCCAATCACTAATGGCTTTATTTATTTTTTTGAGCTTTAGAGAAGTGTGAGAAGTCAGTTTCCTTTTTCTTTAAGTGGGTATACTTTCAAATTGCTATAGTTGCTACAAAACATTTACAAATTTGAGTTTCAATGGTACAATACATAAGTTGTTTAGTTTAAGTTAGATCCAACAAAGCTAAAAGGTTCAAATTAGTTGATTCAGGTTTGTTTATTGGAGTTGAAACTAAACTGCAGTATCAGGAATGATGAACCTGATGTAAAGTGTGATTCTGTTTACATGTACCTTTTTATTTTCTTTTTTTTTCACATTTGAGTAGTGGTTTTCCCAACAGTGAACACTTTGAATATGAAACATCCAGTGGCGGCTGGAGAAAAATATTTTAGGTGGGGCTGTTTGAGTGGGGGGTCTGGGGGCTCCTCCCACAGAATTCTTTTTTATTTCATAGTTGTGATTTCCTGCATTCTGGTGCATTTTAGGCAACCCATGTCCCTTGCTTATAACTCAAACTAGTCAATACCAATGGTCTAAAAAGACAATATTCATTGAACTGCCATGTAGAAATCAACAGTTCCCTTTCAGTCGTTCACGTTCGATGTTACGAATGGGGATCTCACCCGAGAGCCCAATCACCTTCGAGTGGTACAAAACGAGCCAATGGTACACAAAGTACCTTGGTCTGCGGAATTTGCATCGCGAGCTCTGCCCCGCAGAGCGGGTATATAAGGAGCAACGCGAGCAACTCGCATTCAAGCTTTCGCTTCGGAGCCGAGCACATCGCTTGCTGCAATCACCGGAGTGTTTACAAGCAAGAACTGGTGTTGGTGTGACGCCGCGATTCAGCGGTTCGTCTCGGTTTCGTGCGACCTCCCGCATTCCCCTGAGTGCTTCAACACCCCTAAAAGAGACAAATTTCTCTCACAAAAGAGATACGGGCCGATTTGCGTCTTTTTAAAGATGTCATTTCGCCCGTGTGTTTCTGGGTGCGGTCGATATATCACTCCTCGTGACGGTCACGATCTCTGTGTCACGTGTCTGGGCTTCCAGCACGCTGATACTGCGTTCGTGGATGGCCCATGTTCTCATTGCGGGCGGATGTGACCATCTCGGCGTTGAGATCGAGACTCGAGTCTGATCGGGCTCAGCTCCTCAACTCCCCAGTCTCCCAGGATGGCCTCTTCGGCGACGCGGTAGAGAGCTTTGCCCAGCAGTTCTCTGCCGCCCAGAAGCAGTCTGAGGCCATCAGACACATCTTGCCCCGGCGGCCCACTGCTGCTTCCACCCCGCCGCCGGCGCAACCTCAGCCTGCTCGTCACCGAGGGCACCCCCCTGCGGCCTCCTCCACTCCCGCTCGGCCCCAACAGCAGCAGCCTTCACCCGGCCGCAGCGAGGAGATGGCCGCAGCAGGGCGGCGCAACCCGTCTCTGCCCCTAAACCTGCCAAACGCCAGGCCAAGCGACGTTCCTGAGACGGGCGACCCGGAGTTGGAGACGTCAGCTCATCAGGAGATGGTAGCAGGACCACTCCTTCCCCTGGAGGAGGGCCGGGGGAGAATCCTTTGTTCTCATTTTCTTTTTGTTCCGCCACTGGCCCCGCGGCCGGTGGCACCCAAACCTTCACTAAAAGAGCTGTTTCCTCTACCTCCGGGTCCAAAGAGGCCACGAACGACAGCTGGCGACGTGTTTTCTTAGCCGCTCTCGTTCCCCTCTCCCCTTGCCAGTTTCCGTGCAAAGACGGCTCAAGAACGCTTCGCCTTCTCATGCCCTCTTTGCCACTTGGAGTCAGACGAGTGCCCGCACTCCGCCCCCGCTAAGGGACGCTATGCCTCCCATGCCGGGGCTGTCTGCTCCACCACGTTGCCCCACTGTGGGTACACCTGTAGTCCCCTTGACCCCGCTGGTTCGGTTCCTGGGAGCCTGGCTAGAGCTCCCCAGGCCTTCCCGCTGGCTCATCCAGACGCTCAGGCTCGTCTACGCGATTCAGTTTGCCCGGCGTCCCCCCAGGTTTCGAGGTGTCCACGCGACGATGGTGGGCAAAGATGCCCCTGTCATGCGCGCGGAGGTCGCAACCCTGCTGGTAAAGGGCGCGATAGAGCCGGTCCCTCCAGCCGACATGAAGTCCGGCTTTTACAGCCCTTACTTCATAGTACCCAAGAAGACAGGTGGGTTATGGCCAATCCTGGACCTGCGTGCCTTGAACTGAGCTCTGCACAGACTACCGTTCAAGATGCTAACGCCCAAGCGCATTTTCGAATGCATTTGTCCGATGGATTGGTTTGCAGCGATCGACCTGAAGGACGCGTACTTTCATGTCTCCATTCTTCCTCGACACAGACCGTTTCTTCGGTTTGATTTCGAGGGGCAGGCATATCAGTACAAGGTTCTCCCATTTGGGTTGGCCCTCTCTCCCCGCGTCTTTACGAAGGTTGCGGAGGGAGCCCTGGCTCCTCTCAGGGAACAGGGTATCCATATCCTCAACTACTTCGACGACTGGCTAATCCTAGCTCACTCACGAGACCGGTTGTGCGAGCACAGGGATCTGGTGCTCAGACACCTCGCCCAACTGGGTCTTCAGGTCAACTGGGAAAAGAGCAAACTCTCCCCTGTGCAGAGGATCTCTTTTCTCTGTATGGAAATAGACTCGGTCGCCATGTTCGCGCAGCTTACAAACGAGCGCGTGCAGTCACTGCTGAATTGCCTGAGACAGTTCGAGGGCAAGAGAGCGGTTCCACTGAAACTGTTTCAGAGGCTCCTGGGGCATATTGCTTCCACGGCGGCAGTCATACCACTCGGGCTACTCCATATGAGACCGCTTCAGCACTGGCTTCACGACCGAGTCCCGAGATGGGCATGGCAACAGGGCACGCTCCGAGTGACCATCACTCCGGCCTGCCGCCGATACTTCACCCCGTGGTTGGACCCCTCGTTTCTACGGGCCGGCGTGCCTCTAGAACCGGTGTCCAGACATGTTGTTGTGTCAACAGATGCCTCTGCCACGGGCTGGGGTGCCATGTGCAACGGGCATGCTGCGTCAGGCTCCTGGACAGGACCCCGACTTCAGTGGCATGTCAATTGCCTCGAGTTGCTAGCAGTACGTCTTGCTCTGCAGCGCTTCAGGGCCCTGCTGAAGGACAAGCACGTTCTGGTCCGTACGGACAACACTGTGACCATAGCGTACATCAACCGTCAGGGTGGTCTATGCTCCCACCGCATGTCACAACTCACTCGCCATCTCCTCCTGTGGAGTCACAAGCATCTGAGGTCAAAGCAAACATACTGTTACATTCCCATTGAGATCACTATTTTAATGGCAAATGTGTGTGAAATAGGATGTGTGTGACTGTGAGTGAGAGAGAGACTGAGTAAGAGAATGACAGCATAAAAATGAATATGCTATATTTACAATGTAATCCAAATAATTTCTAAAAAGTTTCTCTTATACAAAAAAGAGAGACACAGACATCAAGAATCAGCCTGTGAATCTCAACAATGGTGACAATTATAAAGCATGTTGCAGTGCATTCTGTGCCCAGAATGCACTGCAACATGCTCTATAACATCGTAAAATGGATTACATTGTGAAAGTTAAAAATATTATGCCGTAGAAGGCCAGTGCTGCTATAATTACTAAAGTTAAGTACTCATTTTAAATGGTTAACTTTTAAGGAATTAATTTAATTACTAAATTCTATTTTTTTTTTAATTTAATCAATAATATTGCTTGTAATTTGTTGAGATAGATGGGAGGGAGGGAGGGAGGGAGAGAGAGAGAGAGAGCACTAAGAGAGAAAGAGAGAGTAAAGAGTAGAGAGAGACTTACATATGGTGTCTGTGACAATTAGATTTGTGTATGAGAGAAGTAGATGGAGTGAATGTGTGAGTGAATGCGGGGGTGAGTGAGAGTGAAGGGGATGAAGAACTCTTATTTGTACAGGAACTTTGCTCGTCTATCTTTTTGAGTGGCAAATCTCTCAATGACCCTTGTGTTGAAATCTGGAATGTCCCGTGTGAGTTTTTTCTCTATAGAGAGCATACCCAGAGCGTTGAGGCGATCTTGTGCCATCGTGTTCCTAAGGAAAGTTTTTATCCTCTTTAAAGTAGGGAAGCACCTCTCTGATTCTGCTGTTGTCATGGGTGTGGTGATGAGGATCTTGAGAAGACTTACAGTTTCGGTGAATGTGTCTTGAAGGTTATTTTCCATTACAACCTGAAAGAGAGCCAGTGCACCACTGCAATCCTGGAAGTCCTCATTTTCAAAGATCAGGGACAGTTCTGTTTTAAGTCTGGCTTTGTCCAACATGGGATAGGCATCCGGCGTGGTTCCTAGTACTGAATCCGGGAACTTTCTGCTGTGTTGTGGAAACAAGTCTCCTTGCAACAGAGTGGCACTGATGAGATGATTGGTGAAAGAAAACCTCTCCTTGGCATGGCTCATAATGGTATCACATACCTATGCAACGATACATAATTGTTGAAAAGTAAGCACAAAACATTAAGTTTTCACATTTCTCAGTTCAACAATACAATAAAATCAGCATATTCACAGCAGTTACAATTTTGTTATGCACAAGTAAGTTTTATTAATTATAATTATAATACACACACTAGCTGTCATTCTCTTATCCACTCACTCACTCACTCTCTCTCTCACACATACACACACACATTCACTCTCTCTCTCTCACACACACACACACACACACATTCTCTCTCTCTCTCTCTCTCTCTCTCTCTCACATACACTCACACACACACTCTCTCTCTCTCTAAGCTTTATTGGCTGTCTGTGTCACTCTCACACATACACACCATATACACAATAATTAATAAAAGCACAAATGTGAAAAAAAAATCATAATTTCTGCATTCTCCAGTAGATAGATATGTCTAATAATGACAATTCAAAATACAAAAATGTGCAAACGAACACGAATACATATAGGCTAATAGAATACAGAAATAGAATTTCTGTTACTGCTTACCTCTATTGCCAGATGCTGTTGTGTTTCTTCTCCCATTGCCCTCCGTTTCTTCAGGGGTGGTACAGGTCCCCTATACTCCTCATCCTCAACTAGAGAAGGAACGGAGTCCCTGATCCAAAATAAGTTTCACAAGTCACTGTCCACCCTGAAATTACTGTATCAGAAACCAACTTGCTGGAGATATAAAAATAATTTTAATAAAACTGTATTAAAATATGTGCTATTGTTGTGTTGGGCCTAGTCAATGTTATCTAGATTCATCACAAATAAATTCACTAGTCTAACATGTTGGTGAAATTGTGATATTTATGATAGGTTCTATTGTACTCAGTCATGTGGATTTATGTTTTTGTTGTTTAGGCTACATAAGCATGTTTTCAGCCAATATGCAAAATCATAGCCTACCTGATGGCCTGTATGCTGTGAGTGAACCTCTGAATGATCCCTGCGATGAAGACAGAGTCTATGTTCCTCTTCTGCAGATGGTTAAACAGCATGTCTACATGTGGCATGATTTTGTGGAATAACCAGTGTTGGGCAAGTTACTTTTAAAAAGTAATTAGTTACAGTTACTAGTTACTTCTTCCAAAAAGTAACTAAATTAGCTACTCAATTACAAATTTTAAAAGTAACTAGTTACTTAAGAAAGTAACTATTGCATTACTTTCAAGTAAAATTTAATTTTAAATGCTCAAATGTGACCCCACCTCTACCCCTCTTTAAAGGAACTTAAAATACATGTGCATGTTCAATTATTTATGATAAATCTGAATATTATAATGTAATGGACACTTAATACAATACATTATTAACAGAAACATGAAACATTGTACACACATCTAAAAAAAATTGTTGCTGTGGGACAAAGTGAGACTAGCCTCCAATCAAATTCCATGTATGTAGATATTATGTTTATATAGTGGATCATTGCAAATAACACGATAGATGTTTGGGAACTTTTGATATTTCCTTTTATTGTTTCTTTAATTTCTTGAAGGAAAAAGTAATGTATAGCCTATACTTCCATTTAGAGAAGGCTACTTTTGGATTATTTGGGCTCGTCGCCATACCTGTCTCTCGTTGACTGACTGGCTTGTGTTGTTCCTTGTGTGTCCTGTCCTGTCCGACTATGCGTTATGATGGGTTGTTCGCAATTCATGAGCGTTAGTGATGATGGGTCGTTCGCGAATGAGCGTTAGTGATGATGGATCAACTCGTTCGAGAATGAGCTTTTGATGAGTCGTTTGCGATTCGTGAATGAGCGACTCTAAGAGCCGGCTCTTTTAGTTGAACTTCTGGAGCTGGCTCGCATATCTGAAGAGCCGACTCTATTTTTTCAAATTTAGCCTATAGAAATTAAATAATTATGTAATAAAAATTGAAATATTATAGTCAAAGTCATTTAAAGAGCCGTTTGTGAGCCAAAGAGCCAGCTCTTTTCAGTGAGCTGAGTCAAAAGAGCCGAATTCCCATCACTACTATGCGTGCTTTCGAACACCCGCCCAACTCTACCTCTGATTGGCTTAGAATAAAATTTTACTCTACCTCAGCCAATCGTCAGCATTTATGCGCTTGTCTCGTGCTCTGCCCACTAACCAAGGAAGAACAGTAAAAAAAAGTATTTGCCTCTCGCTCAGAGATCTAGTTGGTCTGATGAAAAAAAAAAAAACAGCTTCATCATCAGTTATAGTAACGCGCCGCATTTTTTGGCAGTAACGGTAACGGCGTTATTAAGATGAGAAGAGTAATCAATTAGATTACTCGTTACTGGAAAAAGTAATGCCGTTAGTAACGCCGTTATTTATAACGCCGTTATTCACATCACTGGGAATAACGCCAGGATGAAACAGAAAACCTCATCGTCCAACATTCTCATACAACCCCCTGCCTCTCTCTTCGATATGGCATCAAAGTCTCCTCTGTCTCGAATGGTTTGGAAGCACTTAACCAGTTCGTCTTTGTGCTCGTAAACGGTGTTAACAGCTCGACTGTGGAAGTTCCATCGCGTTGATGAAGCACCTGGAAGTCTGTGTGCCACCACTTCATCCAGCACTGCCGTTCGTTTGAATGACTTGGAAAAAATTTAGAAAACCCCCCTACATCTGAAAAAAACTGGCTGATCTTTGAGATGTGGGATGTTGCCTGCTGCTTAATGAGGTTCAACTGATGCGCATAACAGTGAACGTAATATGCACACCCGTAGACGTCTTGCACTTTACGCTGCACTCCACCAGTAGCACCCCTCATCACTGCGGCACCATCATAGGCCTGGGCAATTAATTTTCCCTCTTGTCCCACAGGAAGGATGGTGCTCAGCCTTTCCAATAATGCAGTGGCAATCGTATCAGCGGTAGCATTTGGAAGTGCAATAAACTCAAAAAAGCGTTCTTGAATGTTGGTGTGGCCATCTATGTACCGTAGTACAAGCACAAGCTGACAATGAGTGCAGATGTCGGTTGTCTCGTCTGCCTGAATGGCAATATAGTCCGACTGTTTCACCTCTTCCAGAATGCGGTCTCTGAATAACTGACGACATGCAGCCTAACAGTTCATTTTGCACGGTCTTCCAAGTGCCTTTTAAAACAGTGGCATTCTCCAGGTGCACCTCCAACTCACGGTCGATTGAGGCCATGAGATCAATTAGACCCAGGAAGATGCCAGGGTTTTGTGATGCATCACTTTCATCGTGACCATGCAAAGCAAGTTCAAAGGCACCACAAAATTTCACGGCATCAATGATCTTTGACAAAATAAGCCGATTCCTGTCCATCTCCTCGTTGTGCCTTCTTATCGCAACGCGGTGTCCCTCATCTAGCTGTGTGGCTATGCTAATTCGGCCTAGCATGGCTAGCTTCACAGAGTTGTCCATATGCACTCTTGCCCGTTCGTGTTTCTAAATGCGTTCTGACATATGTTTCAGGTAAGTTACCCCTGTCTGTGTCCACGAGCTATCACAAGCACTTGTTTTAAACAGTAAGCAAGGGAAGCAAAATATTGCATTGGCGTAGGTTTTCTCCTTTTCTCACGCCTGTTGGGTTATATTCACTTCTGGTTTGTCTGGTCCGAGTTCTTTTACAATTAGTTTTTCCGCTAATGTTCTTCTTTCAAAGGGATACAGGTGTAGAGATTTAACTGAATTTGGGGCTAGCTCAACTCCCACGACTACATTAATGCTACTCGGCGTCATCGGCGCCTCCATACTGCACTCGTACTCCTCTGAGGTAAATATCCCGTGGTGCAGCAGATGCGCTGCTCTAATCACAGGCGATATTTTCAGAGCCCCCAAACCATAAAATTCGACGACGATGATTGGCAAAATATAAACTTTTTTGCGTAGCAACAGTGGAACCATTGGCTTAAATTCCAGCACTGTAGGGCTGAGCGCACTGGAGCCCAGGGAAGACAGCCTATTGGCTACTACTACACCAACATGAAGTGAATGCAAATATCATTCTGGATTTCTAAACACATTCTAAAGTAAAACCATTAATAGCATGTAATTAATACAGATTATTTTTCAAAATGAGAGATTATTAAAAGCTTATTATTATCAAATAAAAAATTTAATACAAATAAAAACTGACAGGGAGGTCGGCGCCCCAGCGCCCTCTATGGGCGAGCCACTGCTGGAAACATCCATTTCTTGGAGTCTTTATTAATGAGCTAATGTATTTAGTAAGAGTGGTAACATACATCTTTGAATGCATCTCCTTCAGTCATTTTGCAATGACTTGAGTCTTTAGCCAGGAGGTTGTGTCATCAGAAGGTTACCTAGTGTTTCAACCCTTAACCATAACACTCTTCCGTTGGTGGATCAGTAGTGGCAGTTCACTCCCTCCTGACAGCCAGCTCAACTCCTCACTCCTGCTCTAAAGCCATCAAGAGTCTCTCTCTGGTGCCTCCCCCAGTCTTCATACTGCCTTCTCTCTCTTTCAGTCCCCTCAGACTAAAGTCTGTTATCAGCTCCCAGACTGACTGGGCTGGGAAACCCCTGCATCTCACCTTGACTGGGTACAACAATGTCTGACAGTTCTACCTCAAACGCTCCAAAAAGCAGAGCTGTTAAAATCATCAAGGACTCCATCCACCCCAGTAACTATGTTTTCACTTTGCTGCCATCTGGTAAGCGCTTCCATAGCCTGATGGTAGTTTCTTCCTCGAGGCAATCAGGCCCCTAAATTCAAAACCAGCCTCTTAACAACAGTATATTGCTGTCTGGGAAATTTAATAACATGGACAGTATACTGTACATACATTTTCAATGGAGGGACAGAAAGCTCTTGGACTAAATCTAAAATATCTTAAACTGTGTTCTGAAGATGAACGGAGGTCTCACGGGTTTGGAACGACATGAGAGTGAGTCATTAATGACATAATTTTTATATTTGGGTGAACTAACCCTTTAAGCCACTTTGTTACTACTTTGGAGGTATGCTTGGGGTCATTGTCCAGTTGGAAGACCCATTTGTGCCCAAGATTTAACTTCCTGGTTGATGTCTTCAGATGTTGCTTCAATATATTCACTTTTTTTTTTTCTCATGATGCCATTCATCTTGTCAAGTGCACCAGTCACTTCTGCAGCAAAGCAGCCCCACAACATTATACTACCACACATACTTCACAGTTGGCATGGTGCTCTGAGGCTTCCAAGCTTCACCCTTTTTCCTCCAGATATACCGTTTATCATTATGGCCGAACAGTTCAAATTTTGTTTCTTAAATTTTGCCTTTTTATTGTGGTTTTGAAGTAATGGCTTTCTCTTCCCAGAGTAACCTTTCAGCTCATTTTGGTCCAGGACTTGTTTTACTGTAGATAATGACACTGTCTTCCCTGTTTCAGCCAGCATCTTCAGAAAGACTTTTGCTGTTGTCCTGGGGATGATTCACACATTTTGCACCAAATAATTTTCCTCTCTGGGGACTCAGAATCTCCTACCTGAGTGGTATGATGGTTAAACATTCCCATGTTTTTATACTTTCGTATTATGTATGAATGTGGGAGCTTCGGGTATCTGGAAATTTTACCTAAACAGACACAAAAAGATAGTTGAACTGGAATCACAGCTTCAGAATCTGACTAGGGCAATCAACGTAGTTTCTCAGACAATACACTCAGCAAAGTCATGGCGGTTAGGTCCGAACTCAATTCATTACTTAGATCCAGGACAGAATTCCTGATTCAAAGATCCAGGCAGTATTAATATTTTCAAGGCAGTAGACCAAGCCACCTTTTAGCTCTTAGATGATGCAACAGTGAAATGTTTGCTAATATCTCAGCAGTGAAATCCCAATATGGGCTCATTACGACAGACCCAAAAGATATTATTATCGCCTTCAACTATTTTTATTCTAACCTTTATACCTCTTCTGCTGATGTTGACCCTGACTCTTTTGCATCTTTTGTGTCCAACCTTGATTTACTTAGGCTGTCAGATTTGGATTGTCTGGCTGAGCCGATCACTCTTGGAGCTGGAGTCAGCAATCCGATCTATGAACAAGCGAGTGAATGTAAGGAAAGCAGCCAGACCTGATGGGATTTCTGGCCGTGTTCTGCGGTCATGCGCTGATCAAGATCACTGGTTTGATTACATCCATTTTTAATGAGTCTCTTGCTACATCGGTGGTTCCCACCTCATTCAAAAAATCTGTCATCATCCCTGTGCCTAAGAACAATAAACCCTCTTTAGGCATGATTCAATTATTTTGTTTTTTTAGGAGTGTCCCTCTCTCTCACCTTTATGGACTCAGCTCTAACAGGAACGATCATATTTGTTGGGTACTGAGATATGACACCAAGTCATTTTTTCATAAATTACTTTTGGGGACTTACACTGAAAAAAGTAATAAGTAAATTTACTTAATTTTTACTTAAGTTTTTTGCACAAGCATTTTTCAAGTAAATTTAACACATTTGGAAATTAAGTAAATCTACTTAACTAAGTTAATTAAAAAAATAAAAATAATAATAAGTACATTTTATTGAGTAAAATTTAATTAAATAATATTAATGCATTTAGCAGACACTTTTATCCAAAGCAACTTACAGTGCATTCAGGGTAACAATTTTCACCTATCATGTGTTCCCGGGGAATCGAACCCCCAACCTTACGCTTGCTAATGCAATGTTCTACCACTGAGCTACAGGAAAACTTCAAGATCTTGTGAAAAAATAAGTGAAAATTTCACTTACTTACTTTTTTATTTTGGAAAAGTTTTTACACTAACAAAAAACCCGAAACAGATATTCTAGAAATTTCTAAATGTAAAATATTTTTTTTTTCAAAACAGTTTTATCAAATGAGGGTAAATAAGTCTCTCACTTCTGTCTCTTTAAACCAGTTTACAGCAAAGACAGCACGAAGGACTGGATGCACATGATAAATATTCTGCAGTTAAGAAAACAGACAAAAGAAATAGCACTGTAAAACCCGATAAGTAAACTTTACTCAAACCGTTGGAGTAAACAGATTGCCTTGATTTAAACCATGTAAGTTTTAAAACTTTGCATTTAAATAATTAAGTGATTAACTGAGTGATAATTGAGAATTAGAGATGAACAGCTCCTGTTAACAAACAGAATCACTGAAGAAAAGAGAAACACAAGAACTACTACAACTGACTTCAGACACAGACTTAGATGAAATCAACTGAAATAAAATACATGAAATCTCTCAAGATCTGATTAAACAACCCACAAACAGCATCACCAGCTCCACTTATTAATAACCAGACTGACTTTATTTCTGTCAGACGTCTACAGAAGATCTTATTGAGAATGAACTAAGGTTTAGATGTTGATTTATTGTTTCATTTGAAGTAACCATGTTAGAGATCAGTGTTTGCTTTAGTTGGGCTCTTGACCCTTGATTTCTGTCTTAGTCTTTTCTCTGGCTGTTATAACCTTGTGTTTCTAAAACACATTTTGTTGTAACTCAAAAGCCCAGAAAAAAAGCCAGCAGGTGTTAACCTGTACCTAGGTGTAAGTTGTTATACTTTATATTGGTGATGATAATCAGTATGAATAAAATAAACAGCTGGAGGACAGTAATGCTTCATTGTATGATGATGATAATGCCATCACTGTTTTCTCCAGAGCTTCTTTATAGATGAATTGAACTCATTCCATAATTGATGATCCTCAAAGTTATTAAACTCAACTGAAGTCACTTTTTGCATTGTTGAAATATTTCCCTGTTCAACACTGTAAAGCTGCTGTAACACAAACTGTTTTGTATCAAGTGCTCAACCTGGTCTCATAAAAACACGTACCACTGTTTTAAGTACCTTACTGCATGTTTCGCTGCAGTTTCAAAGAGAAGTGTCCTCTGAGTGGTGCTAAAACACAGGTTAAATATGTGAATATATGTGAACAGATATATGTATAGGTACGTATTGGTGTGTTTTTATTACATTGTTACAGGTATGTTTTGCTGCGGTTCAAAGTTCAAATGTTGTTCAAATATATGACTTGTGCCCACCCATTACATTCCTGAGCAGTATATAAATGGGATCGGTTATGTCATATATGTGACATTCAGTTATTTCACATTTATATATAAAACATTCTATAATTTATATAATCTAAAACAATTAAAGGTTGAAAAAACATTTTAGTTATTTCACATTCATATGTAAAACATCCTATCCTTTATATAATTTATATAATATACATAATCTAAAGCAATTTAACTAAGGTTGAAAAACATTCTGTTCTTTAAAAGGTTATAAATGAAGCGGTTATAAAAAAATATGCTGAAACCGACTGTTTCAGATAAACAAAATCCATTCTACATTTTTTAGAGAGCTGAAGGTGTTTTCACATCACCTTTTCTGACCCGCGGTGCTCCCAGTGTCTGTATTCTATATTCATAAAGTATGCCGCAACGTTTCATTTGACTTAATATCGACGCATCTATTGCACAATCATCGCCAGACTGTTTTGTATGAAAAAATACTTTTATTTTGAAAAGACGACGACATCCTGTTGAAAATACTTTTATTTTGAAAAGACGACAACATTCTGTTGAAAATACTTTTATTTTGAAAAGACGACGACATCCTGTTGAAAATACTTTTATTTTGAAAAGACGACAACATTCTGTTGAAAATACTTTTATTTTGAAAAGACGACGACATCCTGTTGACATTTGCTTAGCTTTAGCTTGCCGTGCTACAATTCAGTTTGCTATGTATAGGATTTCAGAAATAAATTCTGTGTCCGTTAAATCGACGTTTTTGCCTCACGTTATCCTTTTGTCATCTATGAACACGACATCGTGGGATGTAAGCGCTCCCGGTTAGGAATGCACGGTTCTAGATTAGCACCATTTTCTAGCTGCTCTTAGTAAAATGGCTTCCTCGGTGGATTTTTGATGATATGATGGTGAAATGACTCCCTCTGGTGAGTCTGGGTGAAATGACACACTGTTATAGTGAAAATTGGTCCATCTGCTGGCAGTTTAATGTTATGACATCATGATTTCTTTGTCACAGTCTGTCTCTCTGTGTGTGTGTGTGTGTGTGTGTGTGTGTGTGTGTGTGTGTGTGTGCTCCATTAAACTAGCAAATAAAAACCCTCTCCATGTGGTTTAAATCATAACAGGGTTTTTTATTTTTTATCTCAGGTTCAAATATTGAGCAGCAAGCCTTTGACGATATTAATAAATGTAATTACGTATTAACTATTCTTTTTATAAATTAAAATGAATGTATTTTAATTTTGTCTTTTTATAAAAGTAAATATTTTTTTTCCGCTGTTTCTTAATTCAACAAAATGATAATATTACCTAAAATATTTATATTTTTATATAATAATATATAATAAATAATTATTTATATCATATTATATCATATCATATATATGATTATATTATATTAGATGCATTATTATATTAGATGCATTAATCACTTTAGATTCTTTAAAGTTCTTATTTTGAGCACCATCTTCAAAGTTTTAATACCATCGCCCTCTCTCTCTCTCTCTCTCTCTCTCTCACACACACACACACACACGCACACACACAATGAAACATTTTGGGAACTGTGCTTTGCTACGGTCATAAACCTTACACATATCTATGGTACTTTTAGACACAGAGCAGGAAAGACATTTTGCAGGGCCTCTGTTTAGCCGTTCCAAAATACCTCCATTTAAAAACAAAAATAAAATATTAAAATGACCACCTGTACATCTAACGGCTGTAGTTCTATTTTATATATTTTATATTAAAAGTATCCTTACTATCCATTATATACTAGTGTAATGAAAGTTAACTTTTCTTAAAGTTTATAGTTGTATTTTACTGTATCCGCATCCTTCTATTTATGTTGTATACTGTAAGAATCACTGTGTCATGGAGACGAACCCCGTGATTCCCTCTACCTGGCTCAGACTGCATGATCCTCAGGTGTCGTGGAGAGAGGGACAAATTCTTAGATGGAGCACCCAGTGTCAAAATCATGCCTCTCGACCATCTCTCCCATGACTGTACAAGTTGTCACATTAGACCCGGAGTCCACCAGCATTCCCAATCTGCCCAAGGAGTATCACGATCTCGTCACCGCCTTCAGCAAGGTACAAGCAAACACATTACCACCACACCGCAGTCACGATTGTGCCATTGATCTCATTCCAGGCTCATCACCACCCCGGGGTCGAATATTCCCATTATCATTACCCGAGTCAGAAGCTATGGCCAAGTACATCAAGGAGGAGCTGGAGAAGGGGTTCATACGTCCATCCACCTCTCCTGCTTCAGCTGGCTTCTTCTTTGTCCGCAAGAAGGATGGAGGTCTGCGCCCTTGCATCGATTATCGTGGACTCAACGAAATAACAGTAAAGTTTCGCTATCCTCTATCACTGGTGCCCTCTGCATTAGAACAGCTACGCACTGCACAGTACTACACCAAATTGGATTTGCGCTGCGCATACAACCTCATCCGCATTAGGGAGGGGGACGAGTGGAAGACAGCTTTCTCAACCACCAATGGGCACTACGAATACCGGGTGATGCCGTTTGGACTGGTCAATAGTCCTTCGGTTTTCCAATCCTTTGTCAATGACATCTTCAGAGACATGCTAAATAGAACTGTTATCATATACATTGACGATATCTTAATCTATTCAGATACCCTGGAGGAACATGTCCAACATGTGAGAGCTGTGCTGCAAAGACTCATTGAACACCAACTCTATGCTAAGGCGGAGAAGTGTGAATTCCATACCACCTCCACCACCTTCCTGGGGTACGTCATCAGCCCAGAGGGGGTCGCCATGGATGAGAGCAAAGTCAATGCCGTTCTCAAGTGGTCAGTACCAAGGACACTAAAGGAGCTCCAACGTTTTCTGGGGTTTGCTAATTTCTATCGCCGTTTCATCAGGAACTTCAGCTCTGTGGTTAGTCCCCTCACGTCTATGGTCAAGAAAGGAACCCATCGGCTACACTGGGCTGAAGCTGCTCTTCAAGCTTTCCAGGAACTAAAGAGAAGGTTTGTGACCGCCCCCATACTCCATCATCCTGACCCATCTCTTCAGTTTCTCGTCGAGGTGGATGCCTCCAACACTGGTATCGGGGCTATTCTCTCCCAACGCCAGAGTCCTACCGCTAAACTCCACCCATGTGCCTTTTACTCCCGCAAACTCAATGCTGCTGAACGTAACTACGACGTAGGAGACCGTGAACTTCTCGCTATGAAAGCGGCCTTCGAGGAGTGGAGACACTGGCTGGAGGGGGCCAACTTTCCTTTCACCGTACTAACCAATCATAAGAACCTTGAGTATTTGCGCTCAGCCAAGCGCCTCAATCCACGGCAGGCCAGATGGTCACTGTTCTTCTCCCGATTCGACTTCTCAGTTACCTACCGTCCAGGCTCCAAGAACACCAAGGCAGATGCGCTATCTCGTATTCACGAAGACGAACAGATCCCATCCGAACCAGAATCCATACTCCCTTTCAAAGTAATCATTGCACCAGTACAATGGGACATCATGACGCTTATCCAACAACACAACTCTCAACACGCACCTCCAGCAACTTGTCCTCCTGATAAGGTTTACATACCACCTACCCTACGTGATCAAATTCTCAACCACACGCACTGTTTGCCCGCATCCGGTCATCCAGGTATCACGGCTACCATTCACCTGCTTCAGAACCGGTTCTGGTGGGAATCATTACCCAAGGACACCATAGCCTTCATCCAACAATGCCAAACCTGTAATGCACACAAGACTCCCCGCCAATTGCCAGCCGGATTGCTTCAACCACTCCCTATCCCACAACGACCCTGGTCCCATCTGGCAATAGACTTCATCACTGATCTACCTGTCTCTCAGGGTAACACTGTTGTTCTGACGGTAATTGATCGATTCTCCAAAGCCTGTCGCCTTATTCCTCTACCTAAATTGCCTACTGCTCTACAGACTGCCGAACTACTCTGTAACTGGGTCTTCCGTCTCTACGGACTACCGGAGGATATCCTAGGCTATCAACCTCCCATGTTTCCCTGGTCCGGGGAACCCACCGATGTACCCGCCGTCACGGACTGGTTGCAACGCAGTGAGGAGACTTGGAATCAAGCTCACGTACACCTTCAACGAGCCATCCGCCATCAAAAAGAACATGCTGACCACCGTCGTCGTCCTGGGCCTGTATACCAACCTGGACAATGGGTGTGGCTCTCTACTCGAGATCTCCGTCTCCGACTACCCTGCAAGAAGCTAAGTCCAAGGTACGTGGGTCCCTTCAAGATAACACATCAGATCACTCCTGTTTCATTCCGTCTTGCATTACCTGACACCTATCGCATCTCTCCCACCTTTCATGTATCTGCAGAGTCCCCAGCCTGTCCAGATTGAGACTGAGGAAACTTACCAAGTGCGAGAACTTCTTAACTCCAGGCGTCGTGGACGCATCCTGCAGTATCTGGTCGACTGGGAGGGGTACGGTCCGGAGGAACAATCTTGGGTCAATGCTGACAACATACTAGACCCCAACCTCATCACGGAGTTCCATCGGTTACATCCGGACAAACCAGCCCCTCGACCACGTGGTACACCCAGACGTCGGCTACCATCTCGCGCCAGGAGTCGTTATCTTACTCTGTCAGCTGTAGTATGATATGGATTTTATTAATATAAATATGAATCTCAAAGAAACATGTCCAGATCTAAATTGAAGAAGGTTTTCATTTCTATTAATAAAATATATTTTTTACATTTTGATATTATTGTTGTGGTATTTACATTTTACCCTCATCGTCAGACTGATTAAAGAGATCATCATTCCTGTAATCCCCATTTCTAGATTTTGTTGTAGATGTTGATGTGATTCTTACTCTTGCTGTTGTTTATTCACTGAACAATAAACTACTTCATCACAACAAACAAACATTTGAAGGATAAACCTTTTTTTCTTCTTCTTTTATTTTATTTATTAAGTGTTAACCAGTTTTATTCCCTGGTGTTGTACAGATTTATTGCAGTACATTTATAATAAATACAATTGTATACTTTTGTTTTGTTCGTTTTCACTGTTTTCTCTGTCACAGGAGATGATGATCAGTCATGTCGCTCTCTGCTGGAGATCAGCAGTATTACAGCTCAGAACACCACCTCATCATCTACATCATATCAGAAATTAGAAGAGGTTGATCTCACAGTCCTTTAAATAAAAACTATAAGAATATTATTGTCATGAGATTTCCAGAGTTCACATTTATTTTAAACATTGCGGAACTGTATGACTTTTACCAATCAAATGAAATCAGTATCAATAAAATCTTGTCTGTTATCAGAAACCATTTACACTGAAATCACAATTGCATAAATAATCATCATAGAATAATGTTTTAAATCTAACATTTGAACATGAAAACTAAATGAAACTGTACTGTCTGAATCTAAACCCCCAGCAGGAGGCAGCAAGAGTAATACAAATACAGAAATAATTTCACCTTCACTTTCTCAGGAGCATTGCATTTATAATAAACTCTGGATGGACTTGAGAAGAATTCACAGTTTTATATAACAGAAATATAAATATTAATATAGTGAATTACTGGAGTAAATTTACATTCTGATAATCCTCAAAACATAACA
The DNA here is from genome assembly GCF_023724105.1 of Carassius gibelio. Taxonomy (NCBI): domain Eukaryota; kingdom Metazoa; phylum Chordata; class Actinopteri; order Cypriniformes; family Cyprinidae; genus Carassius; species Carassius gibelio. Next base: position 28,370,070 of record NC_068416.1, on the reverse strand, counting down.
TTAATCTAACAATTTCTTAAATGCTCTCAGAATAATTACTAGCATGAATAGAGATAATTCATCCGTCTCACTAAACTATAAAGAGTAAATTATTAATGTTGTTCTCAGATAAATTAATGTTGCACATTGTAATACAAGTATAAACATGACTCATTATTTAGTTTTGTGGTCTGCATGTAAATATCTGTTAAGTGGAATATCTCGTTTTAAAGACCAAATGTAATTATTAGCTTTAAGAGTTTTTGCAAGAGTAAATGTATTATCTCAACAGTACATTTATTTAATGTTGCCTTCTAAAATTACATCAATTGCATAATATTTAATACATTACATCACATTTAAGGTTTCCATAGCTATCGTCGCTCTGTTGAGAATGTCTCTAGTCTTAATCAACTCCAATAATTCAACTTTAATAAGAAAGGTTTGGGGTTAATCAACTGAAAGTTCAGGGGTTAGCTGACGGTAAATTCACTGTGTTTTCTGGAATACACCCACACGGTTAAAAATCGCTGTAAAAAAAACAACCAAATTTCGACAGTAACATACTGTTTTTCATTAAAACAGTGCATTCTGGGTAATATTCATCATTTTTGAGAAGGTAGTCTGCTGCTATATATCGTAAATTAACAACGTTCAAAGTCGACAATCGACACAGCGGCTGTGTTTCAAATCACACCTTACACCCTCATTCACTATTCCCTACATGAGTTTACTAATATAGTCCACCTGATGGAGAGAATGAACACTAATGAGTGAATTCAGACACTGATGAACAGCTGCTGTTAACGAGTAGAATCACTGAAGAAAAAAGAAACAAGACACACCCAAAAACTACAACTGATTTCAGCCACAGCTTTAGATGAAATCAACTGAAGATTTAAACAATCAACAAACAGCTTTACCAACTTCACTCATTACTAACCAGACTGACTTTATTTCTGTCAGATCAGAGATCAGAGATCAGAGATCAAAAGATCTTATTGAGAATTACAGAGATGTAGATGATAATGTCACTGTTTCGTTTGACGTCACCATTGTGGAGATCAGTGTTTGCTTTAGTTGGGCTCCTGACCCTTGACTTTTGTACTTTACATTTTGTTTCATTGCTGTGTTTGTATCTTTATGGTACATCTGTTACAGCAATACTAATATTGATAGTCAAGTGATTATGGCTGCTTCTGTCAGGCATTATCTACTAGACTGACTTAAAGTTTTACTATCGTAATCAAATATTAATTTGGTCTTGAGATATGTGAGTTACACAATTTTTTTTTTTTTTCAATTTTATAAGATTGAACAGTAATGTGATAACCAGAACATATGGATTTAACGACAGTTTGAGTTTTAAATATTTTGGGCAACAGAGACGCGAACCGTTTAAAACGATTCAGTTCGGTTTGGTGAACTGGTTCAAAAAGTTCCGGTTACATCGAATGATTCGTTCGTGAACCAGATATCACAAACAGCTTTGTTTTGAACTCTCTCTCACAACAGACACGGAAGAAAAGACAATGCTTAATAAAGTCGTAGTTTTTGTTATTTTTGGAACAAAATGTATTTTCGATGCTTCAACAAATTCTAACTGACCCTCTGATGTCACATGGACTACTTTGATGATGTTTTTCTTACCTTTCTGGACATGGACAGTATACTGTACACACAGCTTCAATGGAGGCACTGAGAGCTCTCGGACTAAATCTAAAATATCTTAAACTGTGTTCCGAAGATAAACACAGGTCTTACTGGTTTGGAACGACATGAGGGTGAGTTATTAATGACATAATTTAAATTTTTGGGTGAACTATCCCTTTAAGAACCCCCTCCTCACAGTCAAGCACAGAGGGGGAAATAGAAACACTAGTTATTTTACATTCAATATGGAAGCTCCGAAGCTTGCACTAAAAAACCCAACACATTTCACATTAAAGAACTGTATCCAAGCTTGATTCGTTTTGCCAAAAGCATGTGATCTCTGACGTCTGAAGCTTTGTTCACCTGAAAAATACGGGACTGCTTCAGAGTCTGTTAAATGAAGTGAGCCTCAGTGCTGTTTCTTTTGCATTTGGCTATATCACATTATAATGCTTTAGCATTGTTCTATTTTAATATTGTTATTTATACGTTAAGCTCAAATGAACTTTGCCTATGAAATAATAGTGTAAGGTTTGAGGCAGGGTTAAAACAGGCAAATCACGTTTTTCATTTATGGATTTGTTTAATTTATTTGACTTATTTGTAGATGGATTTGTAGATCCATATGTGAAACCAGCGGCTGTAATTGAACACACAGTACTTTGGAAGGTGCCCCCTTCATTTTAATGACCACTAGATGGACACAACATAAACCATGTTGAAAAGCTTAGAGTAATGAATCTTTTCCTGATTTAACTGTGTTGAAAGCTTCGCTGGTTCAGAAAGATTCACTTCACCATTAAACATAGCAAAACTATCCAAAATGCTGAACAATGAAAAATAAAATTAAAAGAGAAACGGAAACGCAGAACAGAAGCAAACAATATATATATATATATATATATATATATATATATATATATATATATATATATATATATATATATATATATATACACACACACATGGGGCTATCAAGTTTCAGATAATGTCATGTGTAACTGCAACACTCACCAATTTCAAATGTAGTGGAGTAAAGAAGACAGATTCGAAAGTGAAGTGAAGTAGAGAATAAAAGTTGCTAATATCTTTGATAATCAGTAAAATCTACATCTGGATTGTGTTTTCCGTCGGCCCGGTCCAGAATGATCTGATGTGAGTCTGGATGTAGAGGATGCCACAGATCTCATTGTCTTGTGTATCTTCTCCTTACTAGAAGTTAATGGGTGAATTGATGGATTTCAATTATGCTTGCAGCCGCTATTGACAAAAAAAATAAATCAATAAATAATTCAGATTTGCAGCACTAGCTAATATAACTTGTGTGCTTAGATTTGGTCATGCATTTAAATATTTTTTTTATTTAGAAGATGACTGTTAATCAAACTCATTCACAAATTATTTATTTTGTGGTATTTTTCTTCTTCAGAAAATGCACTTAAATAAATTAAATGTTTTATACTAACGGAGGGTCAGAGTCCATTGGTCCACGACTGAAGTTAATGGGCTTCTCGGTGGAGCTCTGTCTGACAATCTTATTGATACTGAAAAAAAGAAAAACAGATTTGAGGCACTAGCTAATATAACTTGTGTGCATAGATTTGGTCATGCATTTAAATATTTATTCATTTAGCAGATGACTGTCATTCAAACTCATTCACAAATTATTTATTTTGTGGTATTTTTTCTTCAGAGATGCACTTAAATAAATTAAATGTTTATACTAACGGAGGGTCAGAGATCATTGGTCCATCACTGAAGTCAATTGATGTCTCGGTGGAGCTCTGTCTGACCATCTCATTGACACTGAAAAAAAAAAAGAAAAAAAAAAAAAATATTTGCAGCACTAGCTAATATAACTTGTGTGCTTAGATTTGGTCATGCATTTAAATATTTTTTTTTTATTTAGCAGATGATTGTTAATCAAACTCATTCACAAATTATTTATTTTGTGGTATTTTTTTTTTTTCTTCAGAGATGCACCTAAATAAATTAAATGTTTTATACTAACGAAGGGTCAGAGATCATTGGTCCATCACTGGAGTTAATGGGTCTCTCGGTGGATCTCTCTGTGGTCACCTCGCTGAGACTGAAAAAAAAAATCTGATTTGAAGCACTAGCTAATATAACTTGTGTGCATAGATTTGGTCATGCATTTAAATATTTATTCATTTAGCAGATGATTGTCATTCAAACTCATTCATAAATTATTTATTTTGTGGTATTTATTTTTTTTTATTTTTTTTTTTTTCAGAAAATGCACTTAAATAAATTAAATGTTTTATACTAACGGAGGGTCAGAGATCATTGGTCCATCACTGAAGTCAGTGGGTCTCTCGGTGGAGCTCTGTTTGACCATCTCATTGATACTGAAAAAAAGAAAATCAGATTTGAAGCACTAGCTAATATAACTTGTGTGCATAGATTTGGTCATGCATTTAAATATTTATTAATTTAGCAGATGACTGTCATTCAAACTCATTTAAGGAAAACATCAAGTAATTCAGCGTGGAGGCAGTAACATGATAATTGCTGTGATAAAAATTACAAAACTGTTCAAAGTACAGACTGGAAAAGAGATGAAACTATAAGCTATGTTAAGATTTAATGTGCATACATTACAAGAAAAAAAGAGTGTGTGTGGATTATCAGGAAGTTAGTCAAGTGATCACAGAAAGCTCTTTACATGCTTCATGAAAATTGAAAGAGACTCAGATATTTGGGAAGATCATTAATGAGGATCAGAAGAGAGAAGGCTCAGGAAAGGGGTTTTGTAAATCTCTGTGATGGTATCATGAGACACCTCTCAAGCAGAAATGACCAGTGTCTTACCCGGGGGACAGATCCTTCATGGGTTGCTTGCAGGTTGATTCAGGAGATGGAGAACTCATTTTATATTCCTGATCTTCACTCTTTTCACTGCAGGGAATAATTCTGGAGTCACTGTTCTCCAGCTGTCACGTGAAGATAGAGTTAGCTGTTTTCTTTATTTTCCAGAAGTACAATGATACACATATTTTACTCAAACACAGAGAAACTTTGAGCCACAGAAACTGAATCATCTGCATAGTCTAAAATGGACAACAACAACAATAATGTAGAAGGTGAAGACATTGTATTGTACTGGATCTTCTGCTTCATTTCCACTAATTTTATGTATTTATCTCAATACTGAATTATTCATGTATCCAGCTTGCTGACCACTTATATCTTACCCTGTTCAGCACTGTTTAAAGGAAATGTATTTAAAATATGTATTTGATTATTTGATTGTGAACTTTTTTAGGATATTGGAGCTAAAGTTCACTGCAGATCCGTTAATAATTCACCTTAAACATCTTGAGTAATAGGCTACTCTGGTACATTTATGTACTTCTTTCTTACTGATTATTGAGTTACCAATACAGTATAATTTCACCTGTTTTTTTTTAATAGTTTCATATTAAAGTGGTTATTCTCTATGTCATCCAGCATTTATTTTGTACAGTGATCGTATACCACCCACTGTAATGTAACGCAGAAGTGTTTCTCAATCCGCTCGAGATCACAACTCATTAATGTTTGTGTAACAAATCAACAAGCAGATGGTTATTACTTTTATATAATGTGATCGATGTGCAATAACGCCTCTGTTCGTTTTGTTAGTTAAATATCTTTAAAATCTAATAATTTATCATCAAACTTGTATTTTGTTGAAGCTGATCAAGAAATGCTCATGTATAAAACAATTAGTCTATACAAGGACTTATTTCTACATGTTTAATGATATTGTAGGTATGTAACAAAGGTCTGGATATCACAATTAAATCTCAATAGTATTCATGTCCTTTACTTAAGTACTGCTATCGTCAAAGTTTCGCCATTTTGGTTATTAGGTAAAAACTAAATCTAATAATTCCATAAAGTAGATGAAATATCAAATAACATCTTATTATATATGACAAGACATAAAGAATAAATTCTTAACTTACCATAAAAAATGAGAAATGTTTCTTATTTACTTAGCAGGTTAACAGGTTCAGAGCCACGAAATGGGGTTTCATTTTTCTTCCTTTACTTTGTCTTTTACCTGAGTCAGGTGTTTTTTCCCCTTTATCTGCCCTCATGAGAAAAACAAATTTACTCCCTCTAGTGGCGCAGAGCGACATCACATCATGACCACACAGAAGTCTTGCATTGTCCTCACTAATATAGTCAAACAAACGTGTGTGTGTGTCTTACTCTGGAGTCATGCAGCAAGGAGGAGAGCAGACAGTGTGTGTGTGTGTGTGTGTGTGTGACGTCTGTCCGAACACATGCTGTTATACACACTGCATCACTAATTCCTCTCAAGAGTTTAGTGTCTGAATCAGTCCTGAATCTCAACTTTACATATGGAACACACCGTGAATGTGATTCATGCACAGATTTATTATTTTAAACCAGTAACCCAGTGTTTGTGCAGCGTTTAAAACATTAAAGAGACTTTCAGAAAAAAAAAAATACAAAAGCTGTCACTGGGGCAGTACCCTATTAAAAAGTAAAGCTTTGAAAAGATTGCATATTAGTACCTCAAAGGTGCATACTGGTGCCAAAAGTGAATGTAAGCTGCTTTTGATAAAAGCATTAATGAAATAAAAACACTCCAAAATTAAAAATGTAAATGAACATATTGTGTATCTTCAGTCCGGGACACAATCAGGATGGACAGCAGTTACACTACAAATACATTGTGGTTACATGTTTTTTATAAATGCCTTGAATGTAGTTTCAACCCAATCTCATAATGATTTAGACCAGGGGTGGGCAACAGTTTTAGTCTGAGGGCCACAGTTACTTTGGCAAAGTAAACGGAGGGCCACACTTTGGACAATTGCAATTAAACATAGTTACTTGATTAAATAGTACAAATTAATGCAATGCAAATATGTATAAGGCTACTATACAGTTACTTTGACAGCCTATTTCAAGGCCTATTTTTTTGCTAGGCCTGTCTTACCTAGGCTACTCTAAGGTTACAATAACTGGATTTACTTTCAAGGATTCATTTCCTACACTACCCTGCATTTAGTTCAACTGTCATTCATACCAGCTGTAGCTTTTCAAGATAGAAAACTATTAACAACTGAACTGCAAATGTATGTGTGCAAGTTACATTAACATACAGACTTCAGGCAATCTGGCTTGGAATTATCTAATTTAATTGAGGCTATATATCAGAGGGAGACCTTCATAACTGCATGAAAAACATATTCAGTTTTCAGTTGTGATTATTATTTTTTTTTGTAATTTCTTTCACATATTTTGTTAAAATCTTTTATAAAATAGAACACAATTTAAGTGCAGATCAACTTCATTAGACTGCTTGGTAAAAATATTCTGCCTGGCAGTTAAATTGGAGGACAATCTCGTGGCTTTTCTTCTCTCTCCTTTGCATGTTTACCATTGAAGTGCCTGCTAATATTATATTCTTTAAAGACAGCGACGCTCTCCTTACATATCAGACAAATGATGAAATATTTTGACGTCCATTCTTTATTGAATGCTCGACATTCAGAGTCAACATTTTTCTCTTTTTTACTGCACTCATTTTGACATTTTTTTTATTCCGCCAGCCGTTTAGAATTTGTTACTTTGAGGAGTGAAGAAGAGAAGTAAAGGCGCAAATTGTAATTTCACACAGCGACATCTGTTGGATTGTTTTTAACCCCTTTCACATCAAAGATCACAGATTATTGTTGTTCAAAATTCATTACTCGTCAAAATATCACACTATTACTTCTGGACAATCTGAGCATCATTTTAGACACTTCAGAAAGGTTTAAGACTCCAGCTTCGATATTTGACCACTGTTTATGATTAAACTGGTTTGCAGTTAATTTCTTAATTTATGCCAGGAGTGCAAAATAATTAATCTTTAATGATCGTTATTTTGAATAGAAATCATTATACTCACACAACATTTATTCTCCGGTTTATTTGTGTTCAGATGCATAAAAAATACAGCATCCGCCAGGCCTATTAGTCCAATGATTTAGACTGTTTCCACCTGTATTTAACACATTTGTGGAAAAAAAGAACTAATATTTGATTGTTTGACTTGAGCAAAATGATGTGTCAGATGTTTCTAACTGGAGGCTGTTAAAACTGACACAGAGACATTGAGGATTCATAAACCCTAAATCCAGCATACAGGGGTTCAGTGAATGTGTTGTTGAATGTGTGTAAGTGTGTGAGTGTGTGTGTGTCAGAGACGCTGTAGAATGACAGAGTACCGGCCGACACGTCCACATACACTCCTACTCTCTTAGAGTATGAAGGGACTGATATATTACTGCTCTTATTATTGCGCCAGATAGTAAATTCATTAGCAGAGCAGTACAGACTCCAGGATTTTTCACTGTATCCAAACCAACAGTCATAACTCCCTCCTTTCCTTCCGATTTCTTTATAGGTCACTGCTATATCAACCCCTCCCTCGTCCCATTCAGCCTCCCAGTAACAGCGTCCAGTCAGACGCTCTTTACAGAGGACCTGCTCATGGTGCTTAAATCTGTCTGGATGATCAGGATACGACTGTGGATCTTTCACATGTGTAATCTTTCTGTTGTCCTCAGACAGGATGAGATGATAGTTTGCTGTGTTTGGATCCAGTGTGAGATCACACGCATCTGAACTCAAGAAGAGATTAGAAATACATGAAGACAGTTTTAGAGCCGTATGAATAAAAGAGAGAAAATACCTACATTTTCTCAGTCCTGGTGTGATTCTGAAAGTTTCTCCATGATCCAAACTAGAAAGACAGATAAAACAAGTATAAACAAATTATAAATGTCTGATTGCTATAAGTGTGCAAGAAACAACAAAAATATCAGTGAGCAAAGTAACAGAAAACAAAGCAGCTTAATACAGTTTTCTGCTAGGAAACAGAAAAGTGATAGAAGAGTCTATAGACCAGGGCAATTCAATTAGTTTCATGTAAGCGCGAGATTATCAAACTGAAAGGTTGAAGGGGCCGGGTTCAATGGCATCTTTTTACTTAGTAGCCTACTGTTAATGAAGGCCAGTAGCATTGATAATGAACTAAAATTGTATATGTATAAACTATTAAATGAATGTTAAATAATCTTTATTCAAACTATTAACTAAAAGTTAATCAGCGTCTAGAGCAGTGGAGTGATTTATCTTTTTTCTTTTGTTCTTTGATTTACATCAATGACAGACTTCTTCAGGTTTCACTTTAAAAGCAGCGTTATCTCTTTAAAACCTGATGCACATGTGGCGAATCACACACATTTGCTTTTCTCCCAACACTTTACCATCATTTAGGACTTACTTAAGACCATGTTTACAAGGTTACTCACAATAACCGCATATTTTCACATAATTGTGTGCGTTTTTGTCTGCTGAAGTGGCTCAGCATATGTGGAATGTTGAACGTGCAGACTTTCAAACTCTATTTGACAATCAGCTTTGTCCAGTCTCTGTGCTTTTTCTCACTAGAAGATATGACAGACAGCATGGTCTTTATACTCATTGTCTTCCTTTTATTTTTCGGCTGTGAAACAATGACCCGGGCCAGTGTTGACACCTTTTGGACAAACTAATTAGAGAAAAAACAATTTGAGGCATGTGTACGACTCTTCTCCGGGCTGGATGAAGATGATTGGTGGGCTGGATTAGGCCTGCGGGCCGCCAATTGAATAGCCCTGCTATAAACCTCTAAATTCAGAACAGTTTATCAAAACCAATACAATGATTTAAAACTATAGATCAACTGACTAAACCAATTTTTATTTTACAAGGGTTAGTGTTAAGCCAGAAAAATACCTAATGCTAGTACACAAAAATTAAAATGTTTTGTATGAAGATCTTATTTATTCACTTAGGCCTCGTTTACACTGCCAGTTAAATGTGACCCAATTCAGAATTTTTGCCCATATGTGACAACAATGGACATCTGTATAATTATGATAATGTTAATCTAACAATAAAAGAAAAGAGGTTATCACTCGCTGCACTCCACTGAACTGCTTTTGTAGTTTTAATAATCAATTTATTTGTAATGCACACACTTAAGTTATTTTTACATTTGATTATTTGTTTTTCGTACATGAATGCTTTAGTTTAGATATAAAATGATAACGGTATTGTATTATTTGTTTCTTTCTAGGCTATTTGTTCTGGGGTTTGTTTTTGCATCTGTTCTTATTTATAATAACAAAGATAAAAAAATAGCTGTATTGTGATTATTAATAGTAATTAAGAATTATAGTTAAAAGAAAGATAAAGGACTTCATTCTATTGAGTTCAAATGGGTGTGACTTAGTAATTTTTTGTCCAATTCGAACAAATCATAAATCATTTTGAAGGTATTTTAATGGAGAATGTATTTTTTTTAATTGCTCATTGTGACTCGTTTTGTCAGCATAGGTCACAGTATTTTCAGGAGGAAGCACATGTGGGGGCGGTAAATAACAACAACGCATGCGCAATGTTTCAGCCGATATGGCAAGTGTAAACACATGAATCATACATGGGTCACAATTGAAATAATGTGTAAATGGACAGCCAAAAAATTCAGACGTAGGCAACAAATCAGAATTGGCATCAAGACCTGCAGTGTAAATGAGGCCTTAGTATTCAGGAGTGACATGCTGTAAAAAACTTTGGACCCACTTTATATTAAGTGGCCTTAACTACTATGTACTTACATTTTAATTAATAATTTAGTACAATTTACTTACTGTGTACATACATGTTTTTACATTGTACTTATATTTTTTAAAAAACTACATGTAATTACATCTGTATTTAATTTCTGTAATTACATTTATAATTACACTGTTGACCCTTACTTTACACCTTAACCCACCTTTAAACTTACTCATACCTCCAACCCTCTCCCTAACCTTACCCCATCCCACCTCAATAGCAACAAAAGTGTTTTACAATACAATATGAACACAATAAGTACATTGTACTTATTTTTTATGTAAGTACATAGTAGTTAAGGCCACCTAATATAAAGTTTGACCAAAACTTTTATTGAATTCCTGAAGAAAAACAACAACAAGTTACACTGATCATTCTGTTAAAAAATAAGCACATCTGGCTTTTAAATTAATGCATCAATCAGTGTAACTGCTCAAAACAAAAACAAAAAACTTATGACTACCTATTACTTAACATAAAATCAAATAGATAATGATGCAAAATATAGAAGGGGTACATAAACACTTGTACTGAGTCATTTGTGTAAATTTAATTATTGTGGATGACAACACAGCCAATAATGAACAGCCAACAACTATAGAAATTAACCAGTTTAAATCAACCAATATTAAGCAGTATTACCAATCTAGTTTAAAACTACTACCATACTGCCCCACATACTTGAGTTTCTCCAGTTTATAGTTTGGATCCTGCAGTTTGTGGTTGAGCTGGACTCCTGAATCTCCTGGGTGATTGTAGCTCAGATCCAGCTCTCTCAGGTGTGAGGGGTTGGAGCTCAGAGCTGAAGACAAATAACCGCAGCCTTCCTCTGTCACCATACAGCCAGACAACCTACAGACACAGAGTCAGATTATCTACAGACACACATCAACATTATGACTGACTGACTGACTACACATCATCCCTTATATGTTCTTAATACCGCAGTATCTGCAGTAGACAGTTTGGACTCTTCAGTCCATAAGAGAGCAGCTTCACTCCTGAATCCTGCAGGTCATTGTTACTCAGATCCAGCTCTCTCAGTAAAGAATTTGAGGATTGTAGAGCTGATGACACAATTTCACAGGACTGAGCAGTGAGATTACAGCCAGCAAGACTGAAAGAAAGCAAATTACATAAAAAAGAGAATTAAAATTAAATTAACTGCATTCTACAATTTCAATCATATAATTTTGATTTTGTACAAGAGTTCAAGACATAATAAACATTATTTTTTCCCTTGAATAAATTCTGAGCTTAGTTTTTGACAGCAGATGGCACTGAATGCTTTAGAAACAGCTATAATTTGCTTGCTTCCAGTTCCTTACACATGCACCTCTTGAAAAAAAAAATCAGTAACTTTCATTTATTAATCATTCACAAACATCATGTAACACTTAACGGATTATTGGTTAATATATATTCACATATCTAGAAATGTGAAATAATGTGTTTGTTAATGTTTACCTATACATTTTCTGAACATTAATAATAATTAACATTACATGTTAATTTAAATGCTTACAAATGTCATTAAACTTCTAATTCATACGATCATGCTCATTACTATAAATTACTATATTAGTTTTTTCCCATGTTGGCTGTGCTGTGATTTCAGCTATGACTAAAGTTAGACAAAAAATTTCACCATTTCACCTTTGCATCCTGCCCTGAAAATAAACCAGGCCGGGATCAGCCAGCGGCGGCACATGCACAATTCATTTGCAGTCTGGAAGCAGAGGCGTGAACATTTGCTCTGACTGCAGCTGGGAGACGTAAGAGTCGCCAAAAGTCTCCAATAACACCAGAAAATGTTGCTAGATTTGTCGCTAGTCGCTTTTTAAAAAATGTGTCACTAAACGGGTCTGGAAACTCACTAAAAATAGTGATAGTGTTACAAAGTTGGCAACCACATTGTTCTTCTTCTTGAGCATTCAAGTGGGCGGTTAAAAACTAGTCTATAGAGTGCCATCTACTTAACTCAGAATCGATTCCCGAGAGAACCGTGATGCATTTGGAAAATCGAATCGATTTATCATTGTACCCCTACTAAACACATTCAGGATGAATCAGCAGAACAACATAAACTGTAATTCAATTCACTCACAGTGCTTTTCTGCAGTTGATCACAGCTGGTATCAGTCTTCTTGTCCCCTCATCTGATGTGTTGTATTTCATGAGATCATACTCATCCAGTGGCTCCTCTGATATCTGAATCATGTAGGAGATTGTTGAGCAGTGACCAGGAGAGAGTTTCTTCTCTGAGTGTTTGTCTGATTTCACAAACTCCTGAATCTCTCTGGATAGAGTTTGATCTTTCACTTCAAGCAAACAGAGGAACAGATTGATGGATCTTTCAGTGGAGAGTCCATGTCCATCTTTGATCTTCTCTGTGATGTACTGTGTGGTTCTCCTGATGCTCTCTGAGCTGTTCTCTGTGTGTGTCAGTAGATCCTGTAAGAGTCTCTGATTGGACTCCAGTGAGACGCCCAGAAGGAACCGCAGGAACAGATCCAGACGACCATTCTTACTCTTGAAAGCTTTGTCTACCACACTTCTAAGCAAATTATGCAATAAATCAAAGACCTTAAGGGTCTCCATGGTGCTGCTTAAATAGCAGTAAAAGACATGGAAAGCAGCGAGAAACTCCTGAACACTCAGATGAATGAAGCTGTAGACTTTCCACTGATGAATCACAGACTCCTCCTTAAAGATCTCAGTACAAATCCCAGAATACACCGAGGCCTCAGTGACGTCTATGCTGCTCTCAATCAGGTCATCCTCATAGAACATCACATTGCCCTTCATCAGCTGTTTGAAAGCCACTTCAGCAAGTTTCACAATCACTTCTCTGTTGGACGGCAGGAGTTTCTCTGGATCTCTCTCTTCATACTTCTGCTTCCTCATGTTGATCTGAATCAGCAGGAAGTGGATGTACATTTCAGTCAGAGTTTGAGGGATTTCTGCTCTCAGATCTTCTTCCAGGAGCTTCTGAAGCACAGTGGATGATATCCAGCAGAAGACGGGGATGTGGCACATGATGTGGAGGCTTCTTGCTCTTCTGATGTGTGAGATGATTCTGCTGGCTTGATGCTCATCACTGATTCTCTTCCTGAAATATTCCTCCTTCTGAGGCTCAGTGAATCCCTGAATTTCTGTCAGACGGTGGATGTATTTGGAGGGGATCTGATTGGCTGCTGCTGGTCTGGAGGTGATCCAGATGAGAGCAGAGGGAAGCAGCTCTCCTTTCATGAGCTTTGACATCAACACAGCCACTGATGAAGTCTCAGTCACATCACAAACTTTCTGAGCATCTGAAAACATCAGTGTGATTCTGCTTTCATCCAGACCATCAAAGATGAACACAACTTTACACTTCTCATACATCTGTGAGTCCAGATCTTGAAGTTCAGGATGAAAGTCCAGTAGAAGTCTGTGAAGACTGTACTGATGATCTCTGATCAAGTTCAGCTCTCGAAATGGAAGCACAAACATGAAATCTACATCCTGATTGGCTTTTCCCTCGGCCCAGTCCAGAATGAACTTCTGCACAGAGACGGTTTTTCCGATTCCAGCGATGCCTTTAGTAAGAACAGTCTTGATCTGCTCTTTCTCCTCACATCCTGCTTCAGCGGAGGCTTTAAAGATGTCATTGCAGTAGATTGGAGCGTCTTGTGAGTGTTGTGTTCTGGCTGTTTTCTCCATCTGTAAAACCTCATGTTCTTCACTCACTCCTTCTCTCTCTCCCTCTATGATGTAGAGCTGTGTGTAGATCCTGTGCAGGAGAATTTCACTCTTTGAGAGTTTGATTCCCTCAAATAATCTCTCATACTTGTTCTTCATGCTGGTTTTGTGCTGCTCTTTGACTCTTTGCAGGTCTCCTGTGTCCAGTGTGGGTTTCTGCAGGACCGGGACAGATCTGATCAGCTCATGTATCTCTCCCCTGCTGGAAATAAAAAGAAAACAGCAGCAAAATTACTATTATTTTAATGCTCCTCTTCAAAAGAAATGTTTATATGTAAAGATGTTAAATATTTGGGATATATTTATTGTTACGTAATTCTTTAAAATTGTTATTCATCTGAGATGCACTACAGGAAACTAGCAAGTTAATGTTTACACTAACAAAGGGTCAGAGGTCACTGGTCCATCACTGAATTCAGGGGGACGAATGTTCATGGATCTGTTACTCTTCACAGACACACAGCTGGGTGGAGATTCTGATCTCAATCTCTTCCTCCTGCTGATACTGACAGAGGACAAACAAAACAGTCAAATATAGCACTTTATGCAAAAGTACAAAACGATTCAGTGACACGTTTCAAGACTATTCATATGAGAAAAGACTAAAATAGAGATTGATAAATAGTTGATAAAAAATTGAAATCAAGGGGGTGTTCAGGTAAAGCTCAAAAAGCATTCCACCACCAATAACCAGTTTCAGGAAAGTTATTTGTGACGCTACCATGAGGTGCCACCAACTCTCTGACCACAGGATTCTGGATTACACCGAGCATTTATATTTATGCATTTGGCAGACACAAAGAAAAATGTACACTCTTTGTCAATTATCACAGTCTCTATCAAACCCATGATCTTGAGCCTTGTGAAAAAAAGACCAATTTTCATACCATGCGTCACTGATTGTAGAGGGCAAATTGTGTATGGATTCATAACTTGAAGAACTCGCTTCAGACATAATGTCTTCATCCTCTCTTTCTTCATGGAAACTCATTTTGGATGTGCTGTCCTCCTACTTCCTGTGACTCAAAAAGAGTGTGACTGCAGACCTATTGTGTGGTAAAAAAAAAAAAAAAAAGGTAAAAAAAAGAAAAAGATGTAGTTTAAGATGTACCCTGATGTATGTAGTTAAACAGATAAATAGTTACATGCCAGAAATTAAACTAAACACAACTGTGAATTAAACAGTGAAAATAATATTTTCATAAATTAAGTTTTATTTGTATCGTTCTGTTCCAAAAATCCAAGGATGATTTACATAGAGCTGATAGATAACATGAATGCAAATATTTACACATATAGTCACGTGATCAAGCAAATAGAGCAGACAGAGATCATACAGTACACAAGGGTAAGTATCAAAAACAAGTATTGAACTGAAACTTGAGACAATCAATAAATTAACATAACATATATCAAATAATTAAGCTTCAGTTGTAAATTAATTTAAGGTCAGCTGTAAAAATGCCCACAAAGCATCCACAGAGAAATTGTAATCCCTTTCTTTTCAATAGTAGTGCAAATAATAAAAAAATGTTATATTGATTGGATTCAGTATAAACATTTAGACATAATATTAATTTATTTTTAATGTAGGATCACTTAAAATAATAAATAATATAAAAGTTTTTGTTTCTTATTACAGTATACATGATGTAATTTATACAGGTATTTAGTAGAAAAAGCAGAGGAAATATTTGAGCATATTTGTTCAGGAAACAAATTCTGTGCATTTAAAAGTGTCTGAAATATATATATGAAATAATGAAATATGTTCAAACTCGACTGCAATTGACCTTCAAACTTCTGCTGATGTCACAGGATGTATACTGTAAATACTGTCTTATCTGGATTTAAAACAATTACACACGACAAGTCTTTATAGTATTATTTATTAATATAATTATAAAAACAAAACTATTCAAAATGTTAAAGTAAAAATCGTAAGGCTGAATCTTCCAAGTGCTTTAATCATTCAACTATTTTAGTCATCTACGTTTATGCTAATTTGGTCAGAAAGTTTGGAAATTAACAGTTAGATCGGGTTAAAATCCAACAAATTAGATCATTTTTAGATGATAATATTAATGCTACTTGAAGAATAAGTTCTGGACTTACCACGAAATATGCTGGCTGCTTACAGCTTGTGTTAAAAGATTTAAACCCTCAAAATGGCGACTTACCTTTTACTTTCGTTTAGTCACGCAGTCAAGGTGAGTCTTGTTTACCTGAGCTGCAGTAATATGAAACCAGCACAGACGAGCTCCCTCTAGTGGCACAGAGCAGCATCACTTTCTCAGAGAAGTTGTGCTTCGAGCTGAATAAACTGAACACACAACTGAATCAGAATGAGTTTATTTGCAGGTATTTTAACACATAAAAGGAATTAGTTTTAGTGATGTTACTGTCTCTGTAGCAGCTTCAAAAACGCTCCAATCAGTGACGTCGAAACAAAACTGTAAATCCTGCTCTGCTTCATTAGTCCATCTTTTTACAGTCCTTAAAACAGGTTTAGCTGATTTCTGCCTGTAGGTCGGTACAAAATGAACTAAACAAATCTCAGTTGTCATGTTTAGTTTAAAGGGATAGTTCACCAAAAAATCTAAATTATGTCATTGACAACTCACCCTCATGTCGTTTCAAACCCGTGAGACTTCCTTTTATCTTCAGAACAGTTTAAGATATTTTAGATTTAGTCCGAGAGCTCTCAGTCCCTCCATTGAAGCTGTGTGTACGGTCTACTGTCCATGTCCAGAAAGGTAAGAAAAACATCATCAAAGTAGTCCATGTGACATCAGAGGGTCAGTTAGAATATTCTGAAGCATCGAAAATACATTTTGGTCCAAAAATAGCAAAAACTACGAATTTATTCAGCATTGTCTTCTCTTCCGTGTCTGATGTGAGAAAGTTCAAAACAAAGCAGTTTGTCATATCCAGTTCGCGAACGAATCATTCGATGTAACCGGATCTTTCTGAACCAGTTCACCAAATCGAACTGAATCGTTTTAAACGGTTCGCGTGTCCAATACGCATTAATCCACAAATTACTTAAGCTGTTAACTTGTTTAATGTGGCTGACACTCGCTCTGAGTTCAAACAAACCAATATCCCGGAGTAATTCATTTACTCAAACAGTACACTGACTGAACTGCTGTGAAGAGAGAACTGAAGATGAACACCGAGTTACTACTACATACACATATTTCTGCTGTAAAGTTATTGTGTATTTATCACTACAAGGGTGATTCCATGTGATGCTGAGATACTGAATACTGCTGAATGCTGTTAAAAGTACAATTAATCTTAGTGTTACTTGAGAAGTAATTTAAAAAGCAGTATTAAAATGTATTTTGATAACTTTGTTTACTAATTTCATATGGTAATTTAGTCAAAAAGATCATTTAGAAAGCATTAAAAAGGTTGTGACTGTGGTTGATGAGTGCACAAATGTTGAAATGATGTTTTCTTGTATACATTGTTCAAAAGCTCATTCAATACAGATGAGTGAAGGCGAGAGCTGCAACATGTGTGTTTCTTAAACATTCTCCCGTTTCTTTTTCCCCTTTTAAGGGTACAACATTATCATTGTTATGCAGACGGCACACAAATATATTTTCCCCTTAAACATAAAAATAGTCTAGAACAGATGGCTGCTTGCCCTGAGGATGTTAAAGCATGGATGTCACTGAATTTATTAAGTCTGAATGAGAATAAGACTGAGGTTATTGTGTTTACATCTTCCAGTGTACATGACACAACAAATTCTCTAATTTAGAAAAAGTTATACATGGTTTTATCACTACAAGGCTTGATTATTGCAATTGTCTTTATTTGGGGATCAGTCAATCATCCTTAAATTGCCTGCAGATGGTCCAGGATGCTGCTGCTAGAGTTCGTAATCAGGAACATATAACTCCTGTCCTTCAGTCACTTCATTGGCTGCTGGTGTGTCACAGAATAAATGTTAAAGTCCTGCTATTAGTTTTTAAGTCATTAAATGGGTTAGCTCCAGCTTACCTTTCTGATCTACTGACACTCCACCAACCTACAAGAGCTCTTAAGTCTGCAAATTTAGACCTCTTAGTGGTTCCTAGATCAAAACTTAAGAATAGAGAAGATAGCGCATTTTCTATTGCTGCTCCAAGACTGTGGAACAATCTCCCACCTGAAATTAGAATTGCACCCACCCTGTCCATTTTTAAAGTGAGGTTAAAGGCTTTTCTATTTGATCTGTTGTCTGATCGTGGTACCCAACAAAACTCTGACAAATAAGGATTTCTCACACTTGGCTGAATGACGCCATACCGGACAACTCGCTCCATCTGCCGGACTTTCAGCTATTGAGAGAGGACTGCGAAGAAGAATCAACGGGGAAATCGCGCGGCGGCGGGACATGCTTTTACATCAATGGACGGTGGTGTACAGATGTAACTGTGTTAATTGACGTGCTGCTCAAATCTCGAAACACTCTTCATTAACTGCAAGCCGTTCTATTCGCCGCGGGAGTTTCACTCGTTCATTCTGGTCAGTGTTTACATCCGTCCGCAAGCGCACGTGAGCTCAGCTTTACAGAAACTCTCTGATCAGATCACAGAGACAGAACAACAACACCCGGACTCTGTTTTAATCATTCTCGGGGACTTTAATAAAGCCGATCTCTCCCGTGAACTGCCAAAATACAGACAGCATGTTACTTGTCACACAAGAGACAGTAATATATTGGATCACTGTTACACCACAATAAAGGATGCATTTCACTCTGTTCCACGAGCAGCTTTGGGACGTTCTGATCACTGTCTGGTTCGTCTTATACCGTCCTACAGGCAGAAACTAAAATCTGCTAAACCTGTAGTAAAGACTGTGAAGAGATGGACTAATGAAGCAGAGCAGGATTTACAATCTTGTTTTGACCTCACTGATTGGAGTGTTTTTGAATATTTTGGCTGTAGTCCAAACGGGTAGTTTTTTGTAGGCAAATTCTGTTAAATCAAATATCTCGCATGGCATTGAACTTTGAGCTTTAGAATTTTACAGATATTATTTATAATCTAACAACAACATTACACATGAACTAAAGTTTAAAACATGGGATCACGAAGAACGGGACCTTTTAAGTCTAAGAATATTGTGCGTTCAATGGATGGTGCTGTCTAGTTACAGTAACAATAAAATATATTTAAGTGAAAAGCTCATGTAAACTGGTCTTGACTTTGTTTTTCCAAGAACCTTTTCACCTTGCCCACCGTGGATCATATCTGAAGCATTCATAACTGGAATCAAAGGTTTATACTGTAAACATGTCCTTATCTAAAACAAACTAATGTGATGCTGCTGGTTGTGTGTAAAGGGATATACTGTAAAGGGATATATAGTGTTACCTGTTCAAATGGAAATCCTTATAGCAAACTCTTTTAGGTGTTGCATTCACTGTTTATATAACTTGTAAAATACAATGATATTCTCCTGAGAATAATGGATATTTTACCCTTTTTTTGGAGTGTTGGTGATTTTTTGTATATTTATTATTATTATTATTTTATATGTCCTGTGTAGAGGACACCATAACTTAGTATATATGAAAGTATATATAACATATAAAAGAGATTATTTTACCTTACACAATATATTTAGAAAAATAAATAACATTTTCTATTACAACCAGTGTATGTATTTATTGTCATATTAATGTGTTATTTGGCAACATGTAATAACAAAATAAGTAGTATAATGAGAGCAATAACTTAGCAACATTTTCGTATAAAATCTTATAATTCATATAAATATTTTTTTCTTTTACTCATTATGTTTACCTAAAATGCCTGATACGCATGAAGTATATCCTGGTGTCCTCTACTGTGGAGCTGTATATGAAACAAAATCCCATTAACGTTTTCCTGATATGATCATTTAGGGCAAACAAAAATCAGTCCAATTTAAATTATGCTTACAAAATATTATCATATTTCCATAAAATTGCTGAATTTAGACATGCACTCAATGTCTGTCATATTTAAAGGCCAGGGAGAGAGACTTGTCATGATCAAACCTCCAGATATTTGGTATCTCTGAAATACTGTGAATGTGCTCTAAACCAGACTTAAAACTCTGACATGCATGTACTCAGAGAAAACTGCTCAAATATAATGTGCTCTACAGATGATAAAAAAGTCTATGCCTGGGTCCCATTGTATTAGTTTGTTTCACTGGGGTGCAAAAATATATGCTCTATGTCCAAGAATCAGACCCTTTCTTCGACTTCCTTTCTTCACATTGCAGTGTAGACTAATAGTAACATGATCAATTGTTTTATGTCTTGTCATTATTGCTATTTGGGTTATTTAGAATTATTCATTCTCTGTTTACTTCTGTTAAACTTTCATTTTCTCATAAAGCCCCTCCCCTTCTGATAAGATATAAAATGAGCACTCAAACTGAAACATTTCATTCACCTCCTGATCAAAGATGGATATTCAAATCTCAGCTTTTCTTCTGTTCGTTCTTTTCACTGCAGGTACAAAGATAGATCATGCTTTTACTGTTATTGGGTTCAAATACAGATCACTGATGTCTCTCTCTGTTTTATTAATGAAGGACACTCTCTCAGGTGCTATCAGTGCTGGGATGATACAAGATATTGTACGGATCTTGGGAATATAACATGTCCCAGTGGAAGTTCAGGGTGCATGAGTGAAACAACAGTATGGAAATTTAGTAAGTCTAATATGATTTATTGAAATACTGTTATATTTGACTGATGGAGATGCTAGTATTATTTAATGGTGCTGAAAAAGTGGAAATGCTAATAATTTTCTGTCAGAATTTACCATTTCAATCACAGAATATTCTATATATAGATTTCTGCTATTTAATTGTTTCAGTTCTTACACTTTCACTGCTGCTTTCTACTTTTTAAAAAATATATCTATTTCAATCAAAGTAATGAGCAGTTTAACTGGTCTTTTCTGTATTATTCATGTATTTAGATTCAACTAAAGTAAAAAGTAAATATTGTACTGATTACTGTGCAAGTGGGTCCTGGAACACTGGGTTTGCACACATGTCTTATTCCTGCTGTGACACTGACCTTTGCAACGTCCAAGATGCTCCAGGTATTATACTTTATACTTACTACAGAATCTATCAAACTTCATTTTACTTCCATATGATATTTAGTAAGGAATAAAAATGAGAGTGCAGCTGGATTTTCTACCAATTGATGGAGCAGCTAAAGGAGTGTTGTTAGATGTCATATTTAGAACGAAAAATAAAAGAACAGTCTTGTTTCCCTCCTGTAGATCCCAGCACTAACACTCCCAATGGAAAGAAATGTTACTATTGTGATGCTCAGAACTGCTCAAACACAGTGAACTGTTCAGGGAGTGAAGACCAATGCTTTACAGCAATAACAGGTGAGAATCTGAAAAAAGTAGAAAATTCATGTTATTTTGTTTCTCCATTATTATTTTTAAACATCTGATACAGATCACATACATCAATTGCTATCTTAGATTAACATCAGTTTTCTTTCTTTTCATCAGTGAATTTCAACGAATCTGAAACTACTATAAAAGGCTGTATCTCTAATTCTTCTTGTGATAATGCCACAACATCTTCTTCTCTCATCTCATGTTGTGAGGGGGACTTGTGTAATGACGTTTATAATGTCACCCAGAACATCCCTCAAAACATCAACGTCACCCAGAACATCCCTCAAAACATCAACGTCACCCAGAACATCACTCAAAACATCAACGCCACCCAGAACATCACTCAGGGCGTCACTCAGGGCGTCACTCAGAAAGTCCCCCAGAGTACTAACAGTGCTAAGAGTATCACCCAGAGCTTCCTGTTACTATTGATTGTTTACTTAATAAGTAAAACATTTCTAATAAAATAAGAAGAAAGAAGCAAATTTTTAGCCGTAGGATAGAGATAATAGATCACTGTTGTCTGTTGTTGGGTGATAGGATTATCTTTCCATATGATGAGTGTGTATTTAAAAAAAAGATACATTTTGGAAAAGGATAAAACAGTTTTGAATGCATTGCTTTTGTTAGATGTGTGTGTTTGTGTATTTGAGGCTTTCCAGTGCCTTTGCCGTTGATAAAAGGTGTAAGCAAGTTTAGAACGCGTACAAACAGAGTCCAAAACGGATGTAGATGCAAAACAAATGTCTTTGTTTATTACTTGAGCTCCATTAAACATGATCTCAAACTTCTTGTGGCCTCTCCTTGTTCACATGTACACACAAAGCCATACCTTATGGACCGCATACAACTAGAATCCTCCTTGCGAGCTTCTCTGCCGTGCGCTCAAAAACTGTTTGCTTCTTAATTACCAGCACACACTTGTTGCTCAGGTGCTCTAATTAAACATAGACACGTCACCAACCAGTGGACAAAACCTTTACCATCCTCAAAATGGCTCACACACCAGCCCCTTAATTCATTATGACATATTGACATAACAATTACAAATTCATACAAAATGGAGCCATACATACCAATTCAAGATTTGTACCAATGTATGTATAGGACAATAAATACACTCAAAATGTTGAGTGCCCTAATTTAATCTGCTTCTAATGAAAGGCAAAGCTTGCTAATTGGATGTTCTAAGATGTTATTTTTAGTTTTAATTTTTGCTGAACGTACCAAGCCACTGTTGTAATCCTTTGGTGGAGATGTGTATATATATATATAAACTGATGTGTACCAATCCAGTGTTGACACCTATCACATGCAATCTATTTAAATTCCTATTTGTCAGTGTCTCTTCCATTGCATTGCTGCTTGCAATTAACTCCTTCCACCAACCCCAACTCCACCAACTGAACCTGTAATCCAAACTAACTTTGTTCTTTCTTTACAGTGTCTTCATTGGAAGCAGTCTCTATCATGTTTCGTTAATAACTCATGCAATTGTGAATTGTAATTATGTATGCTTATAATGGTTCTGTTCTGTACCCCAGGGGGGGTTTGTCTTGCTGCTCTCCCCACTCTGTCCAAGCATGGCTGCATGGACAGAACATAACCATACCGCCAACACTAACTGTATGCAATTATAATTGACATTAAATATACTTGACGGAAGTGGTCCTGATTGAACTGACAAAACCTCCAATAACCTCCCTTTGGGGACATCCTAATTTGTAAAATTAGGTAATAATTTCAAAACCTAATTGGTAATTGGTATTTTTTTTTTTTTCAATTGTAAAAATGCAGAAAGTATTATATCACTCAGAGCTTCCTGTTGGTCTGCTGTTCTCTTCTCTTCTTCCTCCTGCTGCACTGAATCCAGCAGCTCTTCACATTCTACAATCAGACACTGTACTGAACATAAAGATTGTATTTTCTTTGCACAATGCATCTTTTATGTCCTGATACTGATGTGATATGTGAAAAAAATTAAATACTATCTTACTTTGTTTCTGCAGTTATATTTATAGCTTGTCAGAAGAAACATGTATGCCAATTATTTAATTGTGCAAAGTATTATTATTATTATTATTTTTATTATTATTTTTATTATTATTATTATTATTATTATTATTATTATTATTATTATTATTTTGTCTTTTTTTATATTTGGGTTCACCCTTTTTAGTATTTTGAATACACAGATATTCATGAACAGAGTATTTCACAGTAAATACTGGTCTATTCTTACAGAGTAAACACTCATATAGAACATTTAAAAACAACAACAACAACAACAAAAACATCCTGGCATCATGAGACATTTAGATGCAATGAAATGAAACATCAAAATGTTTCACTTGATTATACATTTAGTCAGAAATTACAGTTTAGAAAAAGTCTCACTACTAAAATGTGTAGAAGTTTATGTCACAATGCAAGTAATTCAAGTAATAATAATAAAAAAAAAAAGACGTACACATCAGAAAAGATCTCCTTCATCTCCTCTGCTCCACTAAATCAAGCTGCATGGTGCATCATGTACTTATTAGGAGGTACATTTTGGATTATTCCTCTCAGCACATCTTCTTCCAGAAACAATTTTGGATTATTCCTCTCAGCACATCTTCTTGCAGAAATGCAAAGTAGTCGAGATGAACTTGATAAATAGCCGCTCTGCTTGTGTGTGTGATATATATATATATGCCCAGAGGTCTAGCAATAGGGCAGGCAAGGCAGCCAATTGCCTGGTACCCCGCATTTTAAGGGAGCCCCCAACAGCTGACCATTTGAACAATTGGAAATTATTCTACTAAGTCATTATTAATATAATATGGAGCAATATATCTGCATCTCCCCTAGGGAGCCCCCTCTTGCATTACGCTGGATGTGCTTGCTTTTTCCTCGTGATGCGTCGGCCACCATTTTTAAACTGGCACAGCGCTTACTCGTACATTTGCTGATTTAAACATGAAGAGGACTTCTTCTGGCAGCCAGAGGAGGAAAAGAGGAAACAGCAGTAGATGATGGAGATAAGATTGACTTAAGCATAATTATATGACAATCAAATGTTTTGTTGTTAATTTCATCTTATTTTAGTTTAATTATTTGCTAGATGAATTACTGGTAATAGTAAAATTACGTATAGGTTTACTGGGAAACAGGTTAGCTAGGGTTGCAATTAACAGCATCTTATAATACAGTGTGTAGCAGGAATTAATATAAGCTGCAATAATGTAGGTGGTAGCTGGGAAGACACGCACATCACAACCATGACCACTTGCCAAGTTTTGGTACCTTATTACCTTTAATTGTTAATTTTTTAATTGTTTTTTTACAGTTCCAGACAGTAGAATCAACTCAATTCTGTAGCCGCTCCAAGTCACCCGCTTTCAAACCCTCCTGTGTGTTTTTGTGTATGCTTCAAATTACAAAACCAAAAGCTTGTATTTACGATGTATTTTCCATTTCGAACCTTCACTCTTGTTATGTATGGGAAAACGTAATTTTTCCTTTCTGCTGAAGCCTGATTTGTTCACGTTTGTGTAGCTGCAAACACCAATGGCGCTTCAGCCCACCAAAAGGGACGGGCCCAACCACTAGATAAGTTGGCCAGTAGCGCTATTCATCATATTATTCTCGTTCAGCGAAAGCGATCATCTCTTCGCTGACTCTTCTGCAAGAAAAAGTTATAAGAAAAAGCTCCAGCTCTGGAAGAAGCTGAAGGACCAAATGCAATCATCACTTCAGGTATCCGACATCCCAGCAAAGAGCCAATTGAGCCAAATTTTCAGCAAGCGTTTCTTTAAATGTCTCTCTGAATGCGTCAAAGGCCACAGTGCAAGCGATCGGCAAGACCATGTTCAGATTTAATGATTTTAGCCCCGATTTTGGCCTGCTTTTTTTCAGTTTTCAGTTTTTGTTTTCAGTGGGTTACGTCCTGCAGGTGCAGCGATTGCCCAAATAGTTTAAACCTCTTGCCTGCAAGACTACTCATTCTCTTTCAATCACTTATAGGAATATAGACTCCCCGCTTTTTCAAGGCGAGCTCTATAATAAATAAAACAACTTGCCTCCAATTATTTGGCCTGGGCAGCCATTCTGGGGATGTCAAGATGGGTTTTGGAAACAATTCAACGAGGCTACTCGCTACAGTTCGCTCGTAGGCCACACAGAGGCATTGTTCAAACTTCTGTCTTAGACAACGAGGCTATTGTTCTCCGGCTGGAGATGCAAGCACTGCTTGCAAAAGGCGCTGTGTTCAGACCCAT
The DNA here is from genome assembly GCF_023724105.1 of Carassius gibelio. Lineage (NCBI taxonomy): Eukaryota > Metazoa > Chordata > Actinopteri > Cypriniformes > Cyprinidae > Carassius > Carassius gibelio. Next base: position 28,344,314 of record NC_068416.1, on the reverse strand, counting down.
TCTAGAACTCGGATATCTGAACAGCTCGCTTATGCGCCAGTCATTCAAGATGATGAAAGATGAAAGATGCTTACTTTCACTTCCACATAGCCCCCTGTCACAGATTCATGTTCTTGTGATTCATGTTAAAGGGAGAGGCCTATCAGTATGCAGTCTTTCTGTTTGTACTGTCCCTGGCCCCACACACTTTTACAAAGTGCATAGACTCGTCTCTGTCCCTTCTCAGGCAGATATGAATCCGCATATTGAACAACCTTGATAATTGGCTTGTTTTAGGCGGATCAAAACAGGAACTGAACACACACAAAGAGTCACCTAGAGCAACTCAGGTGTGTCTGTCATCTCACGCAAGAGCCAGTTGTTGCCCAAACGACAAACTGTCTTTCTGAGAATTCATTCTAAGAGTCTATGTGAAAAGTTATAAACTGTTTAGGCCATCTGAACAACTGTTTGTTTGCTTTGGAAGCTGTATTAATCAGTATATAAAAAGTGTTTCGGTTGCTTATGAAAACCACCATCTGTAAAACTGCTTCTATAAAACACCTAATGACTCCAACTCGATTACTTCATAGATGAACTTATCAAATCTCTTTCCGGCTCAGACTGCACAGGGTAAAGTTTGTGGGGCTGTCACGTGATGAAAGAATGACACAAACCCAAAGACTCGACAGATAAGCGGTGAGGTGAGCTAGTCATAGACAGAAGACCCAGGTAAACAATGAATTAATCTTTTCTGTTTCTTATAACAAAATGATGCGTCAACACTTTTTAATATAAACACTGTTTCAAAGCTGCTTAACAGAAAATGTATGTCTCTCTACATAACAAATAAGAGTTCTGTAACTGTGCCAATGTAATGTTCATATGGCAGAAGTTTTCTAAAATTAGGCTTTACAAATAATGCAGTCAAGGTCATGTATTCAGAAACAATGAAAGATATACAGGAACAACGGAGAACAATGAAGAAATTAAAGCAGTGGTTACATGATGTGATCATGATGATTACAATGAAAGGACAATTGAGCAGTTGTGTATGTTTATTCAGAGTCAGCTTCATCTGAAGTCTCTGTAAGAGGCTGGATATAGTCAGCAGGAGCAGTCTATAGATTACAGCAACAAAATGTGAAGGAATCATAGGGAACTGGCACTATTTTACAAAGACACAGAGAACAGGGAGAGACTTGCCAAACCCAGTGGAGAGACTCATTGTGAGGGTGATGTCTGTGCAGATAGTCTTCAGGTGGTTCTTGTTCTGAAAGCAGTCCTGTGGCATCACTGCTCAGTCTCAGCTTTTTCTTTTCATGATCAGCTCCATCTGCATCCTACACAATATATCCAAATATTATTTAATAATTAACTCCCCACCAGCAAAATCAGTTTAATAAGCTTTAATTACACAATGATTGATGAAACTGCATGAAAAGAATGAATAAGATCCCGTAAATCTACTAATTAAATGAGGAATAATCTAATAATTTGATTAGCTATGCTGATAATATAAAATCATATATTATATATATCTTACCTTTCAAAAGTTCATCACAGCCGTCTCTTCTGCCACATTCTCTCAAGTAACTATGCAAATTTATAGATTATACAATTAAATTAAAAGACCATTAAGCAAGCAGTGTACAAATTATAAGACTCAATATAACATATTACACTCTCAAGAAATATTTACATTTTGCAGTAATAATCAACTGTACATTTCCTCTTTTTTTCATTTTAACTCTCATTTTAACTAAATAATTATGTTATGCTTGGACATGATTCACAGGTTAAGTCTGTCAGGGGACTTCACTGTGGGTTTTGATCTTCACAATACTGGGGAAAACATATCCTCAGCTGGCTCCTTGTCATCCAGTACTAACAGACTGTGTCCTCTGTGGAAGTATCTCGGCTTCACCTCATCCAGGACTGTAGCTCTTTTACACCAGGGACTGTGATCCTGAAGACTTACTGTGTCGTTATTGGAGAGTGGTTCTTGGCCTTTTAATGCCTTGTCATAATTAGCTTTTTTTCACTGTTTCAGGTGCTGTGGTTTCTTTTTTTAGGTATTTCTTTTTGTTTGGTGATGCTAAGCTAGGAAGTGTGGTGTGTAATCTGCATCCGATCAGGATTTCTGTAGGAGACACACCACGTTCTAGTGGAGAAGACACGGTTATTAAGAAGAGCTAAATAAAGATCCCATCGACTGTCTGCTGCTTTCTTGAGCAGTAACTTCACTATGCGTACTCCTTTCTCTGCTTTTCCACTCGACTGCGGATACAATGGGCCTGATGTCACATGTTTAAACCCATATTCCTCAGCAGAATTCTGGAAGTTTTATTTTTACTGCAGCATGGTCCATGGTCCATTATCTCTGCAAACCAACTGTGGAATGGCGTATCTCGTGAAGATGTGGTTACATCTCTGGATAGTTTTCGGATGGGGATATATCTCGTTTGGAACACACCACCTATGATCCTCATCCAGCTGCTGATCTCTGATTCTCTTCACTGACTTTAACCTCAAACTAAACACCTTTGAGACTGAAAATACAGTTCTGCCTTCTAGTGGGCAAATAAGATAACTGCAGGTCATATATTAAACACATCTACTGATGCATGTTTCATTTACAAAGCCTTAAATAATATTTAATACAACATTCATCTTAATTCAGTAAATGTCATTCAGTTATCAGCTCACACATAATAATAATGATGCTGATTTAACCTTTTGTGTGACTTTTAAATGTCACAATTTCTTCTCTAATGACTGTGTTGTGTTAAACAGTAGAAGTCTGGTGTAAAGTCTGGAGTCTTGTGTTTCTGTTAAAGTCATTGATGAGCTGCTGATGTGAATCAGGTGTGTTTCATCACACATTTACATCTTCTTCAGCTCTGTGTCACTCATTTAACCTTTACACTCAGATTTAAACTCTACAAACAATATTAGACTGCGTCTGAAAAAAAGAACTGAATAATTGTGTGTTTGTTTGTATGCTCCATTTAAACACATGAAAACACATCCAGGTCTAATTTCATCTCAGATTTGAAAATAATAAATTATATTTAGCACTACCATATTATTATATATTTGAATTGCGATATTATTTTCATGATAATTTTAATGAATCTACATATTTTCATTACTGTGATTAAAATAATTTTCATGAAAAAATTAAATCAGCATGAATTAATGTGAGAATTTAGAGGTTTAATAAAGTTTTAAACAAAAAAAAAAAATCTTACGGCTGAACAAAATGTAAAGTTACTCCACAAGTTCACTGTGTTAATAGATTTGATTTAAATGACTGTAATATCTGATATGACGCTGATGATCATGTGATCTGTGGATCTGCTGTAATATTAATAATCTCCAGTAGAGAGCGACACTTGACTGTCTGACTCTGACACACTGAAGTCTGTCTCTCTCTCTCTCTGTGTGTGTGTGTGTGTGTGTGTGTGTGTGTGTGTGTGTAACAGTCATGAGTGTGTCCAGCCAACCACGTGACTGTCTCTAGATCTCATAAAGTACAGGTTTGAGTCTGGAGTGTCTCAAAGTGTTTGAGAGTTCAGGAAAACTTGACACTTCAACAACTAAAGTGTAAAGAAAAAAACTCTGTTTTAAATGGAGTTGAGTGTTGTTAAACTCACCGCTGATGAACGCGCTAAACCTTTGCGCAGAGGGCACTTTGATATCAGATTGTGAGGATTTCTAAACCTCAAAAACCAGTTGTAGGGCCAGATAAAAATGATCTGCCATTTGACTCGCCCTGTCATAGATCATTTTTTGTAGCCTATTCTTTTGTTTTTTTTATTCTTTGTAATCTCAACCCATACAAGGCAGACAACGAGTTGCGGTGTGCTGACCCAAGACGTCAAATTTAAACGCTGTCTATCGGACTAACCTGTACGTTGAAAAATAACGCCAAAGGTATACAGTGCATTAAGAAGTGATGCCAGATCCCTTGACCATGTGTCAGACATTTGACGAGTAGGGAGTGAGACTGTGCAGGTTTTATTACTAGTTTAGCAGTAGTACACTTGTTTATTTCCAGGGGGGCAGGGTTTCATATTTTATTGAAGCACCCCTGGGTGCCGCCATTGGCTAGCGGACCCCCACCTGCTGTTAGCATCCCATTGACTCCCATTCAATTTTGAGCCACTTTGACAGCGAATAACTTTACATCTGAGGCGTTTAAAAACTCCATTTGTCCATTCATTATTTCTAAAAAAATAATGTATAATGTATAAAAGGCTCCATTACCTTTCATCTTACGTTATGGTCCCGTAAGGAAAAATGATAAAAGTACCGATGCCTGCCATTATTTACATAGTGAGAAAATGGGTCATGTACCGTTACCGTGATTTCGTCTTTTTAAAAGCGAACATGCACCCAGTCCAGTCCAGTCCAGACCAGTCAGTGTGGGAGCTGGTCAGAGAGCAGGGATCCGTGGAGACTACTGGTTGTTTGTGTATCACTGGTTTGGGAAGGTCATGTTGCCATGTAGCCTCCATATTATGGACGAAAGGACTATCACACACACCATCATTCATTATTATTAGTGAAGATATCTTGCAGCGTGTTGTGTTGTTTACATACAGTATGTTATAAATGCATAAACGTATATTAACATGTTTGTGACATATACAGCTGATGACCTAATGACCATCAGACCAAGTATTTTGTCTAATCTCCTAATTGTGCAGTCGAGTAAGGTAAGTGAACATTTATAAATTACACATTAGAAAAGGAGGAGGCTGGAACTTGGTAGTGAAAACACCTTATATTAGGGTGTGCATAATTATTAGGCAGATGTTTTTTTTGCAGATAAAATGAGGCAAAAAAAAAAAAAAAGATTATACATCACTTATAAAGGATTGGATGCAAAATGAATAGTTATTAAGACTGATGTGGTTTGGAATAGGTAAAATATACTTGGGGAAAAAAAATATGATCAGAAAAATCAACTTGCCTAGGAATTCTGCACAGTGTATATGCAAAATGTAAGGTAAAGGTAGGATTTGGTAGGTGTACTGTACATTAAGTCTAATCAATGAATAAGGCAGGTAAACACCATGTGTGACAATAATAAATGATCCTGAAATAACTGTGAAATATTTGAAATGTATTTTAGGTTTTCCATGTTCTGTAGAGAGTTGAGGTCCTGTAAGCTGCTCGTCTGGGTCCCATCACACCAGGTTCTGCTACATGTGCCACACAATGAGCGTTTCTGTGCCAAGACTGTAGCTAGACTAAAAACCTGAGCAATATAATATGTTTGCGTTCTGTTATCTAGCCGGAACTAGCACAATGGCGGCACCGTTGTTGCCATGGAAAACTCTATATGCTACAATTCATAATAAATGAGTAATGTCAATAAACAAGATAAGCATTCATGTACACAGAACTGTAAAATTTTAATGCAGGTTCAAAGGTTCATACTGAAATATAATTACTGCCTAAACATCACTTCTGAATGCTTTCACTTTGATCCTGGGTCCAAAGTTAAACCTCAATAAAAGCCAAATGAACATTCATTTAAACTTAGTTTTCTTAAGAAACTGCAACATTTTAATTAAAATGTTGGAATGAACGTCAGATTCTCAGTGATTTGAGGAAATCAAATCAAACCATCAGTTGAAGAAAACATAATCTCACATAATCTCATAATCTCCTGACAAATCCTTCCCCAGAGAAAAAAAAAGACATCTATACTGTATAATTAACAAAATCACAATAATGCAATGTAAGAAATTTGTAAACGTAGGATGTGAAATTGTAAGAAACCATTTCAACTCTTTTGACTGCTTTTCTTAAACATCTTTGTAATTATAATCAGGTTTTGCCGTAATGTAGGCAACACTTGCTGTTTTAAATGTCACCTTTGTCCGGTTCCCAGCAGGAGAGAGTCATGAAGTGTGATAATGCTTGATTGTTGTAGATTATTAACCAATAGCACCAATGACACCGGACACAGGACAATCTGACAAACATACAACTGTATCTGTACAAGACGCAAGCGGATACAAGTCTGAATTTCTGCAAATGTATTAATGCTTGAAAAAGATGGAGGTGTACTGAAAAAATGTATCATCTGTTTTCATTATCCAGGTAATACAGTTTATTTTCTCTTAAAAAAAAAAAAAAAACTTTATGTAAGACATGTCTTTATATCTTCCTTTTTTTCCTTTATGGGGATGAAAATACTTTTAAGGACATTTTTAATACTTCTGCATCATGGATGAGGGAATTCATATTTAGTTTGATTTGGAAGAGATATTTCTGCTGGAGTGAGTCTGATATGCGATAGAGAGGATTCAGAGAACACAATTCTGAGAAAGCTGCATGAGAGATACAGATTAATAGATAATACAGAAAATACTGTGGTTTTGAAATGACTCAAATGGAGAATATCAACTGGTAATGTATGTATTTTATGTTATTAAATTTAATTAAATTCTGCTAAATAGGAAAGTGTAAGTGTAAGCAAGCCAAAGGTGACAGTGGCAAGGAAACGGAGAAAAAAATAATAATAATAAAAAACCTTGGGAGAACCCAGGATCAGCCGGGGACCAGACGAATCATGGTGTGATTTAATCACAAGTCAAACTGTGGATCTTTCTGAAATTCTTTCTGAATATTTCACTCAGCTCCTTCTGCTTGAGGTAAACTTATCCCAAGAAATGGATCACCATCATCAACTTTCTGAATCCAGTGATGACAGCGATGCTTTAGATAAGAGTATTGGTCTTCCTCCTTACTTTAACTGTAAGTCCATAAATTACATGATGAATTCTTTATCGTAATTAATTTTGTGTTCAAATAAATAAACAAATGATCCTCAGAAATCACATCCTCATGCCAAATAGAGATGAAAATGATTTAGAATGAAAAACAAAGAAAAATCAAAGTTATTTGTATTGGCAATTATTTATCATAATCTTTGGAAATGTTTAATATCAGCTGCAGGTGATGGGAGTAAACCAGAGGAGATACTACAGTGGTAAGAGTTTCCTTGCTCTAAGTCTTGGCCTCATCAGTTTATTGATGTTATTAGAAGTACAAAAAATAAAAAATAAAAAAAAATAAGCTACATTATGTCAAATATTTAGTTGCTAAATACTTGTAAGAGTACTTATATAGTAGTAAATCATACAGTGTACTATATACACATGCAGAACATATGCTCTCATTGGCAAGTATTGTAAAATTATAAAGCACACAAAACACAATAATTATCCTTTAATCCTTATAAAAGTTTTAATATTTCAGGAAACTTCAATCTTTTGATACATTCAAAAGATCCATTGAGGAACTACAGTCAGAATATGAAAGAAATCTCCCCACACTCACTGATCAAATGAAGAAACTGAATGACATCGCTGATGAGATTGAATCTGTGCACAAGAACACTACAGTGGTCAGTTTGATTGGAGGATCAGTTGGAGCAGTTGGAGGAATCGCAGGACTAGGGGGTCTGGCTTTATCTCCATTCACATTAGCAGCTTATTTGTGTGTTACTGTTGTTGCAGCTGTTGCTGGAGTAACTTGAGGAGTAACACGTGCAGCATCAAACATCACTAACATGCTCAAGCAAAGAAAACTATGTCCGACTGTTGAGAAGATCATCAGTGATTTCCTGGAGACAATCAAACCAATGACTAAGCCTCTGAATATAATTTCTAACATCACTGCAGATATTCAACGGAACAAGCTGAAGTTTCAGACACCAGCAAGAGGTTTTGATGACTCTTTAAAGATTGCAAAAGTGCACTGTAAAAAAAAAAAATCGTAAAATAATGGGAAAAAGTCTGGCAGCAAAGATGCCAACCACTTTCCATCAAATGACAGTAAAAAACCTTCACTTATTTTACAAAAAAAAGTTATTTGAAAACGCATATTTACCGTAAACATTTTCTGTATTTTTATAGTCAAACTGCTGTAGAAAGAAAACAAATCTCATAAAAAAATCTCTGTTGAATGTTAAACGAATGTATAAATCTGCATAAAAACTTAAAAATATTGCAGAAATTCCTTAAAATTACACAATTAAAACCAAGACTTCTGTTTTAATACAGTATTATTTGGTATATTTTAAAGTAAAGACTTTTCTATGTAAAACACACAGAAAATGTTGTATAATAACTTTCAGATACCTTAATTTAAAGCCCAATACCAGTATATTGATCAATTTAAACTTTTATTTCATGTCATTATTCAATCTATATACAGTCAATTCCTGTTAGATATTGGTTTTATCCTGTACAAAAAACACAAGCTCTTGTGATATTAGGTTTCAGGAACATATTTTAACAGTTATTGATTTATATAAACATTATTTGACAGTATTAACAAGCAACTCTCCAATATTTCTACATATTTGTAGCTTCAATACAAGGGTTTACTTTAAATAAACAATATATTATAGTGATTACAGGCTATCCAATGAACTATCCAATAAATGTATATACATTTACCATCAATGTATGAGATATACTTTATATAAACATTTATTAAACATTAATTAAAATCAACTTTCCAATATATCAACATGACATTTACTCAATGTATGGGTTCACTTTATATAAACATTAATAGACAGTAATTACAAGCATTTCTCCAATATATGCAAAAATACATGTTTATTTTATGTAAACCATATTTGATAGCAATTACAAGCAACTGTCCAATATATCTACATACTTTTTCCATTACAGCATGGGGTTTACTTTATTTAACCACTGTTTGACAGTAGACTTGTGCCGGTATTCGGTAATGCGATATATTGCGGTGATTAATATGCATGATATTGTTATCGTGGGCACTTCTAAATACCGTGAATAAATATACATTACAAATTATGCAGAATTTGGAATGCATTTTAAGAATAGTATTCCCATCAGCTGCTTAAAAACCTCTCAACTCGCACGTGTCAGTGTTTATGAATAGATTAATGAAACAGGACAAATTTAATCTTGACAAAATATATATCAATATAAAGATCTAACCCTCAAGCATCGATGACAGATCGCTGTTTTTTCAATGGAAAGCTTATAAAGACTGTATTTGCTACATTTGTGTAAGCAGTACACATAAAAATACGGAATGGAAACGCTGTACATACTGTTCCAGATCCGTCGTAATAACGAGTTATAAACACATCCACAGCTGTAAATCCTGGCTTAGTTAGAAAGGTAAGGGTCCACTGAATGACATCTCATGAAGCACTTTTAGTCCAACGAAGCAATAACGTTGTAATATGGATCATAATTCCTTAGTTTACTTTTCAGTTCTTCAGCGACAGAACTGTTTGCGTCCGTTATGGAATAACTCACGGTCAGAAACAACCTCTTGGTAGTAAAAGAAACGGCATGGTTTTGCAGCTTACAGTGTCACAAACAGAATGAGACGATCCACTGGAAAAAAGAATGAATGAAAGATAGGCGAGAGATAGTTTATTTGAATTTTGGCGCTCTCTCATGACGTGACGCGTTCTGACGCACCTGTCAGGTGATGGAGGCGGCATTTACAGCGATCGCTTTCCTAGTGTTTTATAATTGAAAAAAAACTATGCATTGGTATGTTTACTGACTAAATAGTTTTTTAGAAGCCTTCAATACTATTGGGAAATATATTTTCTTATATTTGGGGGGTGGGGGGTGTAGACATAGTCTCATAAAAATATTTGCAGGAGTCTCATTTTTCATGATATCTTATTCAGATTTGAAATAGAAACTCATGAGACATGTGGCTTTCAACCCAATACTTTTCTAGATTGCTCCAGGACTCATTTCATGTATTTTTATATCAAATAAAAAAATATTTAAGAGTGGTAAAAAAAAAAAAAAAAAAAGCAGCCGTGAGTCCCATAATGGGGGGTGCTGGCTAACAGGTTAATAATTTATTAAAACTAAGGCATAAAGTAATCAACATATAAGCAAAAGGTCTAAAGACGCTATCCCCAGGTTTCACAGGCTTTATCTAAACCCTGTCTGTGACCTACATACAGTAATATAGCATATTTGTGATTTTGATGTAAGCATGTTTTATAATGAATAACTAACATTGAAGCTCCATTAAGTACACGACTCAATAGTGGATTTACATAAACCATGTATACTTCTTAAAGACTATTACTTAATGTCTATTTATGATCTGACTGGATAATGTTTGATAAGAATTGTAGATGAGCACATCTAACAGACATGATACAGGTGTCTAAGTGATGTGTGTGTGATATTGTGTAGAATTCACTTTTGTCATCACTGCTTTGTGTTGTGTTGAGATTGTGAAGCGCAGCAGAACTGTATCAGCTGTGTTCAGATGACAGGAGGATGTTAGCTTCACCATCTTTAAATACATGATTGTTAGAACAATAAATTTGAATGAAGCTTTGTTTCATGTGTTGTTGACTTGTACATGTATGCATTTATTGTGATGCTAACTTTTATACATTATTTTAATCATTTAGACATGTTTTTGTTCTCAGTAAATAAAATATAAATATTTTGTATTAATTGTTTGACTTAAAATTGATGTATTCACATCGACTGTATTCGTTTAACTAGTATATAGTCATGTATAGCTATGTAACAAAAGAAAATACATTTAATGTAATGTAATTTTAAGAAAAAAATATATATAATTATTGGTTGGCATTTATCGTTATTATTGCATGGTAAATGTTGGGGTGGGCAAAAGATACAGTTCATTATGGGGTAATGTTAATTTTCGAGTAGTAATACTTACATTTTTAGAGTATCAAATCAAGTCTTCTCCAAAGGTGAGATCTTCGAGCAGCTGATCGACGTACCCTTTGTGCAGATATTGCAGATTCGCTGTGAGGTGTTTGTGCACCTGACCCACTTTTTATTATTAATGCCAAATTATTACATAAAAGATCATGGTAAGAGGTTGTATCTAACAATAAACAATCATAATGCCATAAAACAGTAAATAAAAAAATAATGTGTTCATCATAGTATGAGATACTTTACTAGAAAGACACTTTTCACGTAAAAAAATAAAAAAATATATTAAAGAGATAACGATTTTGAGTTTTCTAATAATACAAAAAATGCTTTAAGGATAACACTTGATCACATTAGTGGAGTTAAAAATATACATCAGTTAAAATCAACAGTAGTTATTGGCTATACTACAATCACAAAATAAAAAGGCAGCCGTTTCTGCGACAAGCCTACAACATGGACAATGTTCTTCATTATCAAGATACTTAAAAATACATTAATTAAACCTGTCACTTATATCTTTTAAGTTTTTCTGCTTGTTTTACCTTTGTAGGTCACATGATCAACATAGAGGATGATGATATACAAATTGCACTCATACTTCATACATACGCATTTAGGCTGTTGTACTCTTTTAGCGCTCGTTAAGTTAGTTAGTACTTATTGAAATTACAGGTTTTTTTCAACTGCTTAAGCACAATTTTGAAAACAGGGCCCGGTTTTTCAAACCCCTTCACACAATTAGCACAACACTACACCAAAGTAGCACAACACCTCAGATCATTTGCAAAATGAAACACTTTTGTCAAAACAATACAATGTCTTATAAAAACCTTATTTTGTTGTCATAACATAAACACAACCATCATATGGTCTGACTCTGTTTGAATCAGTTAAACACTCCTGTGCTCAACCTAAAACACTTTTAGCATTTACACAGAAAGTGTACAAATAAATTCACCGACTGATGAAAATATTAATTTATTTTCATGTACTCAAGTCAGTCAATACTGAACATTTCAACAAAACATTCATAAAACATTTTCCAGTTTTCATATATTACTTTATTACTAAACGTACCATTGTACTCTAAGCTTACAGTAATACTGTAACATAAATTACATATCCAGTTCAGTACCGAAAAAAAAAAAAAAAAATGAAAGAGGAGATCAGGCTGGCACATGGGAGTGTCACATCCAGAGCTGGTTTTTGAATGGACTGAGACCTGAAATTGCACAAGCAGTAAAGACCAGCTACATAAAATGGAAAAGTGGACAGCTATCTGCTGTTTTAGCACGCTTTGCATGCAGAGGAGATGCAGACGGCAAAGAAGGAAAGGGTTAAAGCCAAAACCGACAAAGAATGGCAGCTGGCGGTAGTGCAAGCCGTGTCGAGGCCGGGGGGGCTATTCTGCTCAGCAAAACCAGCAATCGAAAGGGGGGAGATGGAAAAGAGGAGGAGGAAGATATCGGAATGAAACTGAAAGAAACTCTGAAAGGTGGGGTTGTTGGATCTGCGAGACTGATGAACATGAGATATTGAATTGTACCAGATGCAGACTGTGCAAAAAGGACGATCATTGGGCGAGGGAATGCCCGGAGAACCAGCGAAATCAACAAGCAGACTGAAGCGAGGGAGACGGAGAGCAGAGAGGAGGGGTCCAGGGCGAGCGACCAACAGTCACAAGTCAGGGAAGTGAAAATTTTCTAACCACAAACACACACACATACACTGATGTACTTTCTGCTCTCTGCAATGAAGAAAACGCTTGCTTTCCTTTGTGTATGTCTGATTCTGTTGATAAGCATCCTGACAAATGTGCTATTATGTTTAAGAGTGAAGCTTTTATGAAAATGCCTAAATATCCTATGCTAGTGGAGGGGATATTGATTGAGTTTTTAGCTGATATATATATATATATATATATATATATATATATATATATAGCTGTACAGCCATGTGATTTGCAATGCCAACCACAATTAACAGGTGAAATGAATGAGTCAATATCTGCATCAGGGAACGTAATTTGTGAAAGATTCACAGTGCCTCTGAATTTTAAACCAGAAAGGGGTGAGGGCCTGAGGCATGCTTTTCTCTACACCCCTGCATGTCCAGTGCCTTTGATGGGGAGAGATTTATTGTGCAAACTAAATTTGACACTGACTGCAGACTCTGGGGATGTCCGAGTGGCAGAGAAAGAGCAGATTTGCTGTCTGTAAGCAGAACCAAAATGGGCATATGAATGGCACATCATAAATTCTGATTGGGCTGAAATGATGTGTGAATTGGCTAAAAATCAATCATCAGAGAAATCATGTTGCCTGACAAATTGCATTGCACGTCACATGTTGTAGGACAACGAGATGACCGGTATGAAAAAGACTGGTTTGAGGGAGGAAAAGGAGAAACTTTACGTTTTGAGAAAATGTTTTAGACAGATAATGTGTGTGCAGTTTCAGTTTGTCTGACAGAAGAAAAAAAAACAGCTTCAGTTTTACTCAATGGCAGAAGATTCTGTGCCTCGCTCTCCAAGGCCAGCAGACAGGGCCCAGATTAGAACTGTTTGTGAAAAGCTGTGTTTGTGTTACAGACAGAGGAAGAAAGGGGAGGGGGTGAAACACAGTGAGAGTCTGGGAGCGTTTATGTCTGAGTGCAAGCATGACATTGAAACAGAGAGAGTTGTGGTACCCATTGACAAAAGGAAAAAGGAAAATCATTGCATGACAATTATTTGTGCCTCAGATATTCATCCAGCATTAGCAGAAGTGCCATCAGAGTGAAGGGCAAAACACAAATATGATGTGGGTTTGATTAAAGGATGTGAACCAGTTGTGGTCACCCCAAAATCTGATTAAAGACCATGTCAACGTCAATACCCTCTAAAACTAGAAGCAATTCTTGGTATAAAACCAGTATTTGAGTCACTATTGAAAAAGGGAATAATGGTGCCATGCAATGATTCTCCAGTTCGCACTCCAATTTTTCCTGTAAATAAAAATAAAAATAAGGGATGAGGGTCAGCCCACAGAGTGGCGATTTGTACAGGATTTACAGGCTGTGAAAGTCAGCCTGACAAAATTGCAGTTCGTAAAACAACAGATAACATTCCTGGGGCATGTAATAACACCGAATAGCAAATCACTGTCTGAAAAAAAGGGTTAAAGCTATAAGAGAAGTCCCAAAATAAGTAACAAAGAAACAAATGCTTAAATTTTTGGGAATGTGTTCCTATGGTAGAACATCTATTCCAAATTATGCAATTTTTGAGCTACCCCTGAGAGCCCTAAGAGGGAAGTGGTTGAATTTATGACAGGATTGAGTGGACAGAGAAAGCGGAAGAGGCATTTCTGAACATGAAAGTTCAGCTGTCTATTGCGCCAACTCTGGGCTTGCAGGCCCCAAATAAACCCTTTGTTCAGATGGTTGATGAGAAAAATGGGTTTATGACTTCTGTGTTATTGCAGCATCATGGAGACAAGTTGAGACCTGTGTCACATTTTTACAGCAAACTGGACCCAGTTACAGAAGGCCTGCCACACTGTCTGAGGGTGCTGTTAGCTGCTGAGAAGGCTGTGATGGCTTCTAGAGAATTCGTAGGTTACTCTGATTTGACATTGATGGTGTCTCACGCAGTGACCATAATTTAGCAGGTACAGAAAACATAACGATGGTTAAGATATCATACTATTCTGCTTGATATGACTAACATCACTGTTAAGTGATGCACAACCTTGAATGTTGCTACTCTCCTTCCAACAGAAGAGGATGGAGAAAAGCATCATTGTTGAAACCAGTTTTGGACCAGAGCAGAACGATGGAAAGCTACATTGTCCCAGACGACAATGTATTGGATCTGGTCCCTTTGGTTTGGTGCTGTGATGATATTGTGTAATCGGTCTAAAAATGTAAGAATGAGTTCAGTTTTGTAAGGACCCAAGTCGGCATGGCGGTGGAGGACCCCATTCTGTGTAATGGCAGCACAAAAGGTAATGTTACCCCCACGTTGCCCTGGTACATTGACAATAGCCCTGCGGCCGATGATGTTTCTTCCCCCTCTTCGTACTGTTGTGAGGTTAAATCCAGCCTCATCAATGTAAATAAACTCATGCGGGACTTCCTCCGGATCCATTTGCAAAACTCTCTGAAATACAGCAAAAGATCATATGGTGTAGATCAGTATACTGTAGGTCTGCTATACAGTAAATTTACATGTACAGTAAAAAAGTTATGTGTGCAGTACACAATACTACAGTCAGTGAACAAAACTTACCACCACATATATGTTGGCCAAACAAAATACACAGCTGTGGTGGACTTTTACCACCGCTTGATTTTCAACAAGCACAGCGGGTTGGAGGAAGCAGATGAGCGAGGAGATCAGGCTGGCACATGGGAGTGTCACATGCGGAGCTGGTTTTTGAATGGACTGAGACCTGAAATTGCACAAGCAGTAAAGACCAGCTACATAAAATGGAAAAGTGGACGGCTATCTGCTGTTTTAGCTCACGCTTTGCATGCAGAAGAGATGCAGACGGCAAAGAAGGAAAGGGTTAAAGCCAAAACCGACAAAGAATGGCAGCTGGCGGTAGTGCAAGCCGTGTCGAGGCCGGGGGGGCTATTCTGCTCAGCAAAACCAGCAATCGAAAGGGGGGAGATGGAAAAGAGGAGGAGGAAGATATCGGAATGAAACTGAAAGAAACTCTGAAAGGTGGGGTTGTTGGATCTGCGAGACTGATGAACATGAGATATTGAATTGTACCAGATGCAGACTGTGCAAAAAGGACGGTCATTGGGCCGAGGGTTGCCCGGAGAACCAGCGAAATCAACAAGCAGACTGAAGCAAGGGAGACTGAGAGCAAAGAGGAGGGGTCCAGGGCGAGCGACCAACAGTCACAAGTCAGGGAAGTGAAAATTTTCTAACCACAAACACACACACATACACTGATGTACTTTCTGCTCTCTGCAATGAAGAAAACGCTTGCTTTCCTTTGTGTATGTCTGATTCTGTTGATAAGCATCCTGACAAATGTGCTATTATGTTTAAGAGTGAAGCTTTTATGAAAATGCCTAAATATCCTATGCTAGTGGAGGGGATATTGATTGAGTTTTTAGCTGATATATATATATATATATATATATATATATATATATATATATATATATATATATATATATATATATATATATATATATATATATAGCTGTACAGCCATGTGATTTGCAATGCCAACCACAATTAACAGGTGAAATGAATGAGTCAATATCTGCATCAGGGAACGTAATTTGTGAAAGATTCACAGTGCCTCTGAATTTTAAACCAGAAAGGGGTGAGGGCCTGAGGCATGCTTTTCTCTACACCCCTGCATGTCCAGTGCCTTTGATGGGGAGAGATTTGTTGTGCAAACTAAATTTGACACTGACTGCAGACTCTGGGGATGTCCGAGTGGCAGAGAAAGAGCAGATTTGCTGTCTGTAAGCAGAACCAAAATGGGCATATGAATGGCACATCATAAATTCTGATTGGGCTGAAATGATGTGTGAACTGGCTAAAAATCGAACAAAACCATTTGACAGAGAAATCATGTTGCCTGACAAATTGCATTGCACGTCACATGTTGTAGGACAACGAGATGACCGGTATGAAAAAGACTGGTTTGAGGGAGGAAAAGGAGAAACTTTACGTTTTGAGAAAATGTTTTAGACAGATAATGTGTGTGCAGTTTCAGTTTGTCTGACAGAAGAAAAAAAAAAACAGCTTCAGTTTTACTCAATGGCAGAAGATTCTGTGCCTCGCTCTCCAAGGCCAGCAGACAGGGCCCAGATTAGAACTGTTTGTGAAAAGCTGTGTTTGTGTTACAGACAGAGGAAGAAAGGGGAGGGGGTGAAACACAGTGAGAGTCTGGGAGCGTTTATGTCTGAGTGCAAGCATGACATTGAAACAGAGAGAGTTGTGGTACCCATTGACAAAAGGAAAAAGGAAAATCATTGCATGACAATTATTTGTGCCTCAGATATTCATCATTAGCAGAAGTGCCATCAGAGTGAAGGGCAAAACACAAATATGATGTGGGTTTGATTAAAGGATGTAAACCAGTTGTGGTCACCCCAAAATCTGATTACAGACCATGTCAACGTCAATACCCTCTAAAACTAGAAGCAATTCTTGGTATAAAACCAGTATTTGAGTCACTATTGAAAAAGGGAATAATGGTGCCATGCAATGATTCTCCAGTTCGCACTCCAATTTTTCCTGTAAATAAAAATAAAAATAAGGGATGAGGGTCAGCCCACAGAGTGGCGATTTGTACAGGATTTACAGGCTGTGAAAGTCAGCCTGACAAAATTGCAGTTCGTAAAACAACAGATAACATTCCTGGGGCATGTAATAACACCGAATAGCAAATCACTGTCTGAAAAAAAGGGTTAAAGCTATAAGAGAAGTCCCAAAATAAGTAACAAAGAAACAAATGCTTAAATTTTTGGGAATGTGTTCCTATGGTAGAACATCTATTCCAAATTATGCAATTTTTGAGCTACCCCTGAGAGCCCTAAGAGGGAAGTGGTTGAATTTATGACAGGATTGAGTGGACAGAGAAAGCGGAAGAGGCATTTCTGAACATGAAAGTTCAGCTGTCTATTGCGCCAACTCTGGGCTTGCAGGCCCCAAATAAACCCTTTGTTCAGATGGTTGATGAGAAAAATGGGTTTATGACTTCTGTGTTATTGCAGCATCATGGAGACAAGTTGAGACCTGTGTCACATTTTTACAGCAAACTGGACCCAGTTACAGAAGGCCTGCCACACTGTCTGAGGGTGCTGTTAGCTGCTGAGAAGGCTGTGATGGCTTCTAGAGAATTCGTAGGTTACTCTGATTTGACATTGATGGTGTCTCACGCAGTGACCATAATTTAGCAGGAACAGAAAACATAACGATGGTTAAGATATCATACTATTCTGCTTGATATGACTAACATCACTGTTAAGTGATGCACAACCTTGAATGTTGCTACTCTCCTTCCAACAGAAGAGGATGGAGAAAAGCATCATTGTTGTTTAACAGCACTTGAACAAGTGTGTACGCCACGTCCAGACCTGTCTGACGTGCCATGTGAAAATTGTGAAAATGTCCTCTTTGTGGATGGCTCAGCTTTTAAAGATCCACAAACAGGCCTGAATAAGGTTGGTTATGAGATAACTGAATTGGACATTGTGACCTCTGGCTCATTGCCATCAAATTATTCGGCACAAGCAGCTGAGCCTGTGGCATTAACAGAAGCATGCAAACTAATGACAGACAAATGTGTAACGATTTACACAGATTCACGATATGCATTTGGGGATACTCATGATTTTGGGGCGCTGTGGAAACACAGAAAGTTTTTAAAGTCAGATGAGCGACCAATATTAAATGCACCCCTCGTGGCAGATTTGTTAGACGCTATTGTGCTTCCAAAAAAGATAGCGATTTGTAAATGCGCAGCGCATACTAATAACAAAGATTCTGTATCTACAGGAAACGCCAGAGCAGACGCAGCGTCGAAGGCTGCAGCAACGCAGCAGACAAAATCATCAGAGTGTACTTTGTTATCTGAAAATAACCCTGACATTTCTTCATCTTTACAGGGCATGCAGACATTTGCGACAGGGCAGGAGAGAGAGAAATGGAAACAGTGTGGCTATGAGGTGGTGAATGGAGTATGGATGAGCAGAGATGGCAAGCCTTGTTTACCCAAACACTTCTTTCGTCGATGCATGGAAAAGACCACGCATTGAAAGGGGGAATTATTATGTGAATTAAAGAATTGTGGTTTACAAAGGGGTTCAAAATTGATGCAGAAAATATTTGAAAAAAGATGTGTCATTTGTAATACACATAATGTGGCAAGAGGCATAAAAATGTCTCAGGTATCCCAGACAGCGCCGATGGATTTCATTGAACTGTTCCCATGTGAAGGGAAGGAAAAAGGGTTTGGTATTTGTGGACATGTGGTCCAAATGGGTAGAGGTCTGCCCAATGTCCAAACAGGATGCAGCAGCAGTAGTAAGGGCTCTGCTGACTGAAATAGTCCCGAGATGGGGAAATTCCACGAAAAAGCAGTTCGGGCAATGGAACACATTTTGTGTAGGGGCAATAAAAACCTAACTGGTTAAGTGTTGTGAGAAAACTGGAGAATGTACATGAGAATGAGAAATCGATCCAGAGTAAACCTGAGCCCTTTTGAAATTCTCTTTGGCTATACACCATTTGTGAGTATTGAAGGGGTTAAACAACAGCTACCATCTACAGGTGTGTGAGCATGACACGTTGAGTTATCGCAAGGAAATGTCTTCTCTGTTGTCTAATGTCTGTGTTCAGGTGAAAGCTGCTCAGGAGAAGGGTGCTGAAACACGACCTGAAACCAGGAGATTTCGTGGTGGTACGAGATCTGAGGAGAAAGAGCAGGAAGGCGAAAAGGTGGCTGGGACCGTTCCAGGTGCTTCTGACCAGTCACACGGCTGTGAAGGGAGCAGAGAGAGCAACGTGGATCCAGGCTAGTCACTGCAGAAAGGTCCCACAGAAAGGATCTGGAGACACACGTCAACAAGGCCAAGAATCCAGCCTAAACATCAATCGTCCTTATCAGCGGGAAGAGCAAGATTAAGACTGAAAAACAGCATCGAAGTAGTCTGCGCGCAAGTGAAAAGATAAATATGAGCATCATAGTTGGGTACATCATGTTGTTTTCATATTTCAGACTACAGTGACAACGTTATCAATATCATCACCCACATGAGAATGGCCGTAAAAGAGCCTGAACGTACACATAATGCTGCTAAATGATTTTTGCTGCTATTATGTCTACCATGTATTTTTTTAGTTGAGATCCAGCTCAATGAAGGGGCGACACCTGGGGGGAAAACAGATGTCTGAGAATGACCTGAAAGGGTCATTGGGCCATATAGTGGGGGGACAATGTCTGAGGATGACCTGAGGGGGTCACCTAAGTCCTAAATATGTGAGAAACCGCCCATAGAGAGTGTTCCTTGTTATTTGTGGAAAGTTACAGCTGTTGAGACTCTGTAACCTTGAAGCAGCAGAGGTATATAAGGTGGAGGACTGCCCTCTTCCTGGGTCGCTTTCACTCTGCAGGAACTCAGTGTTGCTGTATGACTGTCTGACCTTCTTTGCAAAGAATAAAAGCTTGCTTTTTAATTATACCTGAGAATGAGTCTGTCTCTTATGCTGATGAGAGTTGATTTACATTTTGCCACGACACAGCTTACTGTAAAAATGATACATACAGGAATATGTACAGTACCAAATATAGAGTACATATACAGTACTGTTGATATAGTACATGCAGTAAGCAATGGATTTTCTGTTGACTGAAGAGAAGTTTCTCACCTGTGCTCTTGACGAAATGTCCGAACTATTGATGCCACAGTGTACCTGCTTAGGTTAGGCTGTACTCTCAATCCAGCCTCCCTCAGTGTTAGTCCGTGGTTTATTACATGGTCCACAATTGTAGCACGAATTTCGTTACACAGATTTGGTTGTCTTTGTGCATGTCCTACCCCTCCTCCAGGTCTCCCTCTCCATCTTCCTCTCCCTCTCCCTCTCCCTCTCCCTCTCCCTCTCCCTCTCCCTCTCCATCTCCCTCCACCTGGTACTCTCCGGATTCCCCCTCTCATCCACACTCTCCCTCTTCCTATCCCTCTTCCTCTCCCTCTCCCTCTCCCTGGTACTCTCTGTATTCCCCCTCTCATCCGCACTCTCCCTCTTCCTCTTCTTCTCCCTCTTCCTCTTCCTCTTCCTCCACCTGGTACTCTCCGGATTCCCCCTCTCATCCGCACTCTCCCTCTTCCTCTTCCTCTTCCTCTTCCTCCACCTGGTACTCTCCGGATTCCCTCTCTCATCCACACTCTCCCTCTCCCTCTTCCTCTTCCTCTTCCTCCACCTGGTACTCTCCGGATTCCCCCTCTCATCCGCACTCTCCCTCTTCCTCTTCCTCTCCCTCTTCCTCTTCCTCTTCCTACACCTGGTACTCTCCGGATTCCCTCTCTCATCCACACTCTCCCTCTTCCTCTCCCTCTTCCTCTTCCTCTTCCTCCACCTGGTACTCTCCGGATTCCCTCTCTCATCCACACTCTCCCTATCCCTCTTCCTCTCCCTCTTCCTCTCCCTCTTCCTCCACCTGGTACTCTCCGGATTCCCCCTCTCATCTGCACTCTCCCTCTTCCTATCCCTCTCCCTCTTCCTCTCCCTCTTCCTTTTCCTCTTCCTCTCCCTCTTCCTCTTCCTCTTCCTACACCTGGTACTCTCCGGATTCCCTCTCTCATCCACACTCTCCCTCTTCCTCTCCCTCTTCCTCTTCCTCTTCCTCCACCTGGTACTCTCCGGATTCCCTCTCTCATCCACACTCTCCCTATCCCTCTTCCTCTCCCTCTTCCTCTTCCTCTTCCTCCACCTGGTACTCTCCGGATTCCCTCTCTCATCCACACTCTCCCTATCCCTCTTCCTCTCCCTCTTCCTCTCCCTCTTCCTCCACCTGGTACTCTCCGGATTCCCCCTCTCATCTGCACTCTCCCTCTTCCTATCCCTCTCCCTCTTCCTCTCCCTCTTCCTTTTCCTCTCCCTCTCCCTCTCCCTCTTCCTCTCCCTGGTACTCTCTGGATTCCCCCTCTCATCCGCACCCTCCCTCTCCCTATCCCTCTCCCTCTTCCTCTTCCTCTTCCTCTCCCTCCTCCTCTTCCTCTCCCTCTCCCTCTTCCTCTTCCTCTTCCTCTCCCTCTCCTTCTCCCTGGTACTCCCCCTCTCATCCGCACTCTCCCTCTCCCTCTTCCTCTCCCTCTCCCTCTTCCTCTTCCTCTTCCTCTTCCTCTTCCTCTCCCTCTCCTTCTCCCTGGTACTCCCCCTCTCATCCGCACTCTCCCTATCCCTCTTCCTCTTCCTCTCCCTCTCCCTCTCCCTCTCCCTCTCTGGATTCCCCCTCTCATCCGCACTCTCCCTCTTCCTCTGATACCAGCCATTTTTGTTGAAGACAGGTGTACTTACCTGTTGCCTTTTTATAGTGCTTTAACCTGATCGGTGTGTCTACAATTAAGCAGCAGTTTGTGTGCACACCTGGTGCCTGTGTTTAACCAATTGGTTCATGGGTGTGCTCATTTGAAAGCCTTTGTTTTGAAATTGCAAGAAAATTACATCATGATAAATTGCTGTGTCAAATGCATACAAGTGTGTTTAGTGTTTTGCAAATCACTGTGTGTAATGTTTTGCAAAAAAGTGTGAAGCTGACAATGTGCTTACAGTTGTGCAAATCTAGGCCGGTGTTTAGCTCCTTGAGTGTAAGGTCTTGCTAATTGTGGGAAAGTTCTAATTTTAGTGGGTAAGCAACTGTCCAGGTACAGAAAGCGAATAATTCAATGTAAAATAGCACTGTAAAAATTTAATATACAGTCAAACCAAAAAACCAAACCACATTATCAGTTTATTTGCTGTAGTTTAGAAAATGGTAATAAAATATTACAAGAACTCAGTTTCACACACGTTCTACGCAGCAGCGCTCCGTCAACTGTCCTGAGCGTCTTTTTAGACTGACCTCTGCCAGACGCTTGAGATGGTTTACTTTTGGAAACTAAAAGTACATACTGTAATTCGAACAAATAATTTTCAGGGCTAATCCTTAAATTGCAATCAGCAGTGTTTGATATCTCTTCTGTTTTGAATGTGTGCTTCACAGTTTTGTCAGCAGTGTGTTAGCATTTGAACAAAGTGCTGGAAATCCACAGTGTTGTGCAGGTTGTGGTTAAAGTCATGGTATAAGTGTGTAGAGTTTTGAAACCTGTGTTCAAGCAATGAAAAACAAAGCACATGAACTGCTGCAGTGCAGACTGTGGTTAGAGTTTTGCACATCCAGTTGTGGCTCCAGTTGTGCTCACTGTTGTTTAGCATTCGAACAAAACTGTAAGATGGTGAAAATGCTTTATAATGATATTACAGTTTTTTACAGATGCTAGGACACATTTCTCAATACTTAAGTCACTTTTGCAAATCTCTTCACACAGTTCTCCTAACCAACTTTCAGCTTGGCAAAGCAGTTCATTTCACATTCATGAATAATTCATGAAATTTGAGAGATGGAGTCATTGAATGCATTTTGTGCCAAAGCAATGATAATTAATCCTCAGTTTAGCCTACATACAGACTTCTGTTGTGCTCACTGTGTGAAGAGTTCTGCAAAAGTGACCTAGGTATTGAGAAATGTATCCTAGCGTCTGTAAAAAACTGTAATGAAATGTAGAGCAGTAAAAAGTATTATATTGTGCTTTGGAATGTACTGAAAATAAAGTTTTCCACAGAAAAACACTCTGATAAACTACAGATACTTTTCATACAGCGATATCCATCCAGAGGCAGATACTAACTGCCCACAACAGCCACAGTTCATCATGCACACACACACACACACACACACACACACACACACACACACACAGACACACACACACACTTGTGGTTAAAAGCCTCTTTCCAGTCATAATGTGCGTCTTCTCGTAAATTGAAACACCCTCATTCTGCACCACATCAATAGACATCTCAGAGTTGTGTTTCATGTTTCTTCTCTTCAGCTCACCACAAGACGATTAAAACTCATCTTTCATTTTTTGTTAAGAGTTTTTATTCATTTATTACTGAAGCTGTTACAGTAGTCAAACTGTGAAATAAATCAAATAAAATACAGTGACATAGCAAAGATAGTAATAAGAATATATTAACGTCCAATAACACCAATACAACTTTCACTTTAAGAGCTCTATTGTGTAGATCGGGGGGAAATGCCTGTCTTAAGACATTATTTAGTATAGTTTCTCAAGGCTAAAATCAGACCATTCTGTTTTTGCTTAAAACTTCAACTACAAATAAAACCAAAAAACATGGTTCCTATAGTTTAGGGATGGGTAACTGACGGGCCACTATACCGAAGAGTTTAGCTCCAGGTCAAACTAAACAAGCTGATCAAGGTCTTCCAGATAACTAGAAAGCTACAGTCTGGTGTGTTTGATTAGGGTTGAGCTGATAGTGGCTCTCAGGTTACTCATATACACAGGCATCACCATTACGAAAATTAACCATGGTTTTACTACAAAATAAAACCAAAAAACCATGGTTACTGTAGTTAAACCATGGTAACCACAAATTAACCATGGTTTTGCTATATTAACCATAGTTTAACCATGGTATTTGTAGTAAATCTGTGGTTTTACAAATGGCAGTCAATACGCCAAAAAACCATGGGTTACTACAGTTTTACTATAATAAAACCATGGTTTTTTTTCGTAAGGGCAGGGATGTAGTGGAGGCTAAACGCACGTAAACGCCGTTTACGTACTTCCCAAAATTCGGAAATAGCGTTTACCCACCTCCAAAGTGCGTTTACCCTTACAAAAAATAACCATGGTTTTATTACAGTAAAACTGTAGTAACCCATGTTTTTTTGGCGTGTTGACTACCATTTGTATAACCACAGATTTACTACAAATACCATGGTTAAACTATGGTTAATATAGCAAAACCATGGTTATTTTGTGGTTACCACGGTTTAACTATAGTAACCATGGTGTTTTGGTGTTATTTGTAGTTTTATTTCCATTTGTAGTGGTTAATTTTCGTAAGGGTATCCACCTCTGAATTGAGTTTATCCACCTCTAAATAGCCTACAGTTCCTATGACATTTTAAATTAAGCTTATGTCATTTAGTTATTGTTCATTATTAGTTTCATAGGTTGTTTGTTGTCTTTCACATTGTGCTGCAACTTGTCAGTGTTGACCAATGCTTGCGGTGTTGCCAGTAGTAGTGGGAAGTTCGGATCATTTTACTGACTCGGATCTTTGAGTCTCGTTCAGCAAAAGGAACTAATCTTTTCTTTTCCCGTCTCTATGGGACTGACAGGAAGAATAAAATACTCGGACCTCACCTGTCGATTCAGAACCCATATGTTGTGTAATGCGCATGTGCGGTCAGCACAAAATGAACGAATCACTCTCTGAGACAACTCGGTAACGTTAGTCCTGAGTCATTTTAAAGATTCGTTCAAAATGAACGACACGCAACAGACTGCATCAAGATTCAAAAATGGATATCCGGCAATTAATAATAATAATAATAGGCTAATAATAATAATAATAATAATAATAATAATAATAATAACAACGTTAGTTATTTTGAATAGAAATCATCACTCATACAGCAGCCATTCATCTCATCTCCGGTTTATTTGTGTTCGTATAGCTACATACAATATCCACGATCCGCCAGGGCTATAGTCCAATGGTACGCACATTTGAATAGATAATCATTTTATGACATGTTCGTAAAATATTGCGTCATACAGAATAACATTTCTATTCATTTTACACTGATTTATGTGATCTGAAGAGCTAAAACAGCTAACATAGCTTGCGATTACTCTCCTCTTATTGATTTGCGTCAGTCATGACATCAGTGCGACATCATTAGTTTGTAAAGCTGTCAATCATCTCACGTGAACCACGTGATCAAAAGGATGTCCTTCTGCGATGAAGCTGTCTGTGTCATTGATAAATGATATGAAAGACAAAAGTAAAAAAAAAAATATATATATATATATATATATATATATATATATATATATATATATATATATATATATATATATATATATATATATATATTTGATTCCAGCTTGTTAAATGTGAATATGTTGTGTCTTCTCTCCTCTGTGACAGTCAACTGAACTTTGAGTTGTGGACAAAACGAGACATTTAAGGACCATTCCTGGGCTTTTGGGGAAACACTGATCCACATTTTTCTGACATATTATAGACCAAACAACTAACCGATTAACTGAGAAAATATTAAACATATTAATCGACTATGAAAATAATCCAAAATTCCTAATCAATACGTACAAGTGCATTGCATTGGAACCCCCGGATATAAGCCTCCCTCTCTATTCCTCTTTAAAAAAAAATTCTCTCTGTTTTGTCATTTAGTTAACTTTATAGATTTCAACCTTATTATTCCTTCTTGAGTCTCTTTAACAAGAACTTAGATTAATGTATGAATTGAATAGTGATTGTGCGACCTATATGAGGGAACAACCAGTGATACCCTTGGTAGTAATATCAAATGATAGCCTATAGCGATGTCATCAGGATACACATACAACGGTACCAGTGGCCCACCTTACCGTGAATTTATAGTTTACCCACCTCTTTTTTTACCACTACACCTCTGACAGGCATCACCCAAAACCTGAAAAATCCTCTACAACTCACAAACAACTCACAAGCAGCCAATCAAAGACAGACTTCAGTTAAAACCACAGAGAACTATTTGTCATGTTTCCTGTTCTTAGAATTGAAGCGCTTGGTGTCACAGTTTTTGAGTATTAGGCCGGCGACACACTGGATGCGCGGTGCAAGCGTCTCAGCTGCGTGGCTGTTTTTAATTTGGCTCAACAGGTTAGAGCCGCGCGGACAACGTGTGCATGCAAGAGAGTTTGTTGTCATGTGCATCCTCTCCACCTATAAAATCCCCCTGAAGCTCAGACGGCACAACATCAGCAGAGATCTGTCGTGATGAATGTTTCTTCTCTTCAGCTCAACACAAGGTGATTAAAACAATCGTATTTAATTTCTAAAGAGTTTTTATTATTCATTATTTAAGCTCTTACATTGCGGTGAAACTGTGAAACAGTCAAAACTTATATTATATTATATTATAGACTGTTAACAACAACACAAATGAAAGAACAAGTCTGGCAGGTTAGAGATTAGATGAAAATGAAAGAGGAGCACTTCTAAACTCAAACAACAACTTTAATGCTTTTATCTCTTTTAATGCATTGATGTAGAAACACATTTTTACTGAACAAGTGTTTTGCATTCCATGCTTTGTAAGCAAGAAAGTACTGTATTGTTTTGATTATATTCAATGTTCATCTTCTTCTCGTGTGAATGACAGTCAGTAACGGCTTTACTTCGTTACTGTACTTTAGTACATTTTTCAAGTATCTGTACTTTACTGGAGTAGTTTTATGATGAGTAACTTTTACTTTAACTTCACTACATTCCAAAGCATTAGATCATACTTTTTACTTCATTACATTTCATAAAACATATCTTTACTCCCTATAATATATCACGTGAGGTTTCTGATTCATGAACAAACCGATTCTTTTCAATCGGTTCCTGAATCGCACGATTGGTTTATGAATTAGAATGATCCGATTGCAGCTGTTCTTGAGTCGACAACAATCTAAAATCTACCCCAGAATCCTCCTTGTGCCTTGTGTTCTTGAAAATGTAGTTAATCTAGTGACTAAAAAGACTATACCATGATTCCTTCTTTATTTTAATTATGAGTTATTATGTTATGATACTTAGACCCAATAATTACTCAGCATTCCTAGGAAACAAGGTTTAATTGCAATAAAGAAAAAACTAATCCTATAAAAACCTCTAAAACTCCTAAGTAGTTAAAACTGGTGAAAATACTGCCTTGGTGGTATTTATTTGCTGAGACTTGGAGCAATGGCCGTGGATAAAAACGTATTTTAGGTTACATTTCAGGTTTAGGGATGTGTCAGATGTGCTTAAAACACAAACTTGCCTGATTGTCACTTTCCAGCAAATAAAGATGACAACATCGTGTTACTACAATATTGTGTGTGATTATGCTGATAGAGATAAATCAATGGATTAAAAACAATGTAACTTACACAGTCACTTCTTTCTATATTTCTCTGGAAAGGGTTCTTCACAACCAGTGTGTTGGTTCTTGAAACACATCTTCAGATGCACCTGAACACAGCTCTCCAACGTAGAAATGGGAACCTCATACACAAATAGTTGAATATACTCTGCATTAGTTGGACACCCAGCAGAAAGGTAGAAACAAACCCAAAAATTTGACTTTTTTAATTTATCTAATCGTCTTCATAGATTGATTGATCTTCATACAGTTGTAATAGCAGAGGTGGTAATAGTTATTATACTTACAGGGTGTATTCTGTACTGTATTGTACAAAAAGGACGCAGATATAACCTATCATCTCTGAAGGATTCGCGTCGATGTAGATGCGTCATCATATTGTCTCAGTGTACACGTCTTTCAAAAACGTATTGTATCAAGCTATAGTAATATACATGTTTGTGGTAAATAAAGCTTAGATAAACATATGATGAATAATTACACCACATATTATCGCCGCCACCTTATCTTGTCTAAAGGAAATTACATAATTGTATATTTACAGCTGATTTTCCAACACAGTAAAACTCCTTTTAAAAATTACATTAATATTGCTTTTCTATACATTTCTTTTTAATGCTTAAGACGGAAATTGAGTAAACACGTGGAGACTGAAAAGAGATGAAGACAAAAAGCAGTGGAAACATGGAGATTGTGAAGATCATCAGATGGAGCAGCTTCAGTGATATAAGACCAGACTGTAAGTAGATGAATCCTGATCTTTATCATCAGACCATGTACTTGTCTCTAAATGATGAGTGTTTTATTCCCAGTCTCTGATCCACACACACATGTGAAGAGCTGCTCTCATCAAACACAGAAGATCAGACATGATGATGCAAGAACATTAAAGTCTCTTCTGGACTCTCCAGCTCCTGCAGCATTCTTCTCTTTATTATTTTATGAAGCATATATTGTACTTGTTTTCTGCAATTCAGTATATATATTGCACTGCATTGCATTCAAGGAAAGTTTAACACTTCTGAACACTTTTCAAATAAATATGAATAAAGTCCTTGTGTTTTCTTTCTCTCTCTCTAAGATCAAAGTTCAGATATAATATATGAAAATGTGTTGTATGACGTATGATCCCTCTCTCTCTCTCTCAAATACATATTTAGCTGCTAGTGTGACAGTCATCTCATTGTCTCCAAGTATATAGAGTAGTTTCTCTGAGTCGTTTAGAGACAAGAATGAAGGATTCAAAGTTTTTCTCTTGTAGTGCTGTATTTGGGACAGACCAGAAGGAAGTGTTTCTCATCCTCTGTTTGATTCAGCTCACAGTGTTTGCACAGGCGCTCTTCTCTCGGGAGAAAGGATCTTTTATGTCGACCAATCTCTATCTCCAAATCATGATCACTGAGTCTATATTTGGAAAGGATTTGTCTTTCTTTTAATTGCTTGAGTGATAAGTAGTTTGACAGGTTTGTGGTTCTGTTTAGGGCCGAATAACACTGGAGTTTGGTTTGGAGCTCAAATTCATTTATTAATTATTCATCATAATTATACTTCAGATTTGTGTCAGTTTCTGAATGTTGGGTTTGTGATTGGAGTCAGACTCAGTTTGGGTGTCCTTCATCATGTCTGAAATATCATAATCTTAGTTTTGGGGATGTTGACGTCTAAGGCCCAATCCTGGCAGTATTTAGTTAAAATGTCGAGGTTGTTCTGAAGACCTTCTGGTGTTTTAGACAGAATTAGTTAGTCGTCTGCATACAGTAAGTATTTGACCTCTGTGTGGTGTAATTGTAGTCCTGGACTGTTCGACTGGTCCAGTTCATTGATATATATGTAAAATAAGGTCGGGCTGAGGCAGCAAATTAAAAATCAAATTAAAAAGTTTGAGTAATGCAATTTGCAGTTCAGGAGAGCTGTTTTTAAGCATCTCGTTCTTGTCAGGGCCACAGGATTTCTGACATTTGAGGGATTTCAGATTTTCACTAAGTTAGGGTTAGGGTTATTGGATAATCTAGTGGATTTTGGTTGTTTTTGATGCATGATTCAAGAGCATTCAACTTTTGGAGGACATTTAATTGGTTGGGGTTATTCAGAGGGTCAGTTTGAGGTGTATAGAGCTTCTCAAAGTAATCCTTCCAGATCTGACCATCTTGTATGGCTAACTCTTGTGGTTTTGTCTTGTTCAGACTGTTCCACATGCTCCAGAACTGACCCTGATCAATTGAGTTTTCCATCTTTTGAAGTGTGTTGTTATAATAGTCCAGTTTCTTCTGTCTCACTGTGTTTCTGTATTGTTTCAGGAGTTCTGAGTGTTTAGAGCGTAACTCTAAGTTGACCGGATCTTTATGTTTTTGATTTGAAATGAATCGTAGCTCTTGTCTTATTGTTTTACATTCATGGTCAAACCACTTTTCAGAAGGTTTTTGTTTAGCTCTATTTTTGTGTTTATATGTTGTTGTTTCATTTAAATTAGCATTTTTTGCTATATTTTCAAAAATGTCATTAATATGTTTAATTGCTAAATTTATTCCTTTCCAATTATTATCATATGTTGAATTGTCAAATAGTGTAATTGTCGCTCTGAGCGGTGTGTAAATCAAATACTCTACAGAAGACAAGATGATATTATCATGCTGTGAGAAAAGAGATCTGACTAACACAAGGGGAAAATGAGAATGAGAGAACTAGACAGTTGAGTTTGTGGTTCAGTGAAGTATCATGTTTACAGCAGAGATTATCACATATCCATCTATATCATATCAGAATTTAGAAGAGGTTTATTTAAATGAAAACTGTACATTGAGTGATAAATACTATATTTTGATCAGTGTCAAGATACTAAAGAGATGATGCATCTGAGAGTTTTGTGACCTCACTTTAATTTAAAGCTCATTTTAATATGTTTTTCTACAACAATAACTATATCACTACCATTCCAATCATGTGATTATTTGTGGTTAGTTGTTTACAGTAAGGCTGTAACTGACTAATGATTTGTTAAATGTGTTTCAATTAAATGTTTTCTGTTATTCTACATGGACGTCCATTCATTGTCATTTCCACAACACCAAGTCATTTCCACCACCTCATAACTCTTTTTAAAAAAATATGTACAAAATTCTAATCACTCATTACAAATGTCTGCATAGTTTATGGGATAATGTTCCACTTAATGTAATAACACAAGTAGTAATTTTCAGAAATGTATCTGTTACATAAGACAGAAACAGGATGTAAATGCAAAGCGTAGTTTATTAATTCAGCACAAAGATCAGATTTGACGAAGTAACACAGAAGCACAAGGCAGGGTGGAACGATGACGCAGGTACTTCGATGGACAACGGATGGTGGTGCTCAGTCCAGTGATGATCCCTCAAATGATTCCCGGTGAGTAATCCTCGTGATGGTGCTCGGTGATCCAGTGCTGAGTGGAGATCCAGGGAAGAATGCTGAACTTATAAAGGGAACAAACAATTGAATCCAGCTGGCACTGCTGATCATCGCTGATCAGTGACAACTCCCACAGACACACAACACAACAGCACATTAGACGAGAGAGAGAGAGAGAGAGTGAATTCATGAACCGTGACAGTATCTAACCAATGCAATATTATATTTCAGGTTGTGGTGGATGTAAGCTTTGCGTTTGGGCCTCATGACAAATAATTTACTTAATCCACAAATCTATGGTAATTGCAATATAGGTATAAATTGGTAAAACTATGTGTGACAGTGGTCTTCCACTGTTGAGAAATTATGTATATCATATTAATTTTAAATAATGATCAAATATTTACATGTGATGGAAATGACATTTGTTTAGTGCGGATTGGAAAATATGTCAAAAAACACCAATTTGTCTTATAATGTAAGTGCGTTCTCTTATGGATCATTAAACTAGAATAGTTATATTTAACTGTTAGATTGTGAAAATTTTGATTTGAATGCTTTTTTTTCCCTCAAGTTCACAAGGCCAAAAGTGCCTGTAGATAAAGAACCACCCATAAACATAAAACTACTCACTCATTTTAGTTGCATTCTCTGGGCCTTTCTTTCGGCAAATTCATCCACGATGAACGTGGTGTTTAATTCACTGCTTCGTGCATTCTCGATGGAAAGAATTGTCAGTCCCGATAGTTTGTTTTGCGACATGGTGTTCACTAACATTAGGTCGGCAAGAAAAACAGTCTATTTTGGGTAGTTTTTGTGTCGTGACTAACTTCTCCACCTTCTCTTTTCTCTTTAAGGCCCCGCTTTTATGTTTATATTAGTGTTAATATTAATGTTCACGTAGATAGCCACTATAGTAACCTCTCACATTGTGTTTTCTTTTTTTTGGCGCGACGATGCGTCATGTAAATAAATGATGGCGTAGTAGCTAGTCTACGGCAGCCACGGAGTGCAAAAAAATTTATAAATGCAAACAAGAAATGACGGAGAAATTAGACATTACAGAGAAATAAGAAATTACTACACATGAAATGCATAAAAAAATATATTTATTGCGGCCACAATTTAAAATTAAATAGAAAAAAAAAACTGTATTAAAAGCTGGGGCGGGCCCCCTATTGGCCCTGGCCCATTTGCACGAGCATACCCTGCATGCCCAGATGCTACGCCACGATTCTTTTTTCAACTGTTCAACAGAAGCTCTAAGCGACCATGCAGTATAACTTTTTCCTTCTTGTTTTCTTGTTATAACAATTTATTTTTCTCATTATCTCAACATAACGAAAGTTTGTTTTCTCGTTATAACGACTTAATTTTCTCTAAGAAGTTACAAAACTATTAATTCAGTTTTGTTCTATAATGTTGTAAAAAAAATTTTTCTACACGTACACACACACACACACACACACACACTGAACATGAACACTCTTTTCAAACAGAAGCTTGTAACGCACATGATATCTGTCACAGCATATAATGACTACTAAAAATGACAAATTATATATAATTTTATTTCAAATAAAGGGGAAATCAAAAGTGAGTTTAATCCAAGCACCTCAATAAAAGATCTTAGAATAGTTCTGAAGTGTTTGCAGTGTTGTTTTGAAATGTTAATTAAAAAAGCAAAAAGTTTAGTGTACTGTCTTTGGAAAGAGCAACAGTGATTGATCAGCCTTTATTTATGTACGGTATTGTAGACGTTATTACCTAGGCGAAGCAGAATTAGCTAACTATTACAGTAAGAGCGTATGCATGGTTGTCCATCAGATGCCTGTCAAAGTTGAGCTTGTTATTATAGCAACAGTAAAACTGTTATGTTGTTATTATGAGAAAACAAAATTTCGTTATGTCGAGATACCGAAAAATTTAAATCGTTATAACAAGAAAACAACTTTCGTCATGTTGAGATAACGAGAAAATTAAGTCGTTAAAACGAGAAAATGATTTTTTGTCATGTTGAGATAATGAGAAAATTAAGTTGTTATAATGAGAAAATGACTTTCGTTATGTCAAGATAACGAGAAAATGACGTCGTTGTAATGAGAAAATGACTTTCGTTACGACGAGATGACGAGAAAATTAAGTCGTTATAACGAGAAAACAACTTTCGTTATGTCGAGATAATTAAGTCGTTATAATGAGAAAAAGTCTTTCGTTATGTCGAAATAATGAGATAATTAAGTCGTTATAATGAGAAAACAAGAAGGCCGCTTAGAAGTTCCGTACACTTAAGACATAACCGACAGTTTTTTTGAACATAGTAATCAAGAAGGGTATTTTCACATATTTTTTATGTATTTCTCAGCACAAGAGCAAAATGATAGGCTTTCGTGACGACACGCAGCAGCGTTCTGTAAACTGTCCTGAGCGTCTTCTTAGACTGACCTCAGTCAGACGGTTGAGACCCCCCACCCCCCCACCAGCTCTGGGCCCCTATAATCATCACCACCTTTCACCCCACTAGCGACGGCCTGCTGTATTAGATCAATATGGTGCTTCTACTAAATACTGAGCAAAGGGTCTGAATACTTAGGACCATGTGATATTTCCGTTTTTCTTTTTTAATAAATGTGCAAAAATGTCAACAAATCTGTTTTTTTGTTTTTGTTTTTGTTTTTGTCAATATGGGGTGCTGTGTGTAAATTAATGAGAAAAAAAAAACTTGAGGCTGAACAATGTTACTCCATAAGTTCACTGTATTAATAGATCTGATTTAAATGACTGAAATATCTGATGTGATGCTGATGATCATGTGATCTGCTGTAATATTAATAATCTCCAGTAGAGAGCGACACTTGACTGTCTGAAATATGAAATCATGTTCATCTGCATTATATTCCTGAGTTCGTACAGTCAGAGCTCAGATGTGTTTTCATGATTTCAGTGATCCTGTATTTCAGCAGATATCATCTACAGTATGAACTACAGCAGTACATATTATTACAGTAAAATTAATTTAATAAAAAACTCATAGTTCATATTTATTTACAATTAATTCTAGTAATATTTTATTTCATAATGTTCAGTGTGGGGACATGACCAGAACAAAGGCAGGGAGACACTCCAGTCAAAAAGAGAGTTTATTGACTCACAACTACTGGTGACATTAAAGTTGATCATCCTCACAGAGACCCAAACCAGAACTAACTGCTGAGAGGTCAAGTACGCCCCTTTTACACTCGAGGGTCAAACCATCCCAAATTACAGGAAAACACTTCACCCCGAACCATGCAGTCATGAGCCCCGAGGAAAAAACTGATCAACTTTGAAAAAGTAGCTACAAAATAAACATTTTAGGTGTCTCTTTTCCATGACCGAATGTGCAGCTTAGCACAACAAACACACAATAGAAAACAAACATTCATATCAATGATGTAAAATAAACAAATACTGTATAAACCAGAAAAAAAAATAAAAATAAAAGGGCATAGCCCAAAGATTAAAAATAAATACAGTAAAAAGCTGATGATATGTTAGATTACTGTAAAACTGTATCATATTCATTCAGAATTATGTGTGTGTACACAGTACAGATGAAATAAACTGAACCATTGGTTGTGATCAGATGAGTGTGAAAAGAGTCCAGGAACTGATCAGACTGTATTCTGATGATGATGAAGATGATGATGATGATGCTGGTGTCTGGTCTCTGTGATGTTGTGTTCTCTGAATAACATCTGAATGAACATCACAGGTCCGTCTGGATCACGTGAGACTAGAAATCACAAACATATAGAAATATTCTCATTGGTTTGGATTTATAGTTTTTTCTATAATCACACATCTGTAAATATGTAGTACATCTAGTGCAGAAAGTCTGATGAATCTGTCTGAAAGTGATATTTTATGACAGGAGTGTGACGGTTAAAAGATAATGATCAAACGCTTACAATCTGGCTTTAGTGTCTCCATACTGTTCCATCTCCCAAGTATCTCTCTGCTTTTCTCTTGTGATCCAGTCATTTCTGTTTCATTCCTGTCCTCCATTTCTCTCTCTGTCCTGGTGCTTTGTGGTGGTTCCTGATGCTCCAGCAGATTTCTCTGTGTGTTTTTGTTTTTGTCTACATCACATTTATACCTAATTTGCAGACAACACAACAAAAATAGTTCAACAATGAATCAAACATCAGTTTAGGTCAAACTCAGATGAATTCGTCCATCCTAGAAACACAGTGGGGCCAAAATAATTAAAACATTAATATTTCCAGCAGATATATTTTTATTATTTCTATCTTTTGTTGTAGTGTCTCCTATGAGTTTCCATTTCCAAACATTCATTTGAGACAGACTTTCTGGAAGCGTCTGGGAGACACAGTTGTTCAGATTGAGTCTGTCTCAGTTTGTTCTGTTTCTTCATGTGACTCCAGACAGACTGATGAAGATCAGATCACATCTCTGTGTGCAGCACACACATCTCACTGCATTATTAATATTAATGACACAATCAGTGTTTGGAAACTGATATTTCCATCTGACACACTACAGCAAAAGATAGAAATAACTGACTTCAAACCAGTTTCAGCAGCTGAAAATACTAAGTGTTAGAAATATTATGACCACCACTGTATCATTTTTATTTATGTATTCATTTTCTGACAGTATTTTCTACAAATTAAATAATAAAAAAAAAAAAACTCAGAGTGATAACCAGATCAATCTAAACCTCCCTCTGGAGAAATGAGTACATAGGCCTATTACATGAGATAATGCCTCATTTGCATGTTTAAACATAGGATTACCAAAAACTCTTGCTACTCTTAATGTAATCAATCAGGTGATGAAGTACAGTGATGTCTTCTGTCTTGAATTCACATATGAGTGTTTCCAGTGTAATTTCACATAAATACATCTGGAACAAAATAAGTCTTTCTTATGAGCTCACTGGGGAAATGTGAAATATGAACTGTTCATACAGTATTGTTCAAAATAATAGCAGTACAATGTGACTAACCAGAATAATCAAGGTTTTTAGTATATTTTTTATTGCTACGTGGCAAACAAGTTACCAGTAGGTTCAGTAGATTGTCAGAAAACAAACAAGACCCAGCATTCATGATATGCACGCTCTTAAGGCTGTGCACTTGGGCAATTAGTTGAAAGGGGTGTGTTCAAAAAAATAGCAGTGTCTACCTTTGACTGTACAAACTCAAAACTATTTTGTACAAACATTTTTTTTTTTCTGGGATTTAGCAATCCTGTGAATCACTAAACTAATATTTAGTTGTATGACCACAGTTTTTTAAAACTGCTTGACATCTGTGTGGCATGGAGTCAACCAACTTGTGGCACCTCTCAGCTGTTATTCCACTCCATGATTCTTTAACAACATTCCACAATTCATTCACATTTCTTGGTTTTGCTTCAGAAACAGCATTTTTGATATCACCCCACAAGTTCTCAATTGGATTAAGGTCTGGAGATTGGGCTGGCCACTCCATAACATTAATTTTGTTGGTTTGGAACCAAGACTTTGCCCGTTTACTAGTGTGTTTTGGGTCATTGTCTTGTTGAAACAACCATTTCAAGGGCATGTCCTCTTCAGCATAGGGCAACATGACCTCTTCAAGTATTTTAACATATGCAAACTGATCCATGATCCCTGGTATGCGATAAATAGGCCCAACACCATAGTAGGAGAAACATGCCCATATCATGATGCTTGCACCTCCATGCTTCACTGTCTTCACTGTGTACTGTGGCTTGAATTCAGAGTTTGGGGGTCGTCTCACAAACTGCCTGTGGCCCTTGGACCCAAAAAGAACAATTTTACTCTCATCAGTCCACAAAATGTTCCTCCATTTCTCTTTAGGCCAGTTGATGTGTTCTTTGGCAAATTGTAACCTCTTCTGCACATGCCTTTTTTTTAACAGAGGGACTTTGCGGTGGATTCTTGAAAATACATTAGCTTCACACAGACGTCTTCTAACTGTCACAGTACTTACAGGTAACTCCAGACTGTCTTTGATCATCCTGGAGGTGATCATTGGCTGAGCCTTTGCCATTCTGGTTATTCTTCTATCCATTTTGATGGTTGTCTTCCGTTTTCTTCCACGTCTCTCTGGTTTTGCTCTCCATTTTAAGGCATTGGAGATCATTTTAGCTGAACAGCCTATCATTTTTTGCACCTCTTTATAGGTTTTCCCCTCTCTAATCAACTTTTTAATCAAAGTACGCTGTTCTTCTGAACAATGTCTTGAACGACCCATTTTCCTCAGCTTTCAAATGCATGTTCAACAAGTGTTGGCTTCATCCTTAAATAGGGGCCACCTGATTCACACCTGTTTCTTCACAAAATTGATGACCTCAGTGATTGAATGCCACACTGCTATTTTTTTGAACACATCCCTTTCAACTAATTCAACTAATTGCCCAATTGCACAGCCTTAAGAGCGTGCATATCATGAATGCTGGGTCTCATTTGTTTTCTGAGAATCTACTGAACCTACTGGTAACTTGTTTGCCACGTAGCAATAAAAAAATATACGAAAAACCTTGATTATTCTGGTTAGTCACATTGTACTGCTATTATTTTGAACAATACTGTAGATAAACTGAAGAAGAAAAACTTTTTTAAGGTAAGTGGTTGCAGTCAATTTATTTGAGCAACATTTCAATAAACACATTTATTTGAATAATTAAAAAAATAATAATTATGAAGCTAAAATAAATAGTTTGAAACCCATTTTTTTTTTATTTTTCAGTTTAGTATTGATCATAATTCCTAGGAGACAAATGAAATCTATCACATGGAATATCACAATGACAGATTTTACTAGTCTCTGTGTGGTGATGTAAAAAGTGTTTGTGTCTCCAGATTTACACTTCAGTTTCACTGAATACAAACAGCAATGATTAAAATAAACCAATAAAATACAACAAACAGTGAAATATAAAAGGGTTTAATGACCTTGTGAAGATCTGAAGAGAGAGACATATCCTCTGTGGATCTGAGAGATCTGCTGCTGGTTTATATACAGTAGATGTGATGAGAGGAGAGAGAGTTTAACTCACACAATAGAGAAGAGTTCTGCTGCTGGTTATATACAGATGGTGATCAGAGGAGGAGTCTAGTGTAGTCTACAACAGAACAGGTTCTCCAGGTTCCTGTTTCCTTCTCGTCAGTTTAAAGTCACACATAATGATGACATCTGACACATCTGTCAAATTGATTGATGAGTTGTTGTCACTTTATTCTAACATTTAGCAAAAAAAAAATGTAACCGTAAGTGCTGTTCTCAGGATGTATAATAATAATAATAATAATAATAATAATAATAATAAACATATTCATCGAAATGGGTCTCAAGTCTAGGAGTCCATCAGTGTGTTTTAACAGATTGTAGATCCTGATATCTAAAGTCCATTACGGTCCATTATCTACAGAAGAGCCAAGACTGATGACTGATATAATGCTGAGAAACTCATTTCAGAATGTAAAACAAACAATGCACAAATTATTGAAATATGAAGAACAATATTTACAAAATTTACAGAAAGCTAAAAAGATGCTCATTATGCACTGACGAACATGAGTGTATGTACAATCATATTTTCTAGAGACATTAGGGAGAAATTACAGTTCTTCTGTTCAGTAACACACTGATGGCTCATATTCATAATCTCAAACTGACCAATAAACCTGATGAATCAGTCTGTGATTTGTCATCATCTTGTGCACGATCACTTTATACTTGATCTTCTGGTTTTTATATTCTCTGTGCAGTATTTTCTCACTCTCTTTTCTCTGTTTCAGTCTATTTGTTGGTAATATTCAGTGAAATATTATTGTCTTGGGTGTTCATGTAGTTCATCATTGTGTATTAAATCTAGAGCTGAAAGTGTTCATTATCATAACTGATCTACAGTAGCTGTTGTGTGTGTGTGTGTGTGTGTGTGTGTGTGTTGAATTAAAGGAGACTAGGTTACTGTATGGCATGAGTAAAGTAAGAAATATGATTTCTTTTCTTGTGCTTGACTTAATTTTATCCCACTGATAAATCCTTTACAATAAAAGCAATGTTAAGAGAGTAATTACAGTCCGTGTTGATTCTGTGGAGCTAATATATTTGATTCTATGATAAAAGTCTGATTTATTGTACACGCTGCTCTGGATAACAAACATTAAACAAAGACTTCTGTGAAAACTAAACTCTTTCTATGTCCAAAGATCCAATGGAAACCTTTATTAAGAGTATTCTGTGTTTTTGTTGTATATGTGGTTTTCATCTCTTTCTCTGAAGAGGAAGAATCATCTGCGAGTCTGTTCAGAAACTGCAGGAGTAATGCTGAGGATCGTGTTTCGTGTTATGAGCAGTAATCAGAAGAAAGTCCTGGAGGGGAATAACATCAAAACTAAAAACTAAACCGGTCTGACGAGTTTAGTTCACAGACTATTAACAGTACAATGTCCTGGTTCACTAGTATGAGGAACATATATCATTTTAAGAGGAAACAATGAAGCATACATGTGTTACTCAGTCAGTGTAATATCAGTCTGATTATTGTAATAATACAGGTAAAATGGCATTCTTTATTATTTAAAGTAAAACTAAATGAATAGTTACTTTAAGTGATAATAATTTTGTGTAACTATATCTAATCATCTTACTGGTGAGCTGTTAAACCGACTGGAAGAAAGTTCAGTGTTATACACAAGAAAACAGACGTGTAGGAAACAGCTTCAGTCAGAAGAAGTGTGTGTCACGCTGTAGTGAGTTCGTGTGGCAAGGAAGAGGACAAAGGGGTCGGCTGGACTGCTGACGTATTTATTTGACCCAAAACTAAACAAAGAACAAAGAAAATCACAACCACCCAAACGGGGACTGTTATTCTGACACTCCGTCAAACTTCCGGTTCACTCCTTCCGGTTCGGGTCAGCAGTCCGTCTCTCTCTCGCTTGCATCCGTTTCTCCCGGCGTTTTATACTCTCTCCAGGCCAATTACTAGAACGAGAAACAGGTGATGATAATTTTTGCCCAAACCACTCACTTACCGCTCGTCTCCTGATTCTCTCTCCCGCTGCAGACTTCGCTAAACCACGCCCCCCCTGCCACATACCCCCACCGCCCGACTCAGGCCGGGGAGCCATCCGGCCTGCAGCCCCCCCCCCCCATTTCTGGAGAGGAAGTCGGCCACCGCCATCTGAACACCCGGCCTGTGGATCACCTTGAACTTAAAAGGCTGAAGAGCTAGATACCAACGAGTGATCCGCGCGTTGGTATCCTTCATGCGGTGGAGCCACTGCAGCGGAGCGTGGTCCGAACAGAGGGTGAACTCCCGTCCCAGGAGATAATAGCGGAGGGTGAGGACGGCCCATCTGATGGCAAGGCACTCTTTCTCGATGGTGCTGTACTTAGCCTCTCTCTTCGAGAGCTTCCGGCTAATGTACAGCACCGGCCGTTCCTCCCCCTCTATCTCCTGGGACAGGACTGCCCCCAGCCCCCTGTCCGATGCGTCTGTCTGCAACAGAAAAGGGAGAGAAAAATCAGGAGAGTGTAACAGCGGCCCGCCACACAGAGCAGCCTTGACCTGAGTAAAGGCCTGCTGACACGGCTCCGTCCACTGGACCGTATCTGGTACCTCCTTTTTAGTAAGGTCAGTCAAAGGGCTGGTGAGGTCCGAATAATTAGGAATAAACCGTCTATAATATCCCGCCAGCCCCAAGAACTGTCTTACCTCCTTTTTGGTCTTGGGTCGTGGGCAGGTCGCAATAGCGGCAGTCTTATCAATTTGGGGACGCACCTGCCCATGCCCCAAGTGGAAGCCCAGATACCTTACTTCCACACGCCCAATCGCACACTTCTTTGGGTTGGCCGTGAGCCCCGCTCCCCTCAGCGACCTCAGGACAGCCCTCAGATGCTGCATATGCCGCTGCCAGTCATTACTAAATATAATAATATCATCTAGGTAGGCAGCAGCATATGCAGCATGGGGCCGTAGAATCCGATCCATGAGGCGCTGGAAGGTAGCTGGGGCCCCGAACAAGCCAAACGGAAGGGTAACAAACTGGTGTAATCCGAACGGCGTTGTGAAAGCTGTCTTTTCTCTGGACAATGGAGACAAGGGGATCTGCCAATAGCCCTTTGTTAAGTCCAATGTCGAATAAAAGCGAGCCGTGCCTAGCCGATCAAGCAACTCGTCAACCCGCGGCATTGGATACGCGTCGAATTTCGACACAGCATTCACCTTGCGGTAATCTACACAGAATCGGACTGAGCCGTCCGTTTTCGGAACTAAAACTATCGGGCTCGCCCAGTTACTATTAGATTCTTCTATTACCCCCATGTCAAGCATAGCGCCCAATTCAGCCTGAACTACTTGTTTCTTGTGCTCAGGTAAACGATACGGCCGGCTGCGAACTACCACGCCCGGCTCGGTCTCGATATGGTGCTGAATTAGGTTAGTACGGCCCGGCAGGGGCGAGAAGACGTCGGCAAACTCTGCTTGTAATTTCGTTACATCAGTGAGTTGGGACGGCGAGAGGTGGTCTCCACCTGGAGCCAGAGCGAGGGATTGGGGTTTGATATTCGCCTCTGGCCCGAGATCATCCTCTCCGCCAATCACCGTTGCCAACATCACTGATTCCGCCTCATTCCATTTTTTAAGGAGGTTGAGGTGGTATATCTGACGGGACCCGTTCCTATCGGACCGTATTACCTCATAATCGAGATCTCCGACCTGTCGTGCGACCTCAAACGGTCCCTGCCACTTAGCCATTAATTTGGAGCTCGACGTTGGGAGTAATACAAGTACTTTCTCTCCCGGTGCAAATTTGCGTAACCTAGTTCCCCTGTTATACAGCTGGCTCTGGCGGTCCTGGGCTTGTAACAAATTCTCCATGGATAGCCGCCCCAATGTGTGGAGTTTTGTTCTCAAGTCCAGCACATACTGAATTTCGTTTTTGCCCTGAGACGGTCCCTCCTCCCAAGTTTCTCTCAGTACGTCGAGCACCCCCCGGGGCTGGCGTCCATAGAGAAGCTCGAAGGGGGAAAACCCCGTGGAGGCTTGTGGGACCTCTCGCACAGCAAATAACAAGGGCTCTAGCCACCTATCCCAATTTTTGGCGTCTTCGTGAACGAACTTACGAATCATGGATTTAAGTGTGCGATTAAATCGTTCGACCAGGCCGTCGGTTTGTGGGTGATAGACGCTAGTTCGAATCGATTTAATGCCCAACAATCCGTACAGTTCGCGTAGCGTACGTGACATAAACGCCGTGCCCTGATCGGTGAGGATTTCTTTTGGAACCCCCACCCGGGAGATAAGACGAAACAGGGCATCCGCAACACTTTTAGCGGAAATGTTGCGGAGGGCCACCGCTTCAGGATATCGTGTTGCATAATCAACTATGACTAATGCAAAGCGATGTCCTCGTGCCGATCGCTCTAATGGCCCGATGAGGTCCATGCCAATTCTCTCGAAGGGGACCTGCATTAAGGGAAGAGGGCGCAAAGGCGCTTTTGGGGCGGCCGGTGGGTTTACCAATTGACATTCCGGACAAGACGCGCACCACCTGCGCACGTTGTCATGAATGCCCGGCCAAAAGAAGCGGGCCATGAGGCGATTTAGTGTTGCGGCCTGTCCCAAATGGCCCGCCATAGGATTAGAATGAGCCGCCTGGAAAAGCATTTCCCGGCGGCTCTTTGGAATTAACAATTGGGTTGTATTCAATTTTGTCCGAGCGTCTTGGGTCACTCTATACAACCGGTCTTTTAAAATGGCAAAATACGGATAGGAGAGCGGGAGGGCAGGTTGGAGAGACTGGCCATCGATGGCGCGGACCTGTTGAAACGCATGTTTTAGTGTCTCATCCTGAGACTGCTCCAGAGGAAAGTCATCACGCTCCGAGAGAATTAGTCTCCCGATTTCGTTCAGTTCCCCTGAAGCAGACCACAGCGACCCTGGCTCAGTTTCTCCCACCTGTACCCGCACGGCCTCCTTCCGTGCCTTATTTCCCCAAGAGGCATCCGCACATAACGACCCCAATAAAACCGTAAACGCAGGCCAATTCGTTCCCAAAATTACCGGATGCCGGAGGTGGGGACTAACCGCCACCTCTACACTATGTTTTTGTCCCCGGAAATGAATGCTAATTGGGACAACCGGATACTCCACCACATCCCCGTGTACACACCGCACCTTAACCACGCGGCTTGTATCCAATGCCCCCGGTTGAATCAGGCTTTGATGGATTGAGGTTTGGTTACATCCCGAATCCACCAAGGCCGGATATGTACCCCCCTTGATACTCACGGGTATTTGGTACTCGCCAGCCTGACCGGGGGTGACCTGTGGGACATCCGGGACCCGGATCATTGTCCCCACCTCCATCGCTGGACACCTGTCCACGAAATGCTCCGGGTCCCCGCAACGCCAACAGGCCAGCCCAGACCTACCCGCCGCCCCAGTGGCAGGGAGTGGATTGGAGAATTGGCGCGGAGAGAGTGGAGAAAAGGAAGCACTGTCCCCCCCAGCAGGCACAATCCCTGCCCCCCTGGGCGGGGCCCTTGGGCTCCCGAAGTGTCCATGGTCGATCCTGTCCCGCCCCCGGGGCGGGACACGAGGAGGGCCGGGTGGACGGGACCTAGGGAGAGGGACAGGGCGAGAGAGAGAGGGGGGAGAGAGAGAAGGAGAGAGAGAGTTAGCAGGTGGGGGTGCGCCGACCCCTGGGCACGCCACCATGTGGTCCTCCGCCAGATGGGGAAGCCGAGCGATGAACTGCTCCAGCACCACCAGGTCGACGACATGCTCCACGTCACTTCCCTCGGCCAGTAGCCACTTGCGGCAGGAGTCCCGGAGCTGTTGGGCCATCACGAAGGGCCGGCCGGCCTCGCCCAAATCCAGGTACCGGAAGCGCTGGCGATGTTGCTCTGGCGACCGGCCGACCCGCTGGATAATGGCCCTCTTGAGGTCGTCGAAGACCAGGAGGTTCGCCACCGGAAGTTGTTGCGTGGCCACCTGGGCCTCACCGGAGAGCAGGGGTATTAGGCGTACCGGCCACTGCTCGCGGGGCCACCCGCAGGCCTCCGCCGACTTTTCGAAGAGCTCCAGGAAGGCCTCCGGATCGTCCTGGGCCCCCATCTTGTGAAGCGGCAGGTGCATGGGGGCGGCGGGCGGCCCGGCGGCCTCGGCGCGAACCTCCCGATCCATCCAGCTCCGGAACCTCTCGCGGTCCTCCTGCTGGGCCTGAACGATGGCCTGGAATCGTCTCTCCTGATCGGTCCTCAGGTCCAGCAGGGCCTGATGTTGTTCTTGGTGCAGGACCGCGAGGGAAGCGATGATATCCGCAAGCGGCGTGGAGGACGGGCTTTGCATGGCGGCGGCGGTCCTTCTTCCTTCCCGGGTTTCGGCACCAGTGTAGTGAGTTCGTGTGGCAAGGAAGAGGACAAAGGGGTCGGCTGGACTGCTGACGTATTTATTTGACCCAAAACTAAACAAAGAACAAAGAAAATCACAACCACCCAAACGGGGACTCTTATTCTGACACTCCGTCAAACTTCCGGTTCACTCCTTCCGGTTCGGGTCAGCAGTCCGTCTCTCTCTCGCTTGCATCCGTTTCTCCCGGCGTTTTATACTCTCTCCACGCCAATTACTAGAACGAGAAACAGGTGATGATAATTTTTGCCCAAACCACTCACTTACCGCTCGTCTCCTGATTCTCTCTCCCGCTGCAGACTTCGCTAAACCACGCCCCCCCTGCCACACACGCGTATAACAGCTTTCTGAACGAGAAGAAGAGACTGCG
Organism: Carassius gibelio; assembly: GCF_023724105.1. Lineage (NCBI taxonomy): Eukaryota > Metazoa > Chordata > Actinopteri > Cypriniformes > Cyprinidae > Carassius > Carassius gibelio. The sequence continues at coordinate 28,299,645 of NC_068416.1, read as the reverse complement.
GGACTCAAGTTATTTTCACACTACTCAATTCATTATAATGATAAATGATGAAAACACAAGGACAATACAAATGTTACAGAAGACAGCAGCTACACAATGCTACAAACATCAGATTGTGTATCATGATAAACATTACAGGAACTAATATACTAATATTCTAACAGTTGTTTGGCTGAAATAAATAAATGCTGGATTGTTCTCACAGCACAGTTTGTATTCTGGTAACCCGACTGAGAAAAGAGTTGTTCTTTTTTATAAATGTAGACGTCTGAATAAAGATCCAGAAGAGATTTTAATGTGCTGCTGTGGTTTACAAAAGAGAAAAAAGTCAAGAGTGTTATTCAGAAGAACAACAGGAAAACATTGTTTGTGTGGATTATGATTCATATCTGTTGTGTTATTAATCATTCAGTCACAACCGTCTCTCTAAACATTTAACATCATGCAAACTTTTCACTCTGTACAAGCAATTGCTCTTCCCATAAACAATATTTACTAAAATACTGGAAACATTTGATTGACAAGTCCTCAAGTTGTATGGGTTTAAAAAACAAACCCAGTCAAACCACAGTCAAATTATAAACCAACACGTGACATAATCTCACTTCATCTTCAAGTTGCATTCAGTTCATTCTCTGTTGCATTCAGATCATTGTTGTTGAGTTCCTTTTCATAAAGACCAGATTCATGAAATACCTTCAGACATGTCTGCAGTCACACCTCTACAGTATTTAACTTCACACATTCTTCTGTTTGTCTGAGATGGCCTTTGAAGCAGTTATGCTGATACTCATACTGTTCTATGAAAGCTATAATAATGTTATCAATAATAATGTTTTATTTACAGAGCACATTTCAAGAACCCAAGGACAGAATATGATTTCAACAAGTAACACAAATAATACAGCTAGACAGTGATCATATGAGATATGAATTATTATAGATCTGAAAGCTGGAAAGCCGTCTCTTCTCACCTTTATTCATTACAGTATTATAAAGTAGACACATTCACATCTGTCCAGCTGCAGTAACACTTCTGCTGGATCAAACTCAATCAAGTCAACTTCTCTTCAGCGATGTTCTTCAGAAGAAACAGTTTTCTGTCTGTCACCCGTTACAGACTCACATCTGTCTCTGATCAGACTCATTTTTAGCTGAAACTCGTGCTGTACACCAGTATAGAAGCTATTTTCAGTGACAGGAAATACATTACTGTAACTATATGGGTGCCGTGCTTTCAGAAAGTGCAGAAACACTGCTGTAGAGCAAGAATAAAGATGTGAATCTAAGAGATCTGCTGTTTCTAGACCTGATTCAGCATCATTTCTCTAGTTCTCATCATATGTTTAGTGCATCTTTCATTAATACAAGTCAGTAGTGTGTTACTGAACACACTGTAGTCTGGAGTGATGAAGATGATGATGATGATGATGATGGTGATGATGATGAAGATGATGATGAAGATGATGAAGAGGATGATGATGAAGATGATGATGATGAGCCCGGCGGCTCGTACACGACATCTTTTCAGCAAGCAGCGGCGCTAATTTGTCAATTCCCCACACAGTGAAATGATAGAGAATATGAAACCGCTTGGTGGCAGCAGCACAGAGAATTGTTTTTATTGTTATTGTTATTATTATTTGTAACTGCTCGTGCCACCCCTCATGTATCACGAGAAACACAATATACAGTAATAATTTAAAGGAATTTTAAGTTTTTGTTTTTTGAATTACTCTTTGCATCGTGGAAGAAGAACCAGATTTCAGGTTTGGAGAACTGTTCTTACACTTCAATGATAAATGAATTTTTGTCAAATGTCACATAAACTGGTTTATTTGTCAAATGATTGTCAGAGCCTTGTATTCATCATCTTCACTCGACTGAAGAGCAGCACAACTGTGTTTAGAGACGTTTAATGACTACAACAGAAGCTGACAGAAGAACTATCATCATCTTCATCATCTTCATCATCTTCTTTATCTTCATGATCACCATCATCTTCTTTATCAAACATAGACTTTTGTGATTTACAAAACTGTTTGTTTCATTTTGCACTGTTTTTCTTGTATAATATATATTTTCTGTATATTTTTTAAAATTCATTTAACTGTAATAAATCTGTCCTGCTTCAGGAGAAAACAAGCCTGTTTACAATTAAAATCAGTCAATCTATCAATCAATAAATAATAATAAATCGTACTTTTCCAACTACATCACAAACCAAAGATAATTATGCATAACACAAACAATAAATAAAAGACGTCACTATCCACAGATTTAATATGGACTATGCAGGTTTGTTTGTTGAGAGAGACAAGTTTCAGTGTGTCAGAGTCAGACAGTATTGTCTCTCTACTGGAGATTATTAATATTACAGCAGATCAACAGATCACATGATCATCAGCGTCATATCAGATACAATTAAAATAGAGATATAATGGTAAGTCATTTTAACTTTTTAATTACTTAATAATAATTAATATAATTAATATAACATAATTACTTTTTTTCTTTTTTTATTAGATCTGGATATGTTTTCATGTGTTTAAACGGAGCGACAACATACTGACAGTTATTCACTATAATCTGAGATAGAGAATGATCTGCAGCATTAGATCTCCACACACTGCATGATCTGTGTAATATCAGAAGCACATTTCAGTGACCTCTGATAACAGATCAATAAAGTGAAAGTGAAAGTGAAAGTGACGTGACAATATTAACTGTACACTAGAAACATTCGTGTTATGTGAAGCTGCTTTTAAATTATATTATATGAATTGAATATTATCTATAATCTAGATAAATAATCACAACTAACAGACTCAATGTTTCTCTTCCTGCATCGACCTTTGACCCCTGTGACACAGTGAGGTATCTCCCTCTACAGGCGATCCTCAGAATCACACAGAGTTACAGATCTACAAATATATATGAAAGTAATTTCCAGTATTTTTAGTTCTCACTAGAGGGCGCTGCATCAATCTGCGTCTGAAAATTTTTTTCTGTAAAAAAAATTTACAGAAACTAATCTTAATGAGTAAAGTTGTCTCACCCTCCAGCAGACAGATGCATCAGTGTATGTCAGCTACAAGTGTGCATTTTGCTGTTTACCTGGTTCTTCCTGCGGAATTTCAATCACAAAATGAAATCAAAGACCACTTTTGGTTAATTTTAGTTCATCAACCACACATTTCTTCAGAGTAAGTAATGACTCGGCAGTCGGCACAGTCATGTGACGCAGACAGACGCAGATTGATGGGAAGTCGTGGCCTAATGGTTAGAGAGTCGGACTCCCAATCGAAGGGTTGTGGGTTCTAGTCTCGGGCCGGCAGGAATTGTGGGTGGGGGGAGTGCATCAAACCCCCAACTGCTCCCCGGGCGCCGCAGCATAAATGATGCACACTGCTCCGGGTGTGTGCTCACAGTGTGTGTGTGTGTGTGTGTGTGTGTGTGTGTTCACTGCTCTGTGTGTGTGCATTTTGGATGGGTTAAATGCAGAGCATGAATTCTGAGTATGGGTCACCATACTTGGCTGAATGTCACGTCACTTTCACTTTTTGCAACCACACCCCAGGTGCATGTGCATACACAGCATCTTCTCAGCAAGCAGGGGTAGCGTTAGTAGCTGCAAACTCGGAGCCTGCTGCATCTATAGTCCCCTATTCTCAGACCCCTTGCGACCCGATCTCACTGCATATTTTAGGAGGTATGAATTTGTACGAATGACCTACACACCTAACTCAGACCCTAAACCTAACCGACACAGGGGTTTAGACTAATCGTATAAAATCGTGGTTCAATCGTCTTTCATAGACATAAATAAATGTTAGGGAACCTGGGCGTAGTTGGTGTAGAATTGAGTAATTGGTTTAAAAAGCTTGGTTTACAGAGACTTCATTATAATGCACAGTTGTTTATTGTTAACTTAAATCACTGTTTGATTTGTTGAATCACGAGATGTTAGCTGCTGCAAGTTTAATCTTCTGGACCAGTTAAATTCACAAAATAAATCACTGGAACATTCTAAAACGCTTAACGTGAAAGTACGTGGCTTAATGTATTCAAACGGTGTATAGAAAGACCAAACTCAGTAAACATATTAATAAAGCATTCTATTCACAGACAAGCAGATATGACGATTAGACAAAATGTGTTTAATTACGTGTTAAGCATTTGGCTCCCATAACCTGCTTGTCTGTAAATAGAATGCTTTATTAAACATTTTGAGTTTGGTCTTTTTATTACACGTTTTAATGTATTACGCCACGTTAAGCGTTTTCCTTTTAGACCAATTGTTTTCTTATGGGAGGAAAACGCTTACAGCGTGGCTTAGTCAAGGATGTGCATTTATTACATGGACTGAGAAAAAACATAAAACAGTGTCTAAAATGCGTGCATTTCAGCTGCATGACAACAATAATATCTTATGCTATATAAATTAAAACAGTAATGATTCATCCTTTTCATTTGCTTTCTTATACTCTGATGATATTAAATAATAAAATGTTCTATAATTATTTAATTCATAATTCTTCTATCTGAACTGAAGACCTGATCCTCCCACCGTGGAAAATAAATCCAATTAATTTTTTAAATGTAGTGGGTTGTTTGTCTGTTAGCCTAAAGATCTTCTTAATTTAACAAAACAATCATTTCAGGCACATTGGGGAGTTATAGGCTAATGTTTTTTCTTCTTATGTGCATTATAATGAAGGCGTTATAAAACTCATAGACAGTAAAAGAAATGGACACAGCGACCCCGTTGGATTCAACGGAGACAAGTGAAGTCGATAAGAAGCAGACACTTCCTGGGGGTCGAGTGTACTGCGCAGACTCAAACTGAGCTTGATGACGTAAATGTCACGTGAACAACCTGCAATCTTGCAGACGTTGTTGAATAATCTTGTCCTGTTGCTTTTATGGACACTCTATGGGCTTCTCCCTTGACTTCATGCCTCCACCAGGAAGTGATCACGTTCATCTGTCAGCTGTCATTTTGACTGCCATGACAACCGAAGCTCCAGTCCGGAGTCAGTGAAGAAAATACACATTTTTGGGGGATTTCCATGCTAAGTTTTTTATATCGAGCATCGCGTTAGTTCAGTCAGGCCATGTTAGTCACACTTGCATCAGCCGACAGTGAGCTGTTCCTGACGTGTACCAATCCGGTCTTGACACCTATCATCTGCGGTCTATTTAAATTCCCATTATTCAGTGTCTCTTCCATCGCATTGCTTCTTGCAAATCAAGCTGTTGCAGTTTGTTTCAGCACATCTGAAATCCACATCTAAGATAAGTGAATGCTTTTTAATCCATATCGCTGTGTATGTTGCCTGGTGGTTAACATGGTTTTGCATCGGTTGCAGGAATGAATTTTAAAGGGGGGTGGGGGGGGGGGTGAAATGCTATTTCATGCATACTGAGTTTTTTACACTGTTAAAGAGTTGGATTCCCATGCTAAACATGGACAAAGTTTCAAAAATTAAGTTGTACGTTTGAAGGAGTATTTCTGTTCCAAAAATACTCCTTCCGGTTTGTCACAAGTTTGGGAAAGTTTTTTTCGAGTATGGCTCTGTGTGACGTTAGATGGAGCGGAATTTCCTTATATGGGTCCTGAGGCACTTCTGCCGGAAGAGCGCGCTCCCGTATAGCAGAGCACTGAGAGCACAACAGACTTCACTGATCAGAGCGAGAGCGTCGCCAAATGTCACAAAAGAAGTGTGTTTTTGGTTGCCAGGGCAAGACAACCCTGCACAGATTACCAAAGAAAAAACAGCATTAAGGGACCAGTGGATGGAGTTTATTTTTACAGAGCATCAACGGAGTTGTGCAAGTGTTTGTGTTTGTTCCCTGCATTTCGAAGATGCTTGTTTTACAAACAAGGCCCAGTTTGACGACGGATTTGCACATCGTTTATTTCTCAAGGATGATGCAATCCCAACGAAAAAGGGTCACGATCGTGTGTTGGAACTGCAGGCGGTGAGTAAAACTGCTTAAAATATCTCTGCCTCCTTGTTAGTGCATCTGCCTCCCATGCCGGAGACCCGGGTTCGAGCCCCGCTTGGAGCGAGTCGTTGCTGCTGCTGCTCTCGTTCAGTTTCAGCCTCGGGATCTGATTCTGGATCATAAATAAATGGCTGAATCTGACTGTTAGCCATGGTTTGTTTGGGATGATGTTTTTTTCCTCACGGTAATGTCACAGCTTCCAAACGCTCTCAACACAAAAGCCAACTGGCGCTCGTGATTCTTTAGCTCCGCCCACACGTCACGCCTCCAGACGCTCGTGTTTTTCCGGGAAAAATCGGTACAGACTATCTTTCTCTTATGAATATAATAAAACTAAAGACTTTTTGTAGTTATGAAGGATGCAGTACTACTCTATAGGTACTCAAGATTAACAAGATATTAAGTGAAAAGGAGCATTTAAGCATATTAGCAGCAGCATTTATACATCTGTGTTCATACCCCTGGAGCAATACGCAGCTAGGGCATGTAATCGCTCTAAGGACACGCTGATAAGGCCATGAGAACAGGGCTAAACGAGACCAGCATTCTCGTGTAAGCGTTTCAATGGGGTTCGCTGTATTTAGCGGCGAAATATCAATGTCACTGGTGTTTATTTCTAAGGTTGATGTCACATTAACTGTGTGAGTGTTCAGATGCACGCAGCTTCAAAAGCAGACATTTATCTCTCTATGGCTTCTATACATAGGGTTATAAGAACGTGACAAAAATAGCCACGTTTACATGTATTTGATTCGGTGTACCACATGAGACGTTATCTAATCCGATGTGGTGTTTACATGTGCTTGTGCTTCGATTTTGGGACATAAGTGGCTTCGATGACATGCAAATTACCAGAAGAGGAAAATAAATAAATAAATAATATTAATATTTTTAATAGCCGCTCGCACTTGCCTGGAATTAACTAATATTGAACCTCTAGTGTTAATTCGTGTGCTCAGTCATGTGGCTTAAATACGATCACATAAACACTAAGGCTGTCTTCTATCGTACCACGTGGTGTGGTTGGGGCCATTAAGTATACCCACTTGTTTTGTTGCTTCGCAAAATCTGTAATTTACTATCATGAATCGTTCCCTTTAATGGTGTACCATACAGTTATGAAACTAGTGATTCTTTGTTGTAATTAGTGCATTATCAGTTCTGTCATCTCACATTTCCCTGCCCATCATCTACTGAGTGCGCGTGTCCACTGCAGCGAGAGAACTCCGCTCAAATGTCATCGGGAGCACTGGGATATTTCTGGTTCGGTTGAGTGAGAGCTGATCGCCAAAGCGAGGGAATTCTCCCCCACTGTTTCTAAATTACACCAAACTGCAAGAAAGTGTGAGGCGGCGCTACGCACTGCATCCGCCAGCTGAATGCAAGAGCAGAGTCTCCCGCACAGCGCTGCATTTGCTCAACAATGTAAAGTGATAAACCGCTTCATGCATTCAGATGTTACACAGAATTATTGATACTGTCGTGTCGTGTGACACTTGAGAACATTAAAGGTTCTGTAATGTTGCTGGCTGAAAACATCCAGAATAATTTTAATGGCATGAGGAGGAAAACTGGAAAACACCAAGGCATGTCAATCCAGCAAGGGGAAATAACTGTAGTCTAAGACCTTATTTAATGCAGTTCTGAAATGAATTGTATTATGATATAAAAAAAGGTAACTTTAAATGGTAAAATACATGATTCTCACCAAGTTTTGTAAAAACATGAATCACGAGGGGGCAGCTTATGAATGCAGATAGTGCTTGCAATGAGCTATCTTACGACATTTACAAATGGGTTTATGAATCTGTAATAATTCATACAATAACAGGCAAATTTTGGTCAAGTTTTTTTATTGAGCTATTCACTATCATAAGCTGCATCCAAAAACTGAAAAATGCTGCCTTTGGAGGTCGCATTCGCAGGTAGGAAGGCTTCAAGGCACGTCCTGAGATGACTTCATCTGGCCGGTTTTTGAAGGCAGCATAGATGTATCCTTCGCTGCCTTTCATATCCCACAAATTAAGCCAAAAAATAAAGATGGCGTCTGAAAGTTGCGATCGGTGGTCAGTTTGTGTGTAAATGTATGTTTTGAACAACGTTATCCACCTATGTAATTTCTAGCGAGAAATTAATATTGCAGTAATGAAATATCCACTTAGTTATAACCAAAGCTCTCTATATTTTGCTGTAGATCATTAAACCATTACTTCGCCTCAGAAGCCTGTCCAAAATCCGTTTCATGACGTGCCTTCGGGAAAAAAAAACTTTGTCATTGACGGATTAGACAGTAAGCCAGCAAGTGGAATTTTATCATTTTTGTCCACTATTTCCCAGTCTCTACTGTATTGTCAGTGTCTACTAATCAATGAATGCACAGCGTTGCCAACATCACGTTCCCATTCTGATGACCGACTATTGATGTGATTACATGGGTACAAGTAATCGGTTTAACATATTTACATGGCAGGATTTTAACTTAGTTCAGGTATAGAAGGTTATCCTACCTCTCAACAGATTACCATTTCTGTTTAGCCATTTTTATTCTGACAGAGGTGTTTCTATGGAGCATTTTCATTCATACTGGACACCATTCTAAGTTTCCGAAGGGTGCATGCTTCCCCTGCTGGACTACAACCCTCCATTATGCAACCTACAGCATTAATGTATATTACATGTTCCTCATGCCGCAGCAAGGGATCGTATGTATCACACGTTGGGGAGTTTTGGCATATGGTTGTTTTGGGGTTTTGTCTTGCTGCTCTCCCCGCTCTGTCCAAGCATGGCTGCATGGACAGGTGAGTGGAGTGTTGCCCAGAACATGATCATACTGCCAACACGAACTGTATGCAATTATAATTGTCATAAATATACTTGACGGAAGTGGTCCTGATTAAAATCGAGCATTGCGTTAGTTCAGTCAGGCCATGTTAGTCACGTTTGCATCAGCTGACAGTCAGCTGTTTCTGACGTGTACCAATCCGGTCTTGACACCTATCACATGCGGTCTATTTAAATTCCCATTATTCAGTGTCTCTTTCATCGCATTGCTGCTTGCAATTAACTCCCTCCTCCAACCCCAACTCCACCAATTGACCCTGTAATCCGAACTAACTTGTTCTTTCTTTACAGTGTCTTCTTTGGAAGCAGTCTCTATGACGTTTTGTTTACAACTCATGTAATTGAGAATTGTAATTATGTATGCTTATATGGTTCTGTTCTGTACCCCAGGGGGGGTTTGTCTTGCTGCTCTCCCCACTCTGTCCAAGCATGGCTGCATGGACAGAACATAACCATACCGCCAACACTAACAGTATGCAATTATAATTGTCATAAATATACTTGACGGAAGTGGTCCTGATTTAAGTAATATTTTTATAAATCTTGATTTTTTTCACAACTTGTGTGCAATTCAGTGTGAACTGAACTAATAGTGTCTCATGAACACACAGTCATGCACAGAGACCAACAATCAAGTCAGGATGTTTGTTAAATAATATGAAAAAGTTTAGTTGTAACAGTCAAACCTGTTAACATGTTTTTTTCGTTGTTCCTCTACTACTCACCATGAGGGGGCAACAAGATGTAATACTCTGATGTATAAAACTGGGGTAGAGAGTAGAAATAGTAGATTGGTAATGGAGGAATAAGCATGGCTTATGGCTCCAAACAATCATTGGTCCTGATTGGGAAACTAATAGTTTCATGCTCAATCTGAAAAGGACTCCACATTCTGTGGGAGACATCTTTTTCTTTTATATGCCTGTCTGAAACATGTCAATGAAGTGAAAGTAGAGGCAATGTGAAATACTGCTGTGGATCCTGAAACCGGATTGTGCCACACTAGTGATTTTGAAGACTTGGGTTTACTGTGATTCGATATCAACACAAAGGTTTGCACGTGGAAACTTTTGGATGTACACCGTGGACATGAGCTTTCGTGGACATTCATGGATTAGAGTGTGGTGAGTGAACTTTCAGGATTATTGTCTTTGTCATTATCGTCGCCGTCAGCATCGTCATCATCATCAACGTCTTCATCACCGCCACTGAAAAACAGATAAGACTTATGTTTATATGCTGTTGGTTCCCTGTCAAGGGAACTTCGAACTGCGTCCTCTGAAGGGACACTATGGGGAACACCTCGTCGTGACCCGTGTCTGAAGCATACTTTGAAAAACGCCAATGTGTTGGCCGGCGACAGCCTCTGACGTCGCTACCGGCGCGACTATAAATATGCGCTCGTAGGACCCGTCACTTATCTTCTTCGTCTTCATTGACGGTTTTGTTTGAAGCGTGCATCTGAGAAACGACCAGAATGGTAAGAGCGATCTATTATGGTTATCATGGCATCCACTAGCAAGGCGTTTAAACAGTGTGTGCATCCATGTCAGCGTTATTTGACACCTGATGACACACACAGTCTTTGCGTCTCTTGTTTGGGCAAAGAGCACGCGCGCGATGTCCTTGAGGGGGCAATCTGCGCGCACTGCGAGCGTTTTTCTGTGGAAAAGCTCCGCTCTCGTTTGTCATCTGGATCTCGCGGCTCAGGACCCGCCGTTGCCGAGGCACAGAGGAGAATGAGCTCGTGGGGATCGCAGGTGGATCTCGCTGAGGAGTTTAGAGAGGGACTTTCCTCTCACACTCTCCGGCGGCAAACGAGAGCGAACTTCGAGAGGAAGATGCGTTGTCATTAACCCTTTCTGACACTGAAGTTAGTGCTCTGCTGGGTTCTAACCAGAAAGAGCAGGAGATATTTGAGAGTGGTGAAGAAGCTGAGGCTGAGCCGCTCATTTCTCCTGCTCTGCGTAAGGGGAGCTGTTAGAGGTTATGGATCGCGCCGCGGCAAAAAAAAAAAAAAAAAAAAAATATATATATATATATATATTTTTTTTTTAAATAAAATAAAAATAAATAAACTTGCCATGGAAGTGTGCCAGAAAGGTAACGTCGCGAGGTAGACTCGATGAGTGTTATTTTTCTGACCATAGCCCGCAGCCCAGGTGAGCCTTCCATTCTCGCCTGACTTACATGCAGAAGTTGAAAAGGAATGGAAGAGGCCGTTTTCTCTTGCATCCATCGGTTTCAGCATACGAGTTATGCTGATATCGATGGCATGCACGAGGACGGCTATGAGAGGATGCCCCCTGTAGAAGAGATGCTGGCTTGCTATCTCTCAGTGGGGGAACATCCTCTCTAAAATCTCCTTCTTTGCCATCTAAGCCCTTCCAGGATACATCCCGCTTAAATGGTAAATCATACGCAGTAGCAGAGCCCGAACAACAAAGGGGTCCTGGCCCATCTCGATCTGAGGATCGAAGACGGGCGCAGAAGGCTAGTGTCGCGGCTCGTGCTCCTCCCCCGCCTGAGGGCAGGGGCAAGAGGAATCGCGGGTCACGAAGAGCCACCAGCGCTCCACCTGATCGTGGTTAGGTGGAAAGTTTCTCACATAACAGTCTCCTATCCTGGACCTATTATGTTTTTGGTTGGTCCTATTTTCATAGTGACCTCCTTACTGACGGTCCGGACCAAAAGGGGACGCCCCGTAAAGCGGGACTCCAGTACAGGAGGGTGGGTGAGTATGTAACCCTTTCTGCTTATGGGTGTTATGTTGCTGGTGGTTATGTCTTCTAACAGACTCTGTGAGTTTCCTTTTACAGTGCTCAGTTCCAGCCTTGTGCTCTGGCCACGATCACACGCTTTCGGCAGGCGGCCGTGCCGCGTGGGTTCGCCCCCCCAGGGCGCGACACCCACCGCGGAGCGAGTTCCACGTGCGGGAAGCAAGCGCTCTGCGGTTGCTCGTCCCACACCCCTCCCGAGGAGCCTGGCTGATCGTCAGAACTGGCATAGCACTGCAGGGAATATCATGGATATCCGGCCAGGTCACCCTGAGGGGCCGCCTGGCCGCTTGGCGCATCCGGGGAGGTGGTAGTTACGGAGTCCTTCTGTATGTACTGCCTCAGGTGATGCTCCCCTCGCTTGAGGGTTGGAGCTCGCCTCTCCCGTGCGATCCAGCGCCTCTGCGATGCTTAGGAACCTTTCTGTACACACGCTAAGCCTGTGTACTGTCTCAAAACCACATGGTGGTCAGTGTGCACGTGAACACTTTGCGCACTGTCTCAAATCCACGTAAGTGGTAAGTGTGCACGCAAGGCTCTGCGCACTTTCTAAAATCCTGTACGGTAAGGGTTACGCGCTCCGCTTCGTTCCCTTTCTTAAGATGATTAGCCCCGGGGTTCCTTGGGCTTCATCCAACCAGTGTGTATTTGTTATACACCTCAAGCACCGCCCCTTAACATGGGGGGCTGTGTGGACTCCCGCATATTGTGGTCTTTTCAGATAGTAGGCTTCACCAGGCCTCTCTGATGGTGAGCTCTCACATACTGTGGTTGTCAGGTAGTAGGCCTCACCAGGCCTCCCTGGAGATTTAGCTCCCACATGCTGTGCGTTTCCACTAAAAAAAACAAAAAAACAAGCTCCCACGGTTTGTGGTTGTCAGGTAGTAGGCCTCACCAGGCCTCCCTGGAGTCGAGTTCCATATTAACTTCCACTGAGGTGGTTATCAGGTAACCGGTAGTAGGCCTCTCTAGGCCTCTCTGTTGGTGAACTCCCACATATTGTGGTTATCAGATAGTAGGCTTCACAGGTCTCTCTGAAGGTGAGCTCCCACATACAGTGGTTGTCAGGTAACTTTTTTCTGTACACACGCTAAGCCTGTGTACTTTCTCAAAACCACATGGTGGTCAGTGTGCACGTGAACACTTTGCGCACTGTCTCAAATCCACGTAAGTGGTAAGTGTGCACGCAAGGCTCTGCGCACTTTCTAAAATCCTGTACGGTAAGGGTTACGCGCTCCGCTTCGTTCCCTTTCTTAAGATGATTAGCCCCGGGGTTCCTTGGGCTTCATCCAACCAGTGTGTATTTGTTATACACCTCAAGCACCGCCCCTTAACATGGGGGGCTGTGTGGGCAATTCTCGCGGTAGTTTAGCAGCGCTCCCCTTTTCTAAAAGGGTCGCCTATGAGCATGCTGCTCGGAGCTCGGAGTCCTCCTCTCATGGGAGACTGAATTCTCGTTTTTTTCATCAGAGCGCTCCAGTACTACATACTGTTTTGAGACGCACTGTGAGAGCAGACATCCTGCTGAGGCAGGGGCTGAGGCTCGGGGAATGGCGCCTTCGCACCAAGGTGTTGAAGTAGAGTTAGAGAGATTGGCCAGACCTGGGTGGATCGGTTTTGCGGCTCAAGAGAGCGTCGCACTATCCCCTCTGGCTTCCTCTGACTCATCCAGCTCCATTGGGGCTGGACGCCATGGTACAGGCGTGGCCGAGGCTTCATCTGTATGTTCCGTCCTCCAATTGCTCTGCTCCCGGGCCATTCCATCTACGAGCTGCTCTTATCAGAGTGCCACGAGAGCCCCTCCTTTGTGACAGGCAAGACTTGGTAATAAACAGTGCTAAGTTCTTAGCCGTATCCCTTTAAAGGAATCTTTCGTGATTCCAAGCCTTCAGCTCTACCCCGGGCCGAGGTCCTTCAGGTAAGTTGGGTATGTAGCTTTGGCCATAAGGGATAATGTCATGGACAGCCGTCGAACCGTCCCAGGGGCGACTCCCGGTGAAATGGTAGAGTTGGTACTTAGTGTTTGCCATGATTCTGGCCTGCACTCCCCTCAGCATGGCGGCGTGGGTATACTGTTCCCCATAGTGTCCCTTCAGAGGACGCAGTTCGAAGTTCCCTTGACAGGGAACGAGACACTGCGTCCTCTAGCTCCCTGCCATGCTTCGGACGCAAGCTTCACGAAGAAGATAAGTGACGGGTCCTACGGGCGCGTATTTATAGTCGCGCCGGTAGCGACGTCAGAGGCTGTCGCCGGCCAACACATTGGCGTTTTTCAAAGTATGCTTCAGACACGGGTCACGACGAGGTGTTCCCCATAGTGTCCCTTCAGAGGACGCAGTGTCTCGTTCCCTCTCAGGGAACCATGGTTACATTCGTAACCTGAGACGTTTTTGAGGTTAAAAACATGTACGATTTCTGTGTGTGTCAATGAAAGGGTATAAAAAGATAAAACAATATGCAAATGAATGTGAAGTATTTTTTTATTTTATTTGTTTTTTATATTACAGACTTGTGAAGGTTGTATTGAAACATAGTTAGTGATTCCACCTTATAAAAACAGAGTTATAACTAATACCATTTTGAGGAAGCGGTTATACAGTATGTTTCTCACTAAACCTTATTGTATACCTGCAGAACACTTGGAATATACATCACGATACATAAGACCACTCTGTGATACTTTGGCTTCTATTTTAACAGCGTAATGTTATTCGCCATACACTGACATTATATGGGCAAGCACATTTGGGCACAAAATTCAAGGGTGAGTAGATGATTATTTATTTTTTTTGGGTAAACTATAACCCTTTAAGGAAAAGCATTTAACTCACTGTAAAAGTATATATTTTTGTTGTAAAAAGAAGTCTATCTTACTGGAAAATAGGTTGTGATTCCTGAATTCAATGTTGATCTCAATGCGCTGAGGCAGGGCTCCGTCTATCAAAATGAATGCTCATAAATGGGACAGCACATAAATAAATTACATGTATGTTTAATTCTCCAAGTCTTGTGAGGGCACAAATTCACTTTGAATGGTGAACAATTTAACTCACTCAGTATAGAGAGTTTGAGTAATGTATATTGAAAAGTTATTTACAAATATATAAAAATGAATATATATGAAAATATATGAGTATATGAAACAAACACACACACACACACACATATATATATAATAGTCACCCACTATCAGAGTCCTTGGTTCGGCTGCGCTCTTAGCTGCTCGTCCTTGAGCGCCTGTTAGTAGCGGAGTGCTGGCTGATCCGATCCATGTTTAATCACATTTGGGGATTCCTCACCCACATTCATTAATGCTTCAAATCTGTTCTCCAGATGTATAGGGGGTGGTAGAATACCAGGATTCACAAGCCTTGTCATAGTCGAATCTGGAGTAGAGGAAGCTATGGCAGCAATATGTCTCGTGTTGCTTTTGGTCTCGCTCCCTGTGTGTGCCATCGATTAGTGTGGCGATCAGTTTCGGCTTGTTCCTCTACACTTGGTGTAAACTATTGAGATTCAGAAGATTCATGGGACTCACCGGCTGTATGCTGAGGGGGTGATTTTTGTAGTATTATTCCAGTCCCAAAGAGTTTTTAGTTTTAGCGTTTGTGCCAAAAATCTGTTGTTTGAGCACTGTGCTGATCTGCTGAAGTAAAAAACTGCTGAAGTAAAAAATCTGAGAAAAGTACAGAAATAAGAAGCAAAGCACAGAGCAGTAAGATAGAACGTCCGAATGTTAGCAAAGGCGGAAGCTAAAAAAAAAGAAGGTCTTTGTATTTTTGTATTTTGGTTTTTTTTATTTTTTATTGTGGTCTTTAAAAACAATGTCTTAGGACTGTAATGTGTTCATTTGTAGGAGATGTTCATATATTTGTAGTTTTGATACCATTTCAGGTCCAAATGTTAATGATCTCTGTGATCATCATTTGCTGGGCAGAACTGCATTGTGTTAGATGTTTTATTCTCATATATGGATGATTGACAGCTGAAATCACATTGAATGTTATACTTTTTCATGGGAAGCCCCTTACAAAGCTTTAAATTGCTGAATATTGAAATTAATCAAACAACAAACATGACCATTTAGATTTGACTTTTTTACATATTTATATATTACAATATTCAACAAACGGTCAAAATGATCAGTAAAGAGATGGAAACTCAGTTTGTGCAGTTTGTGGCACAGAGAGCACACTTTCACTTTTAGCAATAACAGACATTTAAAATGAATCAATCTTTAAGTCATATATTATTTATTTTATTAATAATTTTTCATTATACTGATGGGTGTATGTTTTGAAGCCAGATTCAGACGTGAGGACTAATGAAACTCAAGTTCAGACTGACGTCTCATCAGCGTTGGGTTCTGTGTGTGTTTGTGGCGTCTGAACATCTCTGAGATTTTCTCTGCAGACCAAACCACACAGAATAGAGTCTGAAAACACTCTCGAATTAATCAAACAGAAAAACATTACCCACCAAGATGAGCTGACATATGAGTGTAAATGAAAGAAAATCACCCAGATGAAGAACATGAAAGGTAAGTACATCAAAACAAATGTAAGAATAGCAACAGTGAGCACCGAACGTTTTTTTCTGACAGGAGTGGAAGAGGCTTTACAGCTGATTGTAGATGATACAGACAATACGATCAGAGGAACAACACTTGTGCTGAGACTGAATAATGACATGTTTGTATCTTGTGAATGCGTGAAAAGAAATAATGCACTCACTATAGAAAAAAAAAGCACAAGGATGGAGATTGTGATGTAACAGGGCACTGAGAAAATACGAGCAGACCAAAGCGGATATTTCAGAGTCACAATCCCCTCCAGAGCCACCAGCTGATGCAGATGAAAACCAAACCAATGTAATCCCAACCAAAACTGACCAAGCGGAATGATAAAGGATCTGAATCTTGTCAGTATATCTGCTAGTATATATAGATTAAGGGGCAATTGTATCAGGTCATTGAGGAGGAGGAGGAGGATGAAGACTGAGATTCGGCCTCTGATCTTTCTGTGAAGCCACAGAAGACGAAAAGCCCAAACCAGAGCTGGCAGACCCACACAAACACTAGTGATGAGGAAGATAATCCTTATGATATCTGAAGAATCATATATTTGAGTTTCAACAATCAGATAATCAGTAATATTGTAATAATAACCAGTATCAAAATAATAACTGTGCTCACCTATCAAGGTCTGATTTTCACCGTTCATGTTGCTGAAAAAAAAAAAGTTTTATGTTATTTAATACTGAGTAATAGTGTGAATTATACAAAACATAGCTGTTTCATATATTCATTGCTCTCTTTAATGGAAATGACTTGCTCTAATTAATAATGGTTACACTGTCATAGTTAAATCAGAGCTCAGTGAATATTTTTATTTATTTTTTAAATCCATGCGGGCCAGATCTTGGCCGAAACTGTTTGCTGTCTGGGTAGTTTCGATTAAATCTTTTAAAGAAATGTTGATAACTAGGAAATACATAATAAGAATTTAAATAGAAAGACAGTAAACATCAGTGTTCATCTGTTTGTCTGTGTTTTTCGAGTCAGGTTGAGTCTGAGAATGCAGTGTACTTGGTGTGTTCAGACTAATGCTAGTCAGCTAGTCGTGTTTAGTTATACTCTACTGTTTTCCATCATTTCTGAGATATATAAAATAATATCTTCATTAAAAGAAGTTCTTGTAATATAACTTTCACATTAAAATCTGCATTAAATCAGACAGATGAGAGCTTACCTGAATGAAACTGAAATGTGTTACAGTCGCTGTCTTCAGTTCAGATCACTGTGGTTCAGTTTGTCTTTGTCTCTCACAAGCTAATGATGTTTTCTCATCAGTCAGCAGTTGGTCGATGGTTAGTGGTTAAAGCTCAGTGTGTCTCTGTTCTCATCTCACAGCCCACACTGTTGTTCCAGAATAAGTTTTCCTTTGGAAAAATAAAGACATTAATTGTATTGAATGTGCACTTGTAGTGTAGGCTCTACTTTGAATCTTAAAAGTATATAAAATGTGTACAGGGTACTCGCAGATAATATAATATTATTAAAATACTTGAGTGTACCTAAAGAGAGGCACTTCCATGACTGTTTCTTAACACTCTTGAAAAGGGCCCTTTTCCAAACGTCAAATCTGCAGTCTAATAAAAATATAAAACATAGAACTAACCTATTGGCCTATATAGAATACAGTCTATTTATATTTTATTTTTTATTTTATTTTATTTTTTAGCAAATTTAACTTCATTTGTTATAAGTTAAGATGTATGATCTTTGTTTTGTATGTATGTATGACCTTGTTGTTTTATTATTTCTATTATTTACTTATTTATTCTAGAAATTACAGGTAATGTTCAGTTGCAAAAATCCTTTTGAATGCAGATCTATATTGTGAGAGGATAAAATAAATCTATTAAATACAAATAAGCAATGCTTTATGTTAATTGTGCTTCATAATTAAAACAAATTGTATATAAAATATATATAAAAACATATAATATAATGTGTGACTTAAGCGGTTAACATTTTTAACGTGGCTGACACTCCCTCTGAACGGGGCCGTGCAGAGACCTTTGGAGGGGCAGGTGCTCAAAGTATAAAAGGGGCACATGGAACAAGGCTTTAAATGGCGCTGTTCAAAATATAAATACAGCAATATATTGAGATGCATTCCTTGCCGATTTGCGTATTGATATGCATGGTTATGTATTGATACAGCAGCAAATGCTTTGTTGCAGTTTTGAAAAAGAAACAATAGAGAAGACAATTTTAAGTTTAAAATAATAATAGCTCTGGGATTAGAAACTGAAATGTCTTAAATTGTCCCAACCTGAAGGCTTTTTCTTCTCTGTTCTACAGAATAATTAAGAAGAGCTGTTATAGTAAAAACTATAGAAAACACTTGTACCTCTACATTTTCCTCTTTCTCACCAGCCTCTGTCTCCTGGCTTGCTGTTACCTGCTTTCTTTCTGTCATGTGTGCCTCTACATTTCCCTCTTTTTCTTTCTCTATCTCCATCTCCTCATTTGATCTATTACTTTCCACTCTCTGTCCATCTAGGAACAAGGCACAATTTACTATTTCAGCATCAATCTATTATTTTAACCATCACTACTACTCTTGCACCTAATCAATAGGTCCACCTTGAAAATTGATACAAAACATTAAAAAAACTGATCCACTGGAATATAGTGATTCATATTTTTATTACTGTTGTAGTTGTTGTCTAAAATCGAACACCTTTGCAATGTAAACAAATTACAGGCTACATTTGTTATTCATCTCCTTCACACTGCACTTTGATGTCAGGTATATTATGCATTTTTTATTGACACTGATATTTTTACATCTATTTCCAGAGAGATATTATTGAGTTTACAGGCTAAAGTGGTCTTGCTGTTGTAAACACTGTTGCTATTGTAAAAAAAATATTTGCGTCACATTTAAAATATAATTATATTTTAATTAATTTCTAAATTTTTATAATGATAATTCAGAGAATGAGAAAATCTAAATAAGCCTTACCAGTGTTGCGATAATTATTTTTAAGGCACTCAACGTGTAAAAAAATAAATAAGTACTGTAATATAATAATAGTGTAGTCAAACTTTTATTATCCGCGCTTATAACACTAGCACAGAATCAGTTCAGAATCAATCACCAAAAGAATCAGTTCGGTTCAGACGCGCTCTGTGTGTCGGTCTGCTTCACACTGAATCACACATGCGCAGTATCATCAGCTCCTCGGTTCTCGAATCGGACGAGTCCAACAGAAACGGTTCTCGGGTTCAGTGTACGAATAAATGTCGAAATAATTATTATTTATTATTGTTCTGCGTAGTTTGAAGAGAAACATGTTTTAATCTTTTTCTCGGATATATATATATATATTTTAATCAGGAAGAGGATGGGGGGTCATAGCGTTTTTTTGCAGGGTCTTGAAAACCCCAAGACCCCCCCGGCGCTACCGCAGGATAGATGTTGTCTACAGCTTTTTACATTGTAGATAAAAACAATGTCAGCTTAATAAAAAGTCATTTATGCAGCATCTTAATTAAGAATTCTGACATCTGAAAAGTCTGATAGCCTTACACAATATGCTATAATATTTACTGTAAACTGTAAAAAGTTACTGCTGCAATTAGTTATAAGAACTTAAAATTAACTTTAGTTTAGATTAATTAAAATTTGTTGAGTTAACTTAAATATCCAATTTAAGTCAAGCAGGAACACTTGCTTTTTTAAAGTTGAAAACTGTTGAGGATTCGGAAGCTGAAAGATTTACAGAAACACTCTGAGCAATGAGCCTAGAGAAATATAACTGATAATTGAGTTTGCTTAAACAGTCGTATATTGGGATTTAAGTTATATGTTAATTTTTCTGTACTAATTGGTATTCTAATAATATGAAATAAAATTGTCTTTAAGTAAACAAGTTTCAAAATCCTGATTAATCATTTTGAGCTTCTAAACAGTGGCGGCTCTAGACAAATTTTACTACGGGGGCCAAGGAGGGGCCAGTGTTTAACCAGAGGGGCACATTAAAAATGGCAACATATTTTATTTAAATGTAATGCAAATAAATACAAAAAGTAATTCTTGAAAAAATCTACACAGTAATTTTACACAATCTAAACATGTTTATAAAAACAAATTACTATTAGTACTCTTATAAAATTCAATCAGGCAATCATACATTTCATAATTTAATATTTATATATGAATGTCAAGAATTCAGAAGTGTATATATTTAAAATCCTTACACTACACTACACAGAAATAATATACAATTAAATTATCCTTATTTTAAATGTATTGTGCAGGCTAAAAATATAATAAGCTTTTAATAATCTTTCAGTGCGCAAAACCATGATAATATGAAACGCTTCAGAACTGAGCTCACAAAATGATTTTAAAAGTTTACGGCTTTTAAAACGTGTGTGATCTAACAGCCACAAGCGAGTCTTTTAAAAACAGCAACAAACATAAAATACAAATGCACAAAATAAAGTCATTTTATGCAAATCCACAGCCTTTTTATCTACAGATCAAGCATTATAATGTGACTATATAATATCGGAGAGAGTTTTACCATACATCCTGCTGTAAATGGACGAGGTGCGCGCTATTTGAATACTGAATGATTGACAGCCGCAGAGGAGGGCTTTAATTTAATGATGTAAATAGTCTTCTGTCCATAACAAACAAGAGGGTCTGGCTGCAGACATATGGGCGAGTGGAGCCCCACTCAAGAGCGGAAATACGTCACTTCCACTAGCGACGCCGCCGCCATGTTGGTCCGGGCAACACTTTCCGTAGAATTACGTCACCTCCATGGCGGCGAGTGGAGCTCCATTCAAGAGCGAAAATACGTCAACTCCACCTAATTTTCGTTTTGTATTACTTGTTATATACATATAAAGGGTGCTTTTCAAGTTATGTCATCTCTTTGTACGTAATGTTCATATGTTCTGTTACTTTTACCTAGAAATAATAAAAATAATAATATACTATTTTTTTACGGTTTATGACACGACAGATATATATATATATATATATATATATATATATATATATATATATATATATATATATATATATATATATATATATATATATATATCAACATTGATACAGTATGTATTGCGTGTGTGTGTTGTTTGTGTGTGTATACCTTTCAACTAATAGTGATCCTGACTATTGTTGTATTTATTTTCAAGCTAAAACTATTATACAATTTTTGTACAATTTAAAGGCAAATCACTTCAAAAATCAATGCATTCTCACTCTTTTCTCATAAAAAGCACTTACTTGTAAAATGCTTTCCTTAAAAGGTTTGCTCCTTTTTCCAATTGATAACTTTTAACAGTGACGCAGAATATTACTGAATTAATTTTTTAAGTTATTTTACTGTATAGTGTTGAAGAAAATTAATGGCAAAATGACTCCAAAAAGTGCATTTTAGCACTTGCACCGTTACCCATATTCATACACTCATAAAAATCTTTGCTTTATGGGTTTGCTCTTTCTTTCAGTGGATTCCTATTCACAGTCACTCTTACCATTGATGTACTTGTTTTCAAATATTTCTACTGTATAGTTTTGGAGAAAACTAAAGCCAAATTCAACCCCAAGAATCTAATCGCATAAGCTTTTTTACACCATGTCCCATTTTCAAACATTTATAAAAATAGGTTTGCTCATTCTTTCACTTGATTCCTAATCACAGTCACTCTGACCATTACTGCGTTAATTTTCAATTATTTTTACTGTATAGTTTTGGAAAAAATCATTGGCAAAATCATGCCAAAATCAAAGTTTATTCTATCTGTTGCACCATTACCCATTTTCAAACACTCATAAAAAAAATCTTTGCTCTATAGGTTTGCTCGTTCTTTCAGTTTATTTCTGTTTACAGTCAATTTGACCATTACTGTACTCATTTTTAAATAATTCTACTGTATAGTTTTGGAGAAAACGAAAGCCAAATTCAACCCCAAGAATATAAGCACAAAAGCACTTTTACATCATGTCCAATTTTCAAACACTCATAAAAAATCTTTGCTTTATAGGTTTGCTCGTTATTTCAGTTTATTTCTGTTTACAGTCAATCTGACCATTACTGTATTAAGTTTCAAATATTTCTACTGTATAGTTTCGGAGAAAACTAAAGCCAAAAATCAACCCCAAGCATCTAAGTGCATAAGAACTTTACATCATGTCCCATTTTCAAGCATTCATAAAAATCTTTGCTTTATAGGTTTGCTCGTTCTTTCAGTTTATTTACTTTAGTTACTAGTTACTTTTAATATTAAAATTTTCCATACAGTTCTTGTACACTGAAAGCAATGTACTTAAAAATTTAGTGATTTCAAATTGTTTCTGATAAACTGAGGCATTAAGTTATATTAGTGGGTTGAGGAAAATCTCCTATTTGTTAGGAGAAAAAAAACTCTTGGATTAGTTGAAAAGTGGCTACTTCTGACGTGCAGAGGCAGAATAAGTTTAGAAATTTCAGCATGTTATCATATTGTGTTCCAAGCAGATTTGGCAGTTCTACCAAATAAGGGTAGTGGTTTGTTTTTGTGAATTGTGGGGACATTTTATAGGCGTAATGTTTTTACACTGTACAAACTGTATATTCTACATTAGCAAACTGTATATTCTGCCTCTATAGCCAGGGACACACTTAACAACTAGCTGAAACATTCTATTCGGGACGCTAAGGCTGTGATGTTAATGTTGTCCACTAGATGGCGCCATGGGATTGATTTTAACCCAAATGTGCTTCGAGAAGTTTTAATTCCTCATGAATTGAATCAAACGCGATCTATTTCATAACTATGGTGCGCTGACAGTATAGTTTTATATAATTACAGTACATATAAATCTTTGAATCTTATATTTATCATTACATTAACTTTTATAGACATCAATAAGACATAAAACATCAAGATAGGATTAAATACAACCCCAAATCAGAAAAAGATTTTTAAAATGCAATAAAATCAAGATCTTATAATAAAATCGTAATTCTATTGTTTATTTTATTGGCAAAAGTGCAAAGAAAAGATTTTCAATGTTTTCACTGACCAAAAATTGGTAATCTGTAAATATAAGATAACTGGGACAGAGACATGTTTAACACTGTGTCCCAGCAACTCTTTTAAATTAAAATGTTTATTTTTTTGTAAATCGAAGATATTAATAGTTTTTTTCCAAGACTTCAGCTGCTCATCAGTCTGTGGTCATCATTGCCTGATGTCCTTTTCATGATGGGTCAGGGTTCATGATGTTCAATATAAGAGACAGATCTGGACTGATCTAGAACATTCACTCTGTCTCTACGAAACCATGCTGTTGTAGCACATGAATGAGAGAAGGACAGAATGAGAGCTGACGTTGTCTTTGTCTAATAACCATGGACTTCTCTTGAAAGATGTCATCTTGATGGCAGTATATGTCTCTGTACAATAATGAGATGTAATGCCTCCATGTCAGTGTACCCTCACACATGACAGTCACCCATTCCTCTTGCTCTGATGAACCCCCTTCCAATAACAAATGTTTGCTTTTGCATCTATCACTGGTAAAATTCTGGATGGCCCATTGGTCTGACTGAGAACTCATCTGTTTTTCCCAGTGGACTCATCTGAGCACATCACACATTTCCATTGTCTCTGACTATCTGAGAGAATCCGTGGCATCACTGCACAGAATTGATGTATAGCTTTCTGATGAGTCAAACCTGATACCCTGAACTATTACCAATTTACTCTGATTATAGACCGTTTGAACCCTTTAAGCGCTGAGGCTTCACCTCAGGGAAGATATTGTTTTTGCTTTGATATACACAAAAATAATGACTCATAACTCAAAAACTGTAGCAAGGAGAGTCAAAAGGATGCTGTCATTTGATAGAAATCTTTCTATATTTTTAGGGGAAAAAATCTTTGCCCTCTGAATATTCTCATGTGGAGAAATAGATGATAAAATGTAAGATAAATTTGCGTGGTCAAGGGATATTTTTTTATATCTCTTTTATATTTATCTCAAGATAAATCGAGCGCAGCGTTAGTTCAGTCAGGCCACGGAGGCAAGGCTGTGAACAGCTGATGTGGTCATCTGTCAAATATATATGTGGTACCACTGCTCTGTAAGTATGCTCAACGGCTCACAACCCTCCCTCCCTCCCCATTATAAGCATGAGCACACTACTGCGAACCTTCTGGCTGTTGTCTTCTTTGTTTCAGATCACTAAGGTTTCCTAAATCTTAGCTGGTGGACCCCAGTGCTGAGAGACACCCATCTTCATAACCAGGCTACAGGATAGACATACCACTGCCACATCCATATGATTATCACTGTTTGCTTTAAAGACTTTATTAAAAGTCTTAATTGTTATGTATTTCTAAATTCATGGTTCCAGGGGGTTAATGTTAAAGCTCTTGTATGTTCAGTTATTCTGGGAGCAGGAACCCCCATAAGGAACCATACCGCTAAAGATAAATTGTGTTCAATATACTCAAGGAAACTTGCCAAAGTGGTTCCTGTCTGAAATAAGGTACACTCTCAGAAATTAAGGTACAAAAGCTGTCACTGGGGCGGTACCTTTTCAAAAGGTACATATTTGTATATGTTTTGGAACATTTTGTTTCCTTTGAGGTACGTATTAGTACTTAAAGTGTACATATTAGAACCCAATAGGTATAAAAGTGTACCTTTTGAAAAGGTACTGCCCCAGTGACAGCTTTTGTACCTTTATTTCTGAGAGTGATAGGAGAAAATTTCACTTTTGGTGATGTTCTACATGATTCATTCATGTATGTGAATTACATTTTATTGTGATATCATGAAGTAATCAAAAGTTACAGCATTTGGAACCAAGCTAGCCTTTCTCTTAGTCCTTGACAGTTTATAAACTTTTGTTTTGAATTTCAAGTTTAGTCAAAGTCCTAAATAATTACACTTGTTTTATTTTACTATGAGACCTTTCAAATTACATATGACAAAAACTAACTGAGCTGTATGATGTTTCTGACATTTTAGGGTACAAGGCAAAAAAAAAAAAAAAAAGATTTAATTTCTTTAATTATATATAGTTATATAAGTTATATAAAAGATAAAATACAGAAACATTCTAGGTTTTATATTCTGCTTGCCAAGTGTTCAAAGGATATTTCCAACTGATTTCTTTAATTCATGGGTTTAGGTATTATTATTGACACGAAATACGAAATGTGCTGTAAATAATGATAGGACATTTTCCACAATCAGAGCATGTGTTATGAAATGACCAGCATAAAAATCCACGAGAAAGTTACACAATGTGCACACTTGGAGTTTATAATTAGATGATGAATATCTTTAGATCTATGACAGATCATGGTAAACTCTTTTTAATCAGGAGAATTTCCTGAAAATAATGACATCCAATTATGAGAATGTTTTGAGAAGTTAAGAATAAAAACTTGTAGCATTGGGCCTTTTTTTCTTTGCTGCATCATATGTGTCCCTGTGACCCTGTCTGGTTTAATGTGTTGTGCTTCATGAGGAATATCTATCTATCAATCTGATCGACTGATTATGGTCAATTTTGTTTTATTAATCAGAAGAATTTTCTGAAAAGAATGTGTCATTTTTCAAGATCTATGCATGTTTGGCAGGAGTGCAACCTCTGATTTTTTAAAAATATATATATTATTTAATTAATTAATTAATATTTTGCTCAGCTCCATGTCATAATTAATTTTTATGTATTATAGCTTTATGAGAGATATCTTAGGATCTAAATGATGGATTTTCTGCAAATAATGACGTGCCTGTTTCTATGATATATGATATTTCATGAGGTTAGGAACAAAATCGCCATCACAGATATCTTTGATGTTTTTTTTTTTTGTTTGTTTGTTTGTTTTTTGCCAAGCTCCTGTGTAGTTTAATACGTGTTATAACTTAATAGGAATATCTTTAGATAATGACAGATTATAGTGATTTGGGGCTCTTTTTAATCAGGAGAATCTAAATAATGGTATTTATTTTTGTTTTATGTTTTATAAAGTTATGAGCAAAAATAATAAAGCCCAACAATAATATTACTTACATTCATTAGAGCTGAGATATTCGAAGCTTTTAAATACATTTTGGTTATTTCATTCAGGGGTTACTTACTAATTTGATTATTTTTCATGCAGCAGGTGTTCTTTCACTTTCATTTTTTATTTTATTTTATTATTATTATTATTATTATTTTTGCAGCCATCAAAATTAAAATGTGTTTATATTTACAAAATATATTTAATCTTTTAAATTATTTTATTTGTACTTTTGTTAATTTAAAAAACAGTTAAAGATTAAAGATTGTATTGTAAAACATTTACAAAAACTCCAACCGATAATATATTTGTTATTAAATGATTAAACTTTCATCTGAAACATCACATGGTTTTCTTGTTGTAACTTTTACTCAAGTTTAAATATTTAATAACCATTTTAAAAAAAATTATATTTTGTTTTCAAGTCATCAAAACAGTTGGATCATAATATGAAAGTATACTTTGATTTTTATTCTTAGTATTTTTTTTTTTCATTTATCTAGATTTCTCACAATCCAAAATTATGATTCAGAGAATTGTGATGGGTTTAAGACCTCTTCCCACAATATTAAATAAAGCAGTGTCAATTTTTTATACTTTGCTTTATTCCATGAGCAAGTAGAGTACGAACAATGTTTAAGTAATGAAATCTGAAAACAGCAGAAGTCAACAAATTAAAAAGGGGGAAAAAAATACCAGAACATAAATTGATAAATTACTAAAGTTCTCCGGGTGTGTGTTCACTGCGCACTTTGGACGGGTTAAATGCAGAGCATGAATTCTGAGTATGGGTCATACTTGGCTGTTTATCATGTTATCTCTTTTTTTTTATGAATACATATATGATATGTTTTATAAATATTAGTCATGATAGTTTTTTTGTAATATTCAGTGAAATGAGCCATTGTATACTTATCGTAAGCCAAAAATCATATGTTTGAGGGACATGGAAAAAATATTGGATTATAGGAAAGTCTTAGAATAACTTTTATGTCCCACAGAAGAAATAAAATCCTGCAGGTTTGGAAAGACATGAAAATCAGTAAATTATTTCTCAGTGATTACTTTATTATGAAGTTCTTGATTTTGGTGAACTATCCTATAAGTAAAATACAAATACATCCCTTAAGTAAAATCAAATGCATTACTATATGCATGAAAGTATACTTCAGATATAACTTATTATAGAAAAACATGTTCACTTTCATTTTATTACTTGGTACCTCGGATGATGATGTATTATAGTATATATGTAGTATAGAACATCACAAAGTAGCAGTTAAATTCGCGCATGTGCAATAACGCCAGAATGGCGTTGCCGTTCCACCAGAGGCTGTTGCTAAGTCCCTATTGTTCGGTCTGAAACATAGACCGTAAAAGAAATGGACACAGCGACCCCATTGGAACTCAATTGAGACAAGTGAAGCCCATTTTTAGCATTTTTTAGCACTTCGGTTTCTGAGGCGCAGACTCAAACGAAGCTTGACGACGTCAGCAACCTGTCTGACAGATGTAAATCTTCTAGCAGCTGTGCGTGCAAACTGCCATCATTAATCTTGCAGAGACGGCGAGCTTGAGCGGGGAGTTCTTTGTCGTGAGTGAGCAGGAGTAAGTATTCTGATTAATAGTATTTTAAAATATAACGCCAGTACGCCATATTAAGTTAATTGCCTGCGAGCTTCTCCTCCTGTCTGTACGGTAATGCGACAGAGAGATGAGTGGTTATGACGCAATCGTTAGCCTATTTTTACAAAAACTGTTTCTACGGGGCCATAATGTAACATAGACGGTAATGGAGCCCTTTATACATTGTCGTGTATCTTTAGAAATAAATAATGGACAAACGGAGTCTTTAAACGCCTCAGATGTAAAGTTATTCGCTGTCAAAGTGACGCCAAAATGAATGGGAGTCAATGAGAATGCTAACGCAAGTGAAGTTCTGCTAAAAGATGGCAGCTCCCACCCAACTTCAACTTCCGGTCGACTTCCTTGCCGCCTGGTCTGAAACGGCGCTCAGTGATGGATGGTGTTGCAATTTTGTTGTCCGGGTGGTAATCAGGGGAAATTCGGGAGCAAGGTCGGCCCAGGAGATTTTCGGGAGGGGTTTTGAAATTCGGGAGTCTCCCGGAAAAATCGGGAGGGTTGACATGTATGAATTAACCGTCCTAATAAATTGCTGCCTTACACGTCTAAAAGTTCTAAACACAACTTGTCCTGATTCTACAGTTTGATTGTGTAAATTTAAGAATAGTCTCGATCTCAATTAATTAATTTCTACTTACCGAGTGGAAAGGGAAAAACGCAATGGACCTCGGGATCACGATCGCGACATACAATGACGTCAGAGTTATTAATTTAGAGGATATTTAATAAATAAATAAATAAACAAGACATTGATTAATCGAACACAAGCATATATGCATTTATTTATCAATACCAGGCTCCTATAAAAATAAAAATAAACATTATCCAGCATGCATCACCTATAATTAGTCACTTACCCTGTGACCTGGCAGAAAACGCTTAAACTGCTTACTGCACGCACCACGGAGCGTTGTTAAACTCACCTCTGAATAGTGTTTTACCTGCAGTAGAGCGTTGTTAAACTCACCTCTGAATAGTGTTTTACCTGCAGTAGAGCGTTGTTAAACTCACCTCTGAATAGTGTTTTACCTGCAGTAGAGCGTTGTTAAACTCACCTCTGAATAGTGATTTACCTGCAGTAGAGCGTTGTTTTGGTTAAACTCACCTCTGAATAGTGTTTTACCTGCAGTAGAGCGTTGTTAAACTCACCTCTGAATAGTGATTTACCTGCAGTAGAGCGTTGTTTTGGTTAAACTCACCTCTGAATAGTGTTTTACCTGCAGTAGAGCGTTGTTAAACTCACCTCTGAATAGTGTTTTACCTGCAGTAGAGCGTTGTTAAACTCACCTCTGAATAGTGTTTTACCTGCAGTAGAGCGTTGTTAAACTCACCTCTGAATAGTGTTTTACCTGCAGTAGAGCGTTGTTAAACTCACCTCTGAATAGTGTTTTACCTGCAGTAGAGCGTTGTTAAACTCACCTCTGAATAGTGTTTTACCTGCAGTAGAGCGTTGTTAAACTCACCTCTGAATAGTGTTTTACCTGCAGTAGAGCGTTGTTAAACTCACCTCTGAATAGTGTTTTACCTGCAGTAGAGCGTTGTTAAACTCACCTCTGAATAGTGTTTTACCTGCAGTAGAGCGTTGTTAAACTCACCGCTGAATAGTGTTTTACCTGCAGTAGAGCGTTGTTAAACTCACCGCTGAATAGTGTTTTACCTGCAGTAGAGCGTTGTTAAACTCACCTCTGAATAGTGTTTTACCTGCAGTAGAGCGTTGTTAAACTCACCTCTGAATAGTGTTTTACCTGCAGTAGAGCGTTGTTAAACTCACCTCTGAATAGTGTTTTACCTGCAGTTGAGCGTTCTTAAACTCACCTCTGAATAGTGTTTTACCTGCAGTAGAGCGTTGTTAAACTCACCTCTGAATAGTGTTTTACCTGCAGTAGAGCGTTGTTAAACTCACCTCTGAATAGTGTTTTACCTGCAGTTGAGCGTTGTTTTGGTTAAACTCACCTCTGAATAGTGTTTTACCTGCAGTAGAGCGTTGTTAAACTCACCGCTGAATAGTGTTTTACCTGCAGTTGAGCGTTGTTTTGGTTAAACTCACCTCTGAATAGTGTTTTACCTGCAGTAGAGCGTTGTTAAACTCACCTCTGAATAGTGTTTTACCTGCAGTTGAGCGTTGTTAAACTCACCTCTGAATAGTGTTTTACCTGCAGTAGAGCGTTGTTAAACTCACCTCTGAATAGTGTTTTACCTGCAGTTGAGCGTTGTTTTGGTTAAACTCACCTCTGAATAGTGTTTTACCTGCAGTAGAGCGTTGTTAAACTCACCGCTGAATAGTGTTTTACCTGCAGTAGAGCGTTGTTAAACTCACCTCTGAATAGTGTTTTACCTGCAGTAGAGCGTTGTTAAACTCACCGCTGAATAGTGTTTTACCTGCAGTTGAGCGTTGTTTTGGTTAAACTCACCTCTGAATAGTGTTTTACCTGCAGTAGAGCGTTGTTAAACTCACCTCTGAATAGTGTTTTACCTGCAGTAGAGCGTTGTTAAACTCACCTCTGAATAGTGTTTTACCTGCAGTAGAGCGTTGTTAAACTCACCTCTGAATAGTGTTTTACCTGCAGTAGAGCGTTGTTAAACTCACCTCTGAATAGTGTTTTACCTGCAGTAGAGCGTTGTTAAACTCACCTCTGAATAGTGATTTACCTGCAGTAGAGCGTTGTTAAACTCACCTCTGAATAGTGTTTTACCTGCAGTTGAGCGTTGTTAAACTCACCTCTGAATAGTGTTTTACCTGCAGTAGAGCGTTGTTAAACTCACCTCTGAATAGTGATTTACCTGCAGTAGAGCGTTGTTAAACTCACCTCTGAATAGTGTTTTACCTGCAGTTGAGCGTTGTTAAACTCACCTCTGAATAGTGTTTTACCTGCAGTTGAGCGTTGTTAAACTCACCTCTGAATAGTGTTTTACCTGCAGTAGAGCGTTGTTAAACTCACCTCTGAATAGTGTTTTACCTGCAGTAGAGCGTTGTTAAACTCACCTCTGAATAGTGTTTTACCTGCAGTTGAGCGTTGTTAAACTCACCTCTGAATAGTGTTTTACCTGCAGTAGAGCGTTGTTAAACTCACCTCTGAATAGTGTTTTACCTGCAGTTGAGCGTTGTTTTGGTTAAACTCACCTCTGAATAGTGTTTTACCTGCAGTAGAGCGTTGTTAAACTCACCGCTGAATAGTGTTTTACCTGCAGTTGAGCGTTGTTTTGGTTAAACTCACCTCTGAATAGTGTTTTACCTGCAGTAGAGCGTTGTTAAACTCACCTCTGAATAGTGTTTTACCTGCAATAGAGCGTTGTTAAACTCACCTCTGAATAGTGTTTTACCTGCAGTAGAGCGTTGTTAAACTCACCTCTGAAAAGTGTTTTACCTGCAGTTGAGCGTTGTTTTGGTTAAACTCACCTCTGAATAGTGTTTTACCTGCAGTAGAGCGTTGTTAAACTCACCGCTGAATAGTGTTTTACCTGCAGTTGAGCGTTGTTTTGGTTAAACTCACCTCTGAATAGTGTTTTACCTGCAGTAGAGCGTTGTTAAACTCACCTCTGAATAGTGTTTTACCTGCAGTTGAGCGTTGTTTTGGTTAAACTCACCTCTGAATAGTGTTTTACCTGCAGTAGAGCGTTGTTAAACTCACCGCTGAATAGTGTTTTACCTGCAGTTGAGCGTTGTTTTGGTTAAACTCACCTCTGAATAGTGTTTTACCTGCAGTAGAGCGTTGTTAAACTCACCTCTGAATAGTGTTTTACCTGCAGTAGAGCGTTGTTAAACTCACCTCTGAATAGTGTTTTACCTGCAGTAGAGCGTTGTTAAACTCACCTCTGAATAGTGTTTTACCTGCAGTTGAGCGTTGTTTTGGTTAAACTCACCTCTGAATAGTGTTTTACCTGCAGTAGAGCGTTGTTAAACTCACCGCTGAATAGTGTTTTACCTGCAGTTGAGCGTTGTTTTGGTTAAACTCACCTCTGAATAGTGTTTTACCTGCAGTAGAGCGTTGTTAAACTCACCGCTGAATAGTGTTTTACCTGCAGTAGAGCGTTGTTAAACTCACCTCTGAATAGTGTTTTACCTGCAGTAGAGCGTTGTTAAACTCACCTCTGAATAGTGTTTTACCTGCAGTAGAGCGTTGTTAAACTCACCTCTGAATAGTGTTTTACCTGCAGTAGAGCGTTGTTAAACTCACCTCTGAATAGTGTTTTACCTGCAGTTGAGCGTTGTTTTGGTTAAACTCACCTCTGAATAGTGTTTTACCTGCAGTAGAGCGTTGTTAAACTCACCGCTGAATAGTGTTTTACCTGCAGTTGAGCGTTGTTTTGGTTAAACTCACCTCTGAATAGTGTTTTACCTGCAGTAGAGCGTTGTTAAACTCACCGCTGAATAGTGTTTTACCTGCAGTAGAGCGTTGTTAAACTCACCTCTGAATAGTGTTTTACCTGCAGTAGAGCGTTGTTAAACTCACCTCTGAATAGTGTTTTACCTGCAGTTGAGCGTTGTTAAACTCACCTCTGAATAGTGTTTTACCTGCAGTAGAGCGTTGTTAAACTCACCTCTGAATAGTGTTTTACCTGCAGTAGAGCGTTGTTAAACTCACCTCTGAATAGTGTTTTACCTGCAGTTGAGCGTTGTTTTGGTTAAACTCACCTCTGAATAGTGTTTTACCTGCAGTAGAGCGTTGTTAAACTCACCGCTGAATAGTGTTTTACCTGCAGTTGAGCGTTGTTTTGGTTAAACTCACCTCTGAATAGTGTTTTACCTGCAGTAGAGCGTTGTTAAACTCACCTCTGAATAGTGTTTTACCTGCAGTAGAGCGTTGTTAAACTCACCTCTGAATAGTGTTTTACCTGCAGTAGAGCGTTGTTAAACTCACCTCTGAATAGTGTTTTACCTGCAGTTGAGCGTTGTTTTGGTTAAACTCACCTCTGAATAGTGTTTTACCTGCAGTAGAGCGTTGTTAAACTCACCTCTGAATAGTGTTTTACCTGCAGTTGAGCGTTGTTTTGGTTAAACTCACCGCTGAATAGTGTTTTACCTGCAGTTGAGCGTTGTTTTGGTTAAACTCACCTCTGAATAGTGTTTTACCTGCAGTAGAGCGTTGTTAAACTCACCTCTGAATAGTGTTTTACCTGCAGTAGAGCGTTGTTAAACTCACCTCTGAATAGTGTTTTACCTGCAGTTGAGCGTTGTTAAACTCACCTCTGAATAGTGTTTTACCTGCAGTAGAGCGTTGTTAAACTCACCTCTGAATAGTGTTTTACCTGCAGTAGAGCGTTGTTAAACTCACCGCTGAATAGTGTTTTACCTGCAGTAGAGCGTTGTTAAACTCACCGCTGAATAGTGTTTTACCTGCAGTAGAGCGTTGTTAAACTCACCGCTGAATAGTGTTTTACCTGCAGTAGAGCGTTGTTAAACTCACCTCTGAATAGTGTTTTACCTGCAGTTGAGCGTTGTTAAACTCACCTCTGAATAGTGTTTTACCTGCAGTAGAGCGTTGTTAAACTCACCTCTGAATAGTGTTTTACCTGCAGTTGAGCGTTGTTTTGGTTAAACTCACATCTGAATAGTGTTTTACCTGCAGTAGAGCGTTGTTAAACTCATCTCTGAATAGTGTTTTACCTGCAGTTGAGCGTTGTTTTGGTTAAACTCACCTCTGAATAGTGTTTTACCTGCAGTTGAGCGTTGTTTTTGTAAACTCACATCTGGATGCTGTTCTACCTGCAGTAGAGCGTTGTTAAACTCACCTCTGAATAGTGTTTTACCTGCAGTTGAGCGTTGTTTTTGTAAACTCACATCTGGATGCTGTTCTACCTGCAGTAGAGCGTTGTTAAACTCACCGCTGAATGCTGTTAAACAGCACGACGAACGCTCCCCCTATTTCTCAGAGGGCGCTTTGATATCAGACTGCGAGGGATTTCTTAACATTAAAACCTAGTTGTGTGGCCAGATAAAGATGATATGGGGGACACCATTTGACCAGCCTCGGCATAGATCATTTATTGTAGCCTATTCCTATCTATTCCTATTTATTGTAGTCTCGATCCATCCATTTTTTTTTTCATCCACAGCAAACAAAGGGCTGCGCGTGCTTACCCAAAACGTCAAATTTCGGCGCCTCAGGCTCGGGTTCAGGGTTCCATAGAAAGTCAATTGGACTGCCCTGCTCGTTGAAAAATAATGCCAAAGGGATACCAAGTGCGTTAAAATGTGACGCCAAGGGGTCCTGACCAAGCGTCCATATGTGACGAGTTGGGAGTGAGACCGTGTTGTTTTGAAATACATAGGCTTACACTTTATTGGCTGAATAACTGGTGAAGATGATGCAGAGCTCAGTCTGCACGTGGAGATGGAGGCGACAAAGAAGACTGCATGTGGAACAACAGCGCTGTTTTTGGTAAAACATGATTTTGACGACTTCATTAAGTTTTGTTTTATAGAAAACTCTTTTTAAAAGATTTTCGTTTTGTATAAATTGTATCTTAATTTTGATTAATGTTTTATCAATCAGTTGCCTGTATTTAATAAATAAGAATCAAATATATAGCCTAGCAGACAATGTAATAAGGCTCCGGCACGATCACTTGCATTGCATCTGAACTAAACTCAGCGTGTGCCTCACAGATTTGAGAAATACAGGATATATATTACAGAAAGCTTAATGTCTACTTTTAAACGAAAATATTAAAACCAAAATAAATGTGCTACTCTCTGATGATGTAATCCATATGAAATGTGCATTTCTCTCTTGCGTTCATGGCGAGTCTGCATCGTCAACTTCATCTTAGCAGCAACACAGAAAACACCAGTTTATTACTAAACAATGAAATGACTCCTTGCATATTTTGCCAATTAAACCGTTCTGAATCGGAATGAGCGATTCAGAAATGCTCTCTCCGCTCACGTGCTGTGATCGGAACAAACCCGAACCTCAATGTCTGCTGACCCTGCAGAAACATACAAATAGACATAGCCAGACTAGACTATTTTACACATTATGAGCTTACTGATGATTTTTTATAAATCTTGACAAAATTAAAATATTATTTTAATATATATATATATATATATATATATATATATATATATATATATATATATATATATATATATATATATATATATATATTTGGCCTAGTTAGTTTTGCATACGTTCCTATGGCCCAATGACGCTACTATGAGCATTTGCTGCTTTTTAAAAATGGGGGTCAGGAAGCGGGTCGGGTAAGCTACAATATTTTATTTTTTATTTTTTTGTGGTCCGAGTTGCGAGTTGGGTGCGGGTTATTGACCCACACATCACTGGCGCCTGAAGCCTAAAGCTATGTTCGAAATCGACCTATTACACTAATGTTATGCACGACTTGAAGGGACAACCACAGTGTTTTCAGTCATATTAGACATTATACCGATGTAAGTTACACTTAAAGTGAATACACAGGCAGTGAAAGTCTGATAGTCCTTCTTCAGACCAGACACTCACATGATTTTGCACACTCATTTTCATTAACTTCTTCAAGTGCACTAGTTTATTAATATCTGAATACAGCCACTGCCAACGGACTGTGGATAATTTAGTTGTATATTTGATTTTGTTTGATATTCACGATAATGGCTATTATAATCCCCGTTTTTTTTTTGTTTTTGTTTTTTTTTTGTCACTTTGGGTGTTTCTTGTTTCTTATTTGTGACAAAACAGGTTCTCCCTCGAAATCGGGTCTCTGTTGGGACCCCAAGAGATCTCAACTTAATTGTAGGTAAATAAATAAATAAATAATAATAATTAAATAGATTAGCCATCTTTTTTTAAAAGTAATAAATTAAATGCAGCTTGAATAATTAATACTAGCATTCAATTATTTAATTAACTAAAATTATATATTAACTTTTTCGTATTTTTAATTTGCATTTAAGTTGTTAGCTTGTCATTTCTGGTCTTTGAAATTTGTTTTCTTTTCAAATTATTTATTTAGATGTTATATTTTGGAATTATTTTGTAACCTTTTTATGTTTTGATCCATATTTCTCTTTGTCTTACAGGTAAAAATCCTTGGTGAAGTCACCAGATATAGATGGGTAAGTACTGCATCTAACGTTAAAATTGTTTGGAAATAAGATTAGAAATGCCTTCACATCTGCCCTGGCTGTCTTCTTTGCTTCCTCCTACATTTTCAACCTGGAGGACCAAGCTGAGGCTGCAACAATCCGGGAATTCATCCAAAGGTAACTATTGATGAATCCATAAAAAATCATACTGTTTGGCATGAGCAGATCATGGTGAGTGCTAGAAAAATGAACTCTTGTATCCAGTGTGGTCAGCTTAGGACTGATTTCCATTCAAAATTGTGAAACTAATGCTATTGTTGCTTGTCCACATCTGTAGTGAAAGTACTATGGTCATTCAAACCCATGCAAACATTAGAAGTTTATTTTTACCTTCCCAAGCTGGGAAAATAAATGTAGAATGTAGCATACACTGTTGTGATAGACAACAGTATATTTCAGTATATTTATATTTTAAAAATATATAGATGGTGCAAC
Source organism: Carassius gibelio (assembly GCF_023724105.1). Lineage (NCBI taxonomy): Eukaryota > Metazoa > Chordata > Actinopteri > Cypriniformes > Cyprinidae > Carassius > Carassius gibelio. The sequence continues at coordinate 28,263,242 of NC_068416.1, read as the reverse complement.
GTAGAAAAGGGCCCTGAATCCACATGTTGCCAGCTTCATCAAGGAATTCACCAAATATGACTGGCTGATTTATTAGAGTTAGGTAAGACTTTTAAGTACTGATTTAGAAAAGAGGAAAGATTAGTCAGTGTAGTTAAAAGTAGCAACAAACAAAAATCTAATTTCAATATTTTATTGGCTTTTAATGGGAAATACAAACATTACATTTAAATGTAGTCAGGAGCATCTTTACATTAATTGTATCAAGAAGGAAATTCAGAAAGGGGATGCATTGTGAAACGAATATCTCTGTGTAGGTCTATGCAGTGTTGAATATGTTTTTCATTTCTTTCAGCGTGTATGTTGTTCGACATTGCAGCGTGCTGATGAGTTAATAAAGAGGTAAGTCACTTTCAAGTCTGTTTATCACATTGATGTCTGTCAAGCTGTAGTGCAACTAAACTTTTGTGTTTTGTTCTCTATAGGCAGCAAAAACCTGGGATCTGCATTGGCCCTGTCAAGTCTGGAGAGTGTTTTTACCGTTTAATGAAACTGTAATAAATGTTCTGAGTGTTGTCATAATTTACGTGACATCTAATAATCAGTAATATAACTGTGTGAATTTTTTTTGCCTTTATATTTCATTATTTTTTAAGCATGTAACAGGTTGTAGTTAGTTATATGTTGTGTATATATGCGTATATGTGAATATAAAAACTACCGTAATCAATTATACTGCAGAGTAACTTTACGGTATTTTAAAATACAGTGCAAAAACATGAACTGTAATTAATTTTACAGTATAAATATACTGTAAGTTATTATACAGTATGTTGTCAACTACTGTAGTCAGATTTACAGTAATATTACCGTGGAATAAAATACTGAAGCTTGCTGGCTATTTGTTGCCAGTAAGCTACTGTTGATTTTACGTTACATTTTTTACAGTGAAGGTTTAATACACTTTTTGGGACCCAGTGCAGCTTGTCCCATAAAAAAAGTCCATGAAACATGGCTGAATCTTTGATCAAACATCAGCAAACACACTAAACACACTCCACAAACACACACAGAATCAGTTTCAGGAAAGAAGTTGGTCTATCACTGCACTCAGCATCAGTCGTATCTGTTCCTTCTCTGATTGTTGTCTTGTCTAGAGATTCACAGCTGTTAGAGAGAGATACAGAACTCACGATTAACTACAAATATATCTCTTGTGAGGGGAAAATTTAATTTAAGAAGGTGTCAGTGTTTTAAAATATTAATACTTACTCTGTATGCAGTTTGCAGACTGTCCCATCTGAATATGAACCAGCAGGACAGTGATCACACACTGTATCTCTGAACTCTGTTCCTATACAAATACAATTAAACACACAGCATCAGTACATGAGCAATAAACACAGTCTCACAGACGATCACATCATCATTCAGTAGAGCATCTGACACTAAATTAATCTTCACATAACTAACTTATAATCAACCTGATCATAATTTAGTAGATTTGTTCAGGTGGATATAAGAGACACAAGCAATGTCTATCACGAGGAACTACTTAATACTTTCTCCAGGTGAAATAAATTGTAAAGCTGCTTTAGAACAACATACATATTTCCATAATTGAGTTATTTAATAGAGAGTTATTCCTCTCAGTTTTTATGGATGTATATTAAAGCTGCTGGACTGATAAAAGACTGACCGGTTTGCTTGATGTATTGTCCAGGTGAGCAGGATGAATGTTTCTTGGCTCTTTTACAGTTATAGAGTGAGTCTATACAGTAATAACCAGGAAGAGGTTCACACACTGTGTCTGATGTTACTGTACATGCATGCTTTACTCTCAGCCCATCACCTTCAACAAGAAAGAAAACTAATGAATCAATTGAAGAAAACCTGGCAATGACAAGTCATCTGGAGAAAAAATAAAATACAATATATATGAACCCATGAGGATTCAGTAAGAAAGACAGTTTTACTCACTCGTATCACACACAGAACAGGGCACACACTCTGTAAATCCATTAGGTGTATTAGAGTAAGTCATGAAGGGACATGAATCACATGTTGTGCTTGTGAACTCATCACAGTGTTTATAAACTCGGTTTCCTAGACAACATCAAAGAAAATCAACAACACAATTATTATTCATTATTTATACATGCGTACATAACTTTAACATGTATCTGTAACTGTGTAAGTTATATATATATATATATATATATATAACCATCTTCTGTCTCAGAAACCACTAACCTAGACCCTGAAATATATCTGGGGATTATGTAACTATAATAATATCTGTCAGATAAGTGACTTATAATGAAGAATCGAATCAGAAATAAAACGGTGCACTATATAAACAGATCTCAGACTGTAACTCAACACATGGCCTGCACTCGCTGCTTCTATTTATTATTTTTACACCAGATGAAGAGAATCTACCACAGAGAAACACCAGATTGGTGCAGGTTTACTTTTAACAAGGCCCTGGCCACATCAGTCCAAACCCTGAAGATTATATTAAGAGCATATTACAGTTGTTCATCAGTAATAATGAATGATAATGAAACGGTATCATGACTCTTTAAGTGTCTGAGTTCATCTGCATCTAGTGTGTGTTTGGGTGAAGAGAAATCTTATCCTGGATTTACCTGGATCACACATTGGGCAACACTCTCCATTAATTTCATATTCTGCATTATTACAAGCTGCCACACAAAGCACAATGTTCACGAAGAGGAGAGGAAGCAGTTTTGATAGATTATATAATATAGACATCTCTGGGAACTGAATAAATTGTCTGCAGAGATGAAAAAGAGATTTGTGTTAGATGGCTTTCAGTAAAATAGACAGAAATAAATTGTGCCAGACACTTTTAAATGCATTTTACTAAAATGTATGGGTCTCAAAACTATACACTAATTATACATTGACTCATTATTTTATACATTAATACAGCAGCAGGAGACTCAACTCCTTAAAACAAGAGGAATGACCATTTACAAAATGCCTTTAGTTCACATTATACAAACCCGACACGTTGGGACACTGTACAAATTGTGAAAAAAACAAAAAAAAAAAAAAAAAATGCAATGATGCGGAAGTTTCAAATTTCAATATTTTATTCAGATATATTATATTATTATACAATATAGATGACATAAAATGTTTAAACTGAGAAAATTTATCATTTTAAGTAGATTTTATATTTTATGGCATCAACACATCTCAAGAAAGTTGGGACAAGGCCATGTTTACCACTGTGTGGCATCTCCTCTTCTTTTTATAACAGTCTGCAAACGTCTGGGGACTGAGGACACAAGCTGCTCAAGTTTAGGAATATGAATGTTGTCCCATTCTTGTCTAATACAGGCTTCTAGTTGCTCAACTGTCTTAGGACTTCTTTGTCGCATCGTCCTCTTTATGATGCACCAAATGTTTTCTATGGGTGAAAGATCTGGACTGCAGGCTGGTCATTTCAGACCCGGATCCTTCTTCTAAACAGCCATGATGTTGTAATTGATGCAGCATGTGGTCTGGCATTGTCATGATGGAAAATGCAAGCTCTTCTCAGTATGGTTTTCCTGCTTTGACCCTTACACACAGAGATTGTTCCAGATTCTCTGAATCTTTGGATGATATTATGCACTGTAGATGATGATAACTTCAAACTCTTTGCAATGTTTCTCTGAGAAACTCCTTTCTGATATTGCTCCACCATTTTTCGCCACAGCATTGGGGGAATTGGTGATCCTCTGCCCATCTTGACTTCTGAGAGACACTTGAGAGGCTCTTTTTATTCCCAATCATGTTCCCTATTGACCTTATAAGTTGCAGATTGGTCCTCCAGCTGTTCCTTAAATGTACAATTAACTTCTCCGGCCTCTTACTGCTACCTGTCCCAACTTATTTGGAATGTCTAGCTCTCATGAAATCCAAAATGAGCCAAAATTTGGCATGACATTTCAAAATTTCTCACTTTCAACATTTGATATGTTATCTATATTCTATTGTGAATGAAATATTAGTTTATGAGATTTGTAAATTATTCCATTCCTTTTTTACTCACAGTTTGTGCAGTGCTCCGACTTTTTCGTAATCGGGGTTGTACACACTGTTTAATGAGGCTCAGGTGGCATGAATGCATTTAAATTCATAATAACAATGTTATTAGATAATAAGTGCAGGTACTAATAATATTTTATGTTAATTTCTTGTTTAGTTAATTGTTTATACAGATTTGACAGTAAAGCACTAAGCTTGAGTTAAGATGCATCCCATACTTTTACTAACAACAGTAACAGGTGCAAAAACTACTTTTTATACACAGAACATTTATATATTCCACTCTTATTAAATGTAACGTTATTCTTCTAGAATACAGAACTGAACAACTTCAGTGATTATGTGTGATTTAGTAACAAACTGAAGAAAAGTTTGTGACTTGTCTTACTTACACAAAAAATACATTTCTGACAAAATCTGATTTCTAGATGATTTTATATTTTATAGTGATTTTATCATTTCAAAATATAGAGAAATGAATGACTATTAAGCCAATAAGTGCTCCTCTGCTGCTGTCTACCACTTACAATTGTGATTTGATGTATTTTTTTTAATTGTATATAAGTGTTTGTTTACCACAAAGTATATTTTGTTTATCCCGTTAAAAATAGCATTCAAATTGGATCATATTAGAGTTTAAAAGTGCTGGAAATAGATGTGTGAAATGCTTGAGAGTCATAGATAAGTGCTTTGGTTGTACAAACCCTGAAATGAATGATGTAATGCACTCGAGTATTTCTACCACAACAACAAGGTTACAGTCATAACTGCTGTTTTCTGGTGTGTGTCAGCGCTGTTCATGACGCTTCTTACTGGATCTCACAGACAATAGTGTTACAAACATGAAAGTCGCTTAATATGAACTTGTTTATCGAAATATATATATATAAAAAAAAAAACGCTTCAGTTAGCGCCTCTCTGTGTTAACCACTTCCGCACTACTCTAAACAGAAAGTAAAGTCAGGAGTAATTTTTCTTCACCTTATAAACACACACTGACTATGCACTGGAGGTAGTTTCTGAAATAAACAATAACACAGAAATAAATAAACGAAGTGTCTACTGTCACAGTAAAAGTCGCTTTTCAAATTAAACAATATCAACAACTTTCTTAAAACGCGGTCAGCAGAGTAATACTCGATATAAACAGAATATAAAGAAAAATAAACAACTTAAGGTACATTATACAACGTCCACATTATTAAATTAAAGAAATACAGTATATTATAAAGAATCATAAATGTAAGAGAAATATTGCCAATATGAGCAAAATAAGCAACAAAGCTAGCAACATGTTCATGAGATGAACGAATAATCATAAAGTGAAACACCAACGACATTATTACAGACAGTAGTGTCGGCAGTATTCATTACCATCCAGTAACACAAACATAAAGTCCAGAATTACACTTACTTTGTCAGTAACTGTGTGCTGCGAGTACCGTTAGTGATGCAGTTTAAAACGCTTCCTGTAGGAGGCGATCTGTTCAAACCGGAAGCGTGTTTCAGACTGCGCTGACTGACTACTGGTGTGTCTTCTTTTACTGTCTTATTGAGTATACCAATAATTGGCATGAACATCAGAATCCAACAAAAACATCAAAATGCAACAATAAATGAGCAAATAAAGCACTAACAAAATATGAATTCGTTTTTAAATATATATATTAAATGGGAAGCAATCAAACAACTAGGAATAAAAATTGGTGGTCTTATCTCATAAAGTCTATGAGTTTTTGTAGTTTATGAGTGGCACATTTATTTTGCAAGCGAACAGCAGAACTCCAGAGGCCCTGCTTAAAAAAGGAACAAATTGCATGCTCATTAACAACGCAGAACACACATAAGCAGAAACACACACACACACACACACACACACACACACACACACACACACACACACACACACACACACACACACACAGCTGTTTGCTTATTGGTACTCGATATGTAATATAACTTATAATTTTTGTTCTCTTACAGACAGTAACTGAAGTGTAAATTCAATTTGTAGAATTTAAATTGCATGAAAAAAAAAAACGTGAAATAGTAAATAGAGCTCTGCAGCCATCTAGTGGTAAAAGCTGAGATTGTTGAGATTGTTGTCTTTGGACCCCCCAGGTGCTGTCTCGGATATCAACATCAATCTAGATCATATGTCATCAAACATTCATCCTTTTGCTAAAACGTTAGGTGTAATTTTTGACACTGATCTTAATTTTGAAAAACAGATAAGTGCTGTGGTGAGGAACAGCTTTTTTCAACTTAGGCAAATAGCCAAATTAAAATCTATGCTTTCGTTTAAGGATTTATAGATAGTTACCCATGCTTTCATCACTTCTAGACTTGATTATTGCATTTTTTGGGTATCAAGCATTCATAGTTGAATCACTTGCGGTTGGTCCAGAACGCAGCTGCGAGGTTGAAACTTCCCAATTATCTAAGCTAACAGAGTGTGTTAAAAATGTAAATGATTGGATGACAAATAATTTTCTCCAATTAAATTCAGATAAGACAGAGATATTAAATATTGGACCGAAAACAATCTGCAACTAGACGGATGTACTGTTACTTCTACAGTCAGAAATCTGGGTGTTATATTAGACAGCAACTTGTCTTTTGAAAATCATATTTCCAATGTTACAAAAACTGCATTCTTCCATCTTAGAAATATTGCCAAGCTACGAAACATGTTATCTGTTTCTGATGCAGAAAAGCTAGTTCATGCATTCATGACCTCTAGACTGGATTATTGTAATGCACTTCTAGGTGGTTGTCCTGCTTCTTCAATAAACAAGCTACAGGTCGTCCAAAACACAGCAGCTAGAGTCCTTACCAGGTCAAGAAAATATGATCATATTACCCCAATTTTACAGTCTCTGCACTGGCTACCTATTAAGTTCCGTATCATTTACAAATTATCATTACTTACCTATAAGGTTTAGCTCCAGCGTACCTAACTAGCCTTCTACCACGCTACAACCCATCACGCACCCTAAGGTCACAAAACACTGGACTTTTGGTAGTTCCTAGGATAGCAAAGTCCACTAAAGGAGGTAGAGCTTTCTCACATTTGGCTCCCAAACTCTGGAATAGCCTTCCTGATAATGTTCGGGGTTCAGACACACTCTCTGTTTAAATCTAGATTAAAAACACATCTCTTTCGCCAAGCATTCGAATAATGTATCTTTTTAATTGTGAGTGTAGTTGCATCTGATCAAATGCACATTCTTATTCTTTAGCTTGGGTTAAACTAATTAATTTTACTTTGTTGGAACAGCAGCTACGCTAATGATGTCTCTATTTGTTTCTCTGTTTTGGGAACTAGGATTTACACAAGCTCCAGTCTGGATCCAGAACATCTGAGAAGAGATGATGCTGACCCTCAGAGGACCCCAGATGATGCTAACCCTGAATCAACAACAGAACTAACAAATATTGCTACAAGTGTGACTACATCATATAATAATTGCTGTTAATAATGTTCATCGTCTAGCTGACTACGTCTTGTATTAACTTTTTCTAAAAATCCTGTCAAACTTGCACAAACTGACAGTCACCACTTATAAGCTACTACTAAATATTGTAGAAACGTAATTTTCTGTAAAGTTGCTTTGTAACGATTCGTATTGTAAAAAGCGCTATACAAATAAACGTGAATTGAATTGAATTGAATTGTGGATTTGAAACGCTTGAACAAGGGAGTGAAGCGTGAACGTTATATTTTGCCCACACTGGATGATATTACACCTAAGCTGGCAGGAGCCAAGGTTTTCTCCACTCTGGATGCCTCTAGCACTGCTGAACATGTTCCCGGTGAGCAGCTAGTAGTTGCAGATACACTCTCCAGACATCCACTGAAAGACAGTTACGTGCCTGAAACAGAAACGCAAGTAAAGGCATATGTGAACACTATGGTGGCTAGCAAACCAATCAAGTCTTCCAAGCTCCAGGAAATTCGCAAAGTCACACAAAGCGATGCCGAACTTCAAAAAGTAATCACATTCATCCGAAAAGGGTGGCCTCGCAAAATGACGGAGGGTTCACCACTGCATGGATACTATGCAGCCAGAAGTCACTTCTCAGAGTCGGACAGTCTGGTCCTATATCACGACCGCACAGTAGTTCCAGCAGTACTCAGAGCTGGGGTCCTGGACCAACTGCACGAAGGTCACCAGGGCCTCATCAAATGTTGTGAGCGAGCCAAGTTGAGAGTTTGGTGGCCAAACATTGGAGCTCAGATCACAAACAAAGTGAAATTATGTGATTTTTGCACGGAGCACAAACCTACACAAAGATGTGAACCACTGGTAACCCCTCCCCTGCCCAGTGGCCCATGGCAAAGGATTGCTTTTGACCTGTTCGAGTCAGAGGGTAAGACTTTTCTTGTCGCTGTCGATTATTTCTCTAGAGACACTGAGACTGATTCCCTCACCACCATTACCAGCAAGCAGGTTATTAACAAGCTCAAACACATATTTTAAATGGAGCTGCCGAAAGGGCTGTTCGGACTGCCAAGTACATCCTCAAACAGCCTGGACCCCTGCTTAGCCCTTATGGGTTATCGCTTTACACCAATTGCAGCAACAGGTGAAAGCCCAGCACAGCTCATGACTGCTAGACAAATCCGTACTACTGTTCCTGTTCTAGAAAAGACATTGCTGCCACGTCCATTCGACCCGGATCAAGTCTACATGAAGGACGCAACAGCAAAAAGTTCATACAGATTCTACTACAACCGCAGGCATTCGGCACGCGCCTTCCCTGAACTTCACCCTGGTCAAACTGTTAGAGTGAAGCTGGATGGGGAGAAGGGATGGACAACACCTGCCAGGGTCATCAGTAATCCAAGGAGCCAAGATCCCACCTCGTGGAGATGGACAACGGAAACGTGACTCGTCGGAACAGGAGTCACCTCCAGACTGTTCCTGAGACCGAACCTCCTGCGGAACAGCAATGTGCTCAGCCTACAGTGTGTCAGCAGGACAGCAGTTCCCTACCGACAGACGTGACGGCGCCGCTGGAATCACCAGTGAGCCAGAAGGTCCTTCCTCAGGGTCTCCCCTTCCGCTATCCACTCCTGTGAGAAGAACTTCCAGGGGCCGTGAGATAAAGGTGTCTCTTAGCTTTCAAGACTGATGATGTTCAAAAGGGAAGAATAATCTCTTTCAGGACTGAGGGCAGTCTACCCCTGTGACGTCCTGCACCGTTCTGAGACTATTGCTAAGATGTACTGAAAAAATGTTATTTGATAACAAAGTTGTTGCATTTATTTTTGTTATATTATTTAAGAAAATTTAAGATTTAATTAATATTGCAAAATGCAGATGTTTGGGATCTTGTTATTGCTAACTTCTAAAAGGGGAAGATGTTGAGAGATTGTCTTTTGTCCATGTTAAGTTACCGTAGTTTGGGTATGCTGACCACTAGAGGGCACTGTATGATCATTATTGATGGAGTCCAATGGATGGCTGAGGCTGCTCTGTGTTTTAGTAAAATAAAAACGCTCTTGAATAAATAGAACTAACCGTGTCTTACCTGATAATATGACAACATCTGTTTTAAACATTGTTGACTTTTACCAATCAAATAAAATCAGTATTAACAAAATCTTGTCTGTTATCAGAAACCATTTACACTGAAATAACAATTGCATAAATAATCATCATAGAATATATTTTTTAAATCTAACATTTGAATATGAAACGTTGGGGAAAACTAAATGAAACTGTTCTGTCTGAATCTAAACCCCCAGCAGGAGGCAGCAAGAGTAATACAAGAATCATTACAGAAATCATTTCACTTTCTCTTTCTCAAGAGCATTGCATTTATAATGAACCACGTGGACTTCCCAGACAGCAAGCAGTTTCGGCCCAGGTCTGGCCCACATCTGGCCCACATGGATTTCATGCGGGCCAGATGTGGGCCGGATCTGGGCCAACACTATGTTGCTGTCTGGGTTTAGAAGAATTCCCAGTTGTATGTCACAGAAATATAAATATTAATATAGTGAATTACTGGAGTAAATTTACATTGTGATAATCCTCAAAACTTGCATTTTTAAAACATTAACATTAATCTAACAATTTCTTAAACGCTCTCAGAATGATTACTAGCATGAATAGAGATAATTCATCTGTCTCACTAAACTATAAAGAGTAAATTATTAATGTTGTTCTCAGATAAATTAATTTTACACATTTTAATACAAGCATAAATATGACTCATTGTTTGAGTCATAGTCATCATGAGTCATAAGTGAACTATCTTTGTGTCGAGTGGGGTGGAGCCGAGAGTTTTTGGAACAGGAGTGTGGCCGGTCTCGAGTCCCACGGAGGAATCTTGTTTTAAAGACCAAATTTCATTTTTAATGGTCCCTCATTTTTAATTATTAGCTTTAGGAGTTTTTGCAAGAGTAAATGTATTATCTCAACAGTACATTTATTTAATGTTGCCTTCTAAAATTACATAAATTACATAATATTAAATACATTACATCTGTTAGGGCTGCTGGGAGAAAAAGGGACCCAAGAGCAGATTCGCAGTTTGCCAAAATTTATTGAACAAAAACAGGCAATAGTCCAAAACAAAGACAGTAGTCCAAAACAAAGGCAATAATCCAAAACAAACGCTGACAATCAGCAACCCGGGAAGGACTCCAAAAACTGGACTGTGTACGGGACTGGGTACACCAAAAAGACAAAAAACAAGATTAAATGAACAAACAGGGCATGACAACTAGGCACAACTTGAGCACAATAGTTTTAAGGACAGTAGTGAAACGGATGGTAGCCAAGACACACTGACAGAGAAGCACAGAAAGAGAGAAGCATAAGTATAGAAGAAAATCAATGTGAAATTGAGAGACAGGTGTGTGTGTGTGAGCTGGAACACTAATTAGGATGAGGTGCAGCTGTGAAGACAGAGTGAGTGGAATTAACCACTTTAGACATAACACAACAGAAGTCCTGATGATCAAACCAGTGTCCTGACAGGACCCCCCGCCCCAGGAATGCCACCAGGCTTTCCAGGTTGAGGGGCAGATCGATGGTAATCCTCAATAAGAGAGCGGTCCAGAATGTCCCGAGTCGGGACCCAACATCTCTCCTCTGGACCGTACCCCTCCCAATCAACCAGGTACTGGTATCCCCTGCCCCGCCGCCTGGAATCAAGAATCCTCCTAACGGAAAAAGCGGGAGCACCCTCAACTATCAAGGGAGGAGGGGGTAGGGGTTTAGGGGAAGATGATGAAGAGAGAGAACGAATAAAAGGCTTGACACAAGACACGTGAAACACTGGATGCACTCGACGAAGAGGATGCGGAAGCCGAAGCCGAACCGCCACCGGACTGAGCACCTTAACAATGGGGTATGGCCCAATGAACCGCGGTGCCAACTTCTTGGAGGGCACCTTAAGAGGCAGGTTCTTGGTGGAGAGCCATACCTTTTGCCCACAGATGTATCTGGGTGCCTCAGCCCGACGACGATCCGCCAATCTCTTGGTGCGTTCCCTAGTTCTCAGAAGCGCTTCCCTGGCCCTCCTCCAGGTTCGCCGGCATCGACTGATAAATGCCTGAACTGAGGGAACCGCAGCTTCGGAACTCTGTGAAGGAAACAGAGGGGGTTGATATCCGAGACAGCAAAAGAAAGGAGACAATCCAGTAGACGACACCGGCAATGTATTGTGCGCATACTCAACCCACGTAAGCTGCTGGCACCAGGACGAGGGATTATGTGAAGCCAGACAACGAAGGGTCCTCCCAAGGTCCTGGTTCGCACGCTCGGTCTGGCCATTGGTCTGTGGGTGGAATCCTGACGACAGGCTAGTGGTAGCACCAATCTGTCGACAGAACTCCCTCCAGAAGTGGGAGACGAACTGGGGTCCCCGGTCAGAAACCACGTCCTCCGGAAGACCATGGATCCGAAAGACGTGGTCCACGACCGCCCGAGCAGTCTCCCTGGCAGAAGGAAGTTTAGGGAGAGGGATAAAGTGAACCGCCTTAGAAAAGCGGTCCACTACAGTGAGAACAACCGTATTGCCACTGGACTCTGGTAAACCACACACAAAGTCCAGTGCAATATGAGACCAGGGACGAGATGGGACAGGAAGAGGTTGGAGCAAACCAACGGGTACAGAACTAGAGGACTTGTTTTGGGCACAGACCGAGCAGGCGACCACAAAATCACGAACCTCCCCCCCCATGCCTGGCCACCAAAAACGCTGACGAATGGCAGCCAACGTTCTCCTCACTCCTGGGTGACAGACCAGTTTGGAGGCGTGACCCCACTCCAGAACCTCTGGCCGAACCAACTCCGGAACAAACAGCCGACCCACCGGGCCCCCCTCTGGCACCTCTGCCTCCGACTGAGCCAGCCTGACATGCTCCTCGATGCCCCAGGTGACGGACCCCACCACACAACCAGGTGAAATAATGGTGTCTGGTGGAGTTGCATCCTCCGGGGCAGTGAATTGACGGGAGAGCGCATCAGGCTTAATGTTTTTGGAGCCTGGTCGGTAAGACAGGGTAAAATTAAAGCGACCAAAGAAGAGTGCCCAGCGAGCCTGCCTGGAATTTAGTCGTTTGGCAGTTTGGATATATTCCAAGTTCCGATGGTCGGTCCAGACCAGAAACGGCTCCGCCGAGCCCTCCAACCAGTGGCGCCACTCCCCCAAAGCTAGCCGTACAGCCAGCAACTCCCGGTTGCCGATGTCGTAGTTCCGTTCTGTGGGGGACAATCGGTGTGAAAAATAAGCGCAAGGATGTATTTTATTGTCAAGAGGGGATCGTTGAGATAAAACCGCTCCAACACCTACCTCTGACGCATCAACCTCCACAATAAACTGCCGGGAAGGGTCCGGAGTTATTAAAATAGGTGCGGATGAAAACCGCCTCTTAAGTTCATCAAAGGCTGCCTGAGCAGCTAAGGACCAGCAAAACGGTTTCTTTGTGGAGGTTAATGCTGTCAGAGGAGCCGCCACCTGGCCGAAATTACGGATAAACCGCCTGTAGAAATTAGCAAATCCAATAAAACTTTGCAGAGATTTACGGTTGCCAGGGGTGGGCCAGTCAGAGACGGCCTTTACCTTCGTAGGGTCCATGCAGATCCCCTCCACCGAGATGATGTGGCCCAAGAACGGAACTGACTGGTTGTGGAAGGAACACTTCTCCACCTTAGCAAACAGTTGGTTCTCTAGCAACCGCTGCAGCACTCGTCTGACGTGCTGAATGTGTACCTGGAGTGAACGAGAAAAAATTAGGATGTCATCCAGATACACAAAGACAAATTTGTTGATCATGTCTCTCAGCACGTCATTGACGAGCGCCTGGAAGACGGCTGGGGCATTAGTCAAACCGAAGGGAAGGACCCTGTACTCAAAATGCCCTGTGGGTGTATTAAAAGCCGTCTTCCATTCATCCCCCTCCCTGATCCGAACCAAATGATAGGCATTGCGAAGGTCCAACTTCGTGAAGTACCTTGCCCCCTGCAGGATCTCAAAGGCTGATGACATCAAAGGTAGGGGATACCTATTCTTAATGGTGATGTCATTCAGCCCCCGATAATCAATGCAAGGACGCAAGGAACCATCCTTCTTCTTCACGAAGAAGAACCCCGCCCCCGCCGGAGAAGAGGAGGGACGAATAACACCGGCCGCCAGAGACTCAGACAGATACCGCTCCATGGCCGCCCTTTCAGGACCGGACAAGGAGAACAATCGCCCCCTAGGAGGAGAAGTGCCAGGGAGAAGATTGATGGCACAATCATAGGGACGGTGTGGAGGGAGAGATGCGGCCCGGGAATGACTGAAAACCGCCCGCAAATCATGGTAGACCTCAGGAACACTGGAGAGATCAATCGGCTCCTCCTGCAACACAGGAAAAGAAGAGACAGAAGACAAGGCAGACACAAGACAATGGGCATGACAATAGGGACTCCATGATAGGATGGTGCTTTCAGACCAATTAATGTGTGGATTGTGAGTGGTTAACCAGGAATGGCCTAAGACCACCGGAGTGAGGGGTGAGCGAGTGACAAAGAATACTATTTCCTCTCTATGATTACCAGATGTGATTAATTGTAATGGAACTGTGGCCTGAGAAATGGTGGTAAGTTCGCGACCATCTAAAGCATGAGCAGTGAGGACAGGAGAGAGAGATTGAAAAGAAATGCCCTTCTTCAAAGCCCAAGAAAAATCTATAAAATTCCCCTCAGCTCCTGAATCGATGAGAGCAGAGAGTTGATGAACTGCACCTTCATAAGTGACTGAGACAGGAATCATAGAGCGCGAACCAGTAGACGGGGTGGTGGAAGTAGCGCTCGCCAGAACCCCCTTTCTTACTAGCGAGCGTTGGCTTTTGCCGGACAGGAAGAAGCAAAATGTCCATGACGGCCACAGTAGAGGCATAATCCTTTGGAAAGACGTTTCTGTTTCTCCTCTGCAGATAACCGGTACCTGCCCAACTGCATAGGTTCCGGAGCAGATAAGGGAACGGGAGTATCGGACCCCGAAAAGGCAGACACAGGGTTTACAAAGGGCAAGAATGTAGAAGCCCGAGCTCTCCGACGAAGATCCCGTCGATTATCCAAACGGATAGCCAGGTCAACAAGTTCATCTAGATGTTCAGGAAGATCGTGAGCATACATCTCATCCCTTATCTCATCCTCCAGGCCTTCCGTGAACCTGGCTGCCAGTGCTGCATCATTCCACTTACTGGACGCAGCCAGAGTGCGAAACTCGATAGCGAAGTCCGCCACCGAACGCCTCCCCTGATGAAGTGCTGCCAACAGCCGCGATGCCTCTTTACCGAGTGCTGAGCGGTCAAATATCTTGACAAATTCCGCTTTGAAGCTGGCGAACTCCATACAACATGCTGCCTTAGCAGCCCATACAGCAGTGGCCCATTCCCGAGCCCGACCGGTAAGAAGGGAGATGACAAATGCCACCTTGGCTGAATCTGAGGCATAAGTGAGGGGTTGCAGAGAGAAAATCACCTCACATTGTATAATAAATGATCGACATTCCGTAGGCTCACCGGAGTAATTGGGAGGATTGTTGATGCGTGGTTCAGGGGTGACTGAAGAACGTCCGGTGGCTGTTGACAGTAGGTTACGTTCAGTCTCCATCCGGCGAATGGTTTCAGTTAGCTCAGAGACTTGACTGGCTAAAGTGTCCATGGCATGATGAGCTGCCGCCAGCTTTCCCTGATGCTGTCCGAGCAGCACACCCTGCGCTTCCAAAGCTGAGCGAAACTGCGATTGATCTGCTGGATCCATCCTGGTCAGTGTGTACTGTTAGGGCTGCTGGGAGAAAAAGGGACCCAAGAGCAGATTCGCAGTTTGCCAAAATTTATTGAACAAAAACAGGCAATAGTCCAAAACAAAGACAGTAGTCCAAAACAAAGGCAATAATCCAAAACAAACGCTGACAATCAGCAACCCGGGAAGGACTCCAAAAACTGGACTGTGTACGGGACTGGGTACACCAAAAAGACAAAAAACAAGATTAAATGAACAAACAGGGCATGACAACTAGGCACAACTTGAGCACAATAGTTTTAAGGACAGTAGTGAAACGGATGGTAGCCAAGACACACTGACAGAGAAGCACAGAAAGAGAGAAGCATAAGTATAGAAGAAAATCAATGTGAAATTGAGAGACAGGTGTGTGTGTGTGAGCTGGAACACTAATTAGGATGAGGTGCAGCTGTGAAGACAGAGTGAGTGGAATTAACCACTTTAGACATAACACAACAGAAGTCCTGATGATCAAACCAGTGTCCTGACAACATCACATTTAAAGTTTCCATAGCTATCGTCGCTCTGTTGAGAATGTCTCTAGTCTTAATCAACTCCAATAATTCAACTTTAATAAGAAAGGTTTGGGGTTAATCAACTGAAAGTTCTGGGATTAGCTAACAGTAAGTTCACTGTGTTTTCTGGAATACACCCGGCTAAATATCTATATTAATGATTAAATCAATATACAGGATGTCATTTTGAATGAAACCATCCAAGTGTCATTATCTTATGGCAACATATCTTCTGGTGCAAGCTTTATTACTGATAGAGGATTATAAAGGTAAAATATGATACAGTATATCATGTACAGAGATTAAAGCTTAAACTGTAGAAATGATGCAGTAAACTATAACATCTACAGCTGTGTGTTACAAACACTTTCTCTCTTTAGAAAGAGGTTGTTCCTTTTGTCTAACAGCAGAATATTTATCAAATTCAGACACTTATTGAGTCGTGTATGTCTTTTATTATCAGTTTATTAGATAAGATATGCAGTAGTAGATGAATGTGTTATACTGTATGGTTTTTCATATAGTGCATATTTTTATATATAAATTGCTGTATGCCACACTATATTCATTTAAAACACTGAAAATAATGATTTATTATTTCTTCACAATGTATTATAAACTTTAGAGAATAGTTAAATATGAACTGGAATTAAATTATTTGTATAATCTGTACTACTGAAGGAATAACACTGATTTATTATATTGTTAATCCAGAGCTTGTTGAAATGACCTTTTGTAAAGTTCTGCCTGAGATACTCTAACCAACAGATCTTCATCCTGGCAGACGTTTTCAGAAGTGTTTCAGTGACCTACTGCTGCGTTTGCATGCGCGACCTTGAAGTGTGAAGCATACTTTATTGTCCTGTCTGCTGTCTGTGAAAGTCAGTAGTTAAGCTTTGAGTCTGTAACACAACGTAATTTCCCAGCAGCTCCAGAACTGTGTGGTCATGTGACATTTACAGCTCCGGTGATTGGCTCAAGTCAAATGTAGCAGAAGAAAGCCAGATAACATTGTAACACTATTAAATACAATGCATAGTGAATATTACTTCTTGTTAGTGTGAAAATACAAATGTATATTGTACAAAATAAAAATGGTATAAAATAATTTACAAATATGACTATATATTTGCATGAATATATTGTGGCTCAGTGGGAGGCAGTGTTGTCTCACAGTAAATGATTACAGTGTGAGAACTGGTTTAGTTTGTAGTTTTTCTGTGATTGTACTTGGTCTCTTGTCTTATCTTGTGTTTCCATCAGCTACCTCAGTTTCCTCAATCCAAAGGTGAACTGAAGTCATTTAACAAGATGTGTGTTTGTTTTGTTTGTACTTGGTCTTGTCTTATCTTGTGTTTTCACAGAGTGTCTCCATGTCTTAAATGATATAAATCACTGTCAAATCCAGGGAACTGTGATGTGCTGAGTGTTGTCAGTAAAGTGCAGAATACAGACACAGATCCGAGGAAGAGTCTGTTTCTGATCAGATGAGTCTGAGAAAGAGTGCAGGATCTGAACAGACTGAGTTAATGGAGTCTGTGTGATGATCTTCAGTCATTAGTAGCTGGACTCTCCTGATGATGATGATGATGATGATGAAGATCAGGTCTTCAGCTGCTGGTGTCTCACTGATGTTATGTGTTCTTGAGAACACGATGAAGAGTTTTGGTTTGATTTGACAGCAGAATCATCTGGATCATCTCAGACTAGAAATCACAAATATATATCAGATTATCCTCAAATACATTGTTTGGTATTTATAATGTTTATAATGTTCTTGAACAAGAACCAATCTGTCAATTACACACAATCACACATCTGTAAAAATTAATTCATCTGTGACTGCAGAACATCTGATGAATCTGATAAATGTGAAAATGATTTCTAGCAAAACTAAAAGGTCCACAATAAACACACACTTACGCTTTGGTTTTAATTTCTCCATACTCTTCCATCTAACAAGTCTTTTTCTTCTTTTCTCTTGTGATCCACAGGTTTGTGTCTCATTTCTATCCTCCATTTCTCTCTCTGTGCTGTTGTTTCTTCCTCGTCTGTGGTTTCTAATGATCCAGCAGTTTTCTCTCATTACTCCTGTTCTACACAACATCTGAATCTGTTAAAACACACAGATCACAAACACATTGTGTTAAAACACATCAGTTAAAGCCAGTGGGTTCAGTTCAGGAGCAAGTTCAGATGATACTGTCTTCTGTGTGTTTATAGCAGTCACATAATTATCAACAGTTAACTGGAAATAAACTGACTCCCAGCTGCAATGTACTAACATTTAAATTCATAATTTGACACAATTCACTTACTATGCTGTACATACATTGTACTTATAAGGATATAATAATAATAATCATAATAAAACTTCATTTTGAAATTAATGGAATTTATTTCTGTAAATCCATCTGGAAATATACTGATAACCTTATAACTAC
Organism: Carassius gibelio; assembly: GCF_023724105.1. NCBI lineage: Eukaryota > Metazoa > Chordata > Actinopteri > Cypriniformes > Cyprinidae > Carassius > Carassius gibelio. The sequence goes on along the minus strand of NC_068416.1, from coordinate 28,244,945 downwards.
CACTTAACCCACTCTTAACCATAACCAGACCACTAAACCTGTCTAACCTAACCATATCAGCCTCAACAGCATTACAGTATGAAGATAAAGTACACTGTACATGACTATTAGTGCTTTTGGTGTAACTACATCTGAAAGACACCTAATATAACGTAGAAGCAGAAAACTAATTCAAGACACAGTTAATCATTCAGTTTTGAGTTTAGCTCTCAAAAGACAGAAGAGAGGAAAATGAAAGGTACACTTTACCCTAAAATCATCATTCTGTCATTTGTTTACATTGATCACTCATGATTAGTTGTAGTATGATGTATGCATATGGTAAGTGTGCATTTTGACATTTCACTTTCATACTAAAATCCATCAGTAATGAATGAATGAATTAATAAAAACTTCACAAAAAAAGAAAAGATAAATAAACATGTTTTAATTACCTTGTCACGAGCTGAGGAGATGAAAGATACAATATCTCTGCTGTGTTTGAGCTTTATGAGCTTCAGTATAAGGATCTGAACCTTTATAACCACAGACTCAGCACAACCAGCCAATCAGAGCTTGGTTTCAGGAGGTTGCTCTTGCTGATTGGTTGGTTCACAGCACAGAAAACAGAACAAAGAACCAGTCCACATTTCAAAGTACACAATTCTAAACTGAACCTAGCTGATTTTTTTTTTATATATATATTTCTTTGTTTTGAAATGTTGAGACAGCTATGTTACCTATTGGAAAAGTGCGGTATCTATAATTCAACCAAAAGTCAAATTTATTTTCATTATTTTCCTTTCTTTTGCACACACATATTTCAAGTAAAACTTAAGAATGGAATTAATTAAATTATGTAATACACAAAGTAGACAGTCTGTTATTTTTTAAAGATAATATGCTCATTCAATAAAATGAATAGCTAAATGATCTCAGAGAGCTCAATACATGGTGCACCACACACAATGAAGGTAACAATCAGTAAACAGTGTCTGAGTGTGAATGGGTCATTTTGAGTAGAAAAAAAAAAAACTCCTAAAAACAAAACTAAAAAAAAAAAGCAACCATAAAACAGTGTAAATACTACTCGAAGAAAGTTAAATAAAATAAGCTTTTTAATTATTCATGCCCCAGGGCATGATGGGAAATACAGGATCATAACTGCAATTTACCTAAAGAATCCTTTTAAACAGAACAAACAATTAAAGCTGCAAGCAGCGATGAACGGGCCCTCGCACCCGGGCTCACCACCCGGTGCCCATAGGAGGAACCGTGAACGTTGGGCCATATGCTTATAAAATAGTAAATATTTTTGCCACATTTCCTGCTGCCACATGTGGCGTTATGATTATAACTGAATATCGTCATGTAAATGTCTTTAGGCCAGGACTCTTACCAAACATGCAAAGTTTCAGGCAGATCAGACATCTCATGTTTAAGTTAGTATGAAATAAGTCATTCCTGTTGCCAGCAGGCGTCGCCATACTTATAATTGAATATTGGACTTTAGTTGTGTTCAGGCCAGGACTCTTATAAAACATGTGAAGTTTGGGTCAGATTGGGAATTGTATGCATGAGTTACAACAACTTCCTGTTTCATTGTATTAATAGCATCCTTTAGCACATAGTAAGTGTTGTTAGAATGTTTGAAAATATTTCTAGCATGATTAGCACACAATGGCAAATTGTATGGTGTTGCAAATAATGCATAAAATTGTTAAACATGACACCTGTTCCTGTTGCCAGCAGGTGGGGCTATGACTATAACTGAATACGGGCATGCTGATGTGTTCAGTACGGGACTCTTGTCAAAAGTTTGGGGCAGATCGGACGTTGCTAGCTTGAGTTACAACAACTTCCTTATTCAATGCCTTAGTAGAATGCTTTAACACTTAGCAAAGTGTTGCTAGCATGTTTTATTATGCCTCTAGCATGTTGCCAGCCTATTTAACACTTATTGACAATTTTTAATTTGTTCTTAGAAGTCCATAACAGTGTTAACCTTGTCACTTCCTGTTACCAGCAGGTGGCGCTATGACTATAACTGAATTTGGCCATGGGTGTTTGTTCAGGACAGAACACCTATCACATGTGTGAAGTTTGGGGAAGATCGGACATTGCTTGCCTGAGTTACAGCAACTTCCTTTTCACTACATTATTAGCATGCTTTAGCACTTAGCTAATGTTGCTAGCATGTATTAGTATGTATCTAGTATGTTGCCAGCCTATTTAACACTTGTTTACACTTTTTAATATGTTCCTAGGAGTCTGTAACAGTGTTAACCTTGTCACTTCCTGTTACCAGCAGGTGGCGCTATGACTATTACTGAATTTGGTCATGGGTGTTTGTTCAGAACAGAACACCTATCACACGTGTGAAGTTTGGGGAAGATCGGACATTGCTTGCCTGAGTTACAGCAACTTCCTCTTTCACGGCGAAACATCAAACTTTGTCAGGCCGCCAGGGACACACCCCTTGACGAAAACTCAATTGTGACTGGTAAAGAATGAATTTCATTTGTTCATTCTCTGGAGTGGGGATAAACATACGTCTGTTAATTTGCTCACACACACACACACACACACACAAACACACATTTTGTGAAAAGTGGGGACATCCCATTGGCGTAATGGTTTTTATACTGTACAAACTGTATATTCTATGGCCCTTCACCAACCCTACCCCTAACCCTAACCCTCACAGGAAACTTTGTGCATTTTTACTTTCTCAAAAAAACTCATTCTGTATGATTTATAAGCGTTTTGAAAAATGGGGACATGGGTTATGTCCTCACAAGTCACCCTCTCCTTGTAATACCTGTGTCATACCCATGTCATTATAGAGCTGTGTCCTGATATGTCACAAAAACAAGAGCACACACACACTCACACACACACACACACACACATGAATGTGCACGTACAGACATGCACACACACACAAAGGCACACATGCACAAAAACACACAAAATATGCTCATACACTCCCCATATTCACACATATTTATTGTTGCAGTCATTCATTTAAAATAAAACTGTTGTTGTGGCATATCACTTGGAGTACCCTTAGTTTTTGTATATTTTGTCTACCTGTTACAACTTACCCCAGTATGTGTTACAACCTACCCCAGTAGTGGGGTAGGTTGTAACAAAGGACCACCTTGTATTTGTCATCATCTCACAAAGTCTGTGATATAGTTGAATAAATTTAAATTGTTGCCATTTATAGTATAAACATGTGGGTACTTTGCCTAGAAGTTTTAGACGTTTAGCCCACAAAAAAAGGTTATTTTAGGCGCTGAAGAAAAAAGTGTTACAACCACACCCGGTCTCCCCTAATGAAGAAACGAAGTTACGTTTAAGTTATGTTTTTCCTTTGTTTTATTTTGTTATTTGCAATGCCAGATGGACAATAAATGGATTGGCATATCCGACTTTTGTTCGCCATATTTCTCTTTCCTATCAGTTTAATTATCCTGCAAGTTTTTATTTCTCCATATTTGCTCTCCGATGCCATATTGTCTTGTAAATTCTGCCTTTGTTCTGTTTCTGTTCCAAAACGTTCAGAGATTCAATGTAGAGTTAAGAGAAGTTTTAATTTGTTGTTCATATTGCGTAATACAGGTTTACATTGCACAAACATAAATGTCCAGATTGAGATTAATTAATGAATACAAATAACTATACAAAACAATAAAAAAGATGTTTTAATTAAAAAAGTGTTTTAATTACCTTGTGTTGAGCCAATAAGAGGAATCATCATGCAGCTCTGACATCTGAACTACATGGGGAGCCTTTTTAAATGAACAAAAGGAGGAACTTCAATCCTACTTCTCTATTTTAATATGACCGAAATCACACACTTAACTCACGCCTCAGTTTCTGTTCCACAACCTTTGTCCTGTCACGATGTATAATACACTCTAAAAACTGCTGGGTTGAAAACAACCCAATTTGGGTTATTTTGACAACCCAGCGCTGGGTCAAAAAGGGACGAACCCAGCGCTGGGTTGTTTTAACCCAACCAGTTGGGTTATCATATTTAACCCAGCCTGCTGGGTTGCCTTTTTTATGGTTTAAAATGACTATATTGCAGGGTTTAAAAAAACAGAGCGGGTGTTTTTTTTATCACTGTATTTCAGAAGGAAAACTACTGTATTTAGAAAATGTTCGATATCATTTCGCATGTGCTTGATAAGGCAGCGTTTGTGAGCTCAGCACCGCTCTGCAGCCGTTACCGGAGAAACCTACCTCCCGCTCTTAGCGCCTCCTGCTGGCAGAAAATAAACTCGCAGAGTGCAGCCATGTGGGGAAACAATGCATTTCTACGTTAAAATTAACCCAAATTGAGCTAGGCATTAAACCTACAAATGTTGGTCATTTTAAATATAACTTTTACACACAAATAATAATTACCAAAAGGAAAATATTTATTAAAAACAAGAGAAAAGTCAAAAAGTAACATGTTAGAAGAAATGCAGAAAAGGATGGCATTAACAGCTACAGAGTTCATAAACATAGCATTGAACATTTGATGAATATAACTTAAGATCAAATTGGACTTTGTTCAATTGTATATATTGTAGAAAAATATACGAAAACACAATAAATTTACAATTAGTTAGTTTTTTTTCCAACTATTCTGGCATGACAGTACACAAATAAATCACAACATTAACTTTGATATTATAACCTTTAACAGATGCATGTGTGTGTGTGTGTGTGTGTGTGTGTGTGTGTGTGTGAAAGAATGTTAGCAGGTCTATGAATGACAGAGTGTAAACTTTTCTACTAAACACAGAAAAAGCATTTAACTTTTTTTTTTTTAACAAATTATACACTTACAGTTTGTTTCATAGTCCATTAATACAGATCATGCATCACGGTCAATTTTCATGATCTCTTTAGCATAACTGATGTAATCATGAAGAAACCCCATCAGCACAACATCTGACATCATCTACATCATCCAGGGCAGCGTCCTCCTTTAAAACCACCGCTGCATCAGTTTAGGGGAAAGAAGATTCTCCTCTCTGACCAGGATTCATCCCAGTCACCGCCTGTTCTTCATCAGTGGCCTAAGAGAAACAAATTTGAAAAAATTAAACATTTAATTAAACTATCCATTTTCAGGTAGAGGTGTATTCACATCCGTAAGGATAGGTAAATAATCGGTGTTAAAGTTTCAACACTTTGTGCGGTTGTTTAATGTCTGTCTATCACAGCTCTCATGAAGTCTATAATGGCAGCACTAGTGTGAGGACATGCGATATTGTTTGAATAAATATTGCTTTCAGAAAGCTTCTTTACTGAAACATTAAAACAGACATGACATTCACATACCTCACAAATGTTCATGTACATGGAGGGCTGCTCTCGAAACAATTGGTTCACCAAATAATTATAATGTTTATAATTTACTCTCCCCATGTTTTTCCAGACTCATACAAAATCTGCAATTTTTTTGGAAAACGTATGAATATATTTAATTTTATCTTTTTGTGTCCCCCATTGCTGGTCTGGGAGACCAGTATTTTATTTTGAACATACATGTTTGCTATCATATAATTTAAGATGTATTCATATATAAATATCAGAATTTACTTCTACAATAACTCTATATTTATGAAGCTTGAAAATACTGATTATCTAAACTATAAATGGATTAACAAATATTATGAGAAAACTAAAAATATATTAATTTATGTTGTAAAGACAGACAAAAGTCTTATAGGTTTGGAATGACATGAGGGCAAGTAAATGATTTTTTTGTGTGAACTTTACCTCTAAGAGCGAAGACCAAGAATAATGACTCTCCAAATCAGACAAGACAACTCCAAACTTGGTTTGATTTCTGCAATAAAAAACACAGACATCAATGGTCTTAATGAAATGAGCACGTAATCACACTGTTGTTGCATCAAAATGTGAAGTAAACTGGCAGGAGACAACAGAAAAATGTATTTTCTAAAAATAACTTACATAAAATCTCAAGGGAATGATGATCTCCCATGTCTCTTGCTTTTAACATCTACAAAAACAAAAAACAAACATTATTTTACTCTAAGTAAAAAAACAACAACTGATAACATGAAATTATGAAGTTTACTTGCCTTAAACGATCTTTCCCTCTCTTCAGAAGAAGCTGAGAAAACCACCTCCTCACACAAGCAGACTTCTGTGTCCTTAACTCCAGTTAGTTTGAGTTCTGCAAAGAGGGGCATCAATGGTTTCAATAAAATATTAACATATACATACATATATAAAATCACACTGTTTTTGCATCAAAATGTGAAGTTAACAGGCAGGACACAACAGAAACATACATTTTCTAAAAAAAAAAAAGTAATAATAATTTAACTTACATCAGTCTCAAAAGAATGAAGTTATCTTGTCTCTGGATTTCAACATCTAAAAAAAAACACACATTATTTTAGTCTTAGTAAAAATAAAGATAACTTGATGTTATTCTGAAGTTTACTCTCCTTAAACCGTCTGTCCCTCTCTTCAGAAGAACACCTCCTCCTCATCCTCACACAGGTCTGAGACTCCTCACACAAACAGCTTCTGTGTCTTTAACTCTCAGCGCGAGGACAATGAAGACAGGAGCTGGACAAGTCTGAAATATTACATGTAAAACATACTTTTAACAGTTACCACTTCAACAGCCTCAAAATAATTATGCTAGTCTTTACTACACAATGCCGTTTCCTTTAGGAGACAAACATACATTCAGTTTAACCGCGAAAAAAAAAGACAAATTCACATGAGCGTAACCGTGACCATAACCGTCTGTTAACGCCTCAAAGAGAACAGATAATGTAAAATCTTATGTAAATATGACAAAATACATTCACAGACGTTATATTAAAAGTACATCCTCCGTTCAATAACGTTACATGAGGCAGTTAAGACCTCCGTGTCCGAGGCGAAAACCGCGTCCGTTTTTTTTATATAACGTTAGATATAACGTTAAGCTCCTTTGTTTCCGCCTTTCATAAAACCTTCCGCCTTTCATACAACCGGGTAAACAATAAAAGATAACTTTACATTTTGAATATTTAACGTTACTTACCATAGTCTTTCACTCGCTTCTCGCTTCTATCACGCTGAGAAAATGGCGGCTGCTCGCACTGGAGAGACGTACGATTTTGACGTGACGTGCGTGCTCTCCTTCACGTCCGCGTCCTCAACCCACCCCGCTGGGTTAAAAAAAAGAGTTATTTTCAACCCAAACTTGGGTTAAAACATCCCAAAGTCCTATCCAACGGCCTCAACCCAGCAGTTGGGTTGAAAAAACAACCCAGCGTTTTTTAGAGTGTAGAACAATCATTATATCTGCACTGTTTACGTTACTGGTTTGCTCTCTACCATGTGCTGCTTTACTTATCTTTCTTTTTACATGATTTGTATAGTTTTAATGTTTTATTATCTGTATTTAATGTTCTGCTGTTAATGTTATCTGTGTGCACCAAGGGTCTGAGAGTAACACAATTTCAATTCTCTGTATGTATCTACTGTACATGTGGAAGAATTGACAATAAAGCAGACTTGACCTGCTATGACATTTACATTAGAGACCAGCGGAATTTCAAAAGAACAAATACAATAGAATAAAAACATACAAAATTAAACAAACTGTGCTTTAATGTTTTTTTATGCAAGTCTCGAGCAGTATGATTATTTCATTTATTCACTATACCATTTACTAATAATGTCTCATTTCAGTTTATTTTTGTATTTATTGCAGTTTATATGAAAAGGTTCATGTAGCGTGGTACAGAAATGAATAATCAAATGTAAAATAAAATATAGCCCGCTGTCACTTTAAGTGCCGTTAAACGCGTATTTTCATTCTCAACTCTTTACATTCATTTATTACATGACCGACGAACGTATACATGAATGATAACTAAGCGCAGCATTTTGACACATTTTTGCGTGTTTTGGAGCGTTTAAGAGCGCACCTTGAGTAAAATATGACTTTAAATGTCCGTGTTCTGTTCTGTTTCTGGGAGCTTATATCTTACTGAGCAGCGCAAGTCCTCTTTCACGCTTTTAAAAACAGAATAAATATACTTCGATCATTCAAGCATGTCCCATTTTGCAAATGTTACTTTACACGATTTTACTGATTTGCACGGGAAATTGGGCTTTTATGGAGGAACGAAAGCGTAGCCCTAAAATAAGGACATTAATTTGTAGGTCCTACGTTGAATCTTAAAAGTATATAGCCTACAATGTGTACAGGGTACTTGCAAATAATATAATATTATTAAAATACTTGAGTGTACCTAAAGAGAGACACATCCATGACTGTTTCTGTCAATTCTGTGCTGAATGTTTGTAATATTGTAATCATTGTTTGTTTCTATATTTCTTGTTGATTTAAGTATGGGAGAAACACATGAAGACAGAAGAGTAAAACACTGAGCCTTGAGCAGCTGCAGTGAAATAAGAGAGAACAGATGAATATCAGTCAAGATACAAACAGTGGATGATATGGGACTCGACATCACAGGCTTTACCAGCTTTACTTACATTTATTAGAAACATTTATTCATTTTAATTACAAATCTGCTGCTTGAAACACCGCTGCTTGATCAGGTCTTCTGTGTGATTACAGAGTAAAAATCTGTGAAAGGGAAAAACATGTTGGAAACTGCGTTCTGAAACCAGAGGTGAGTCAAAACCACAGCACTGTGGGGGAAACAGAGTCAGTAAATGACACACAAACCACAAACCACTTGTTTAACAGCATGAATAACCTAAAGACCATGTAGATGTGTTTATTCGTTATTGAACTTTGTGTCATCTAAATCATCCTTACATATTTACTGATTGTTCTTTTTTTTTTTTTCATGTCATAAAGTTCCAGATTACTCAGATGAATCAGACGTCCTGCAGTCACAGAAGACTGTTTACAGATCCGTGAGATTGAATAACTAAAGGATGAATTATAAATTGAGAACATAAAACCCTATAAATCCAGCACAAGAATAATCTGATATATGTTTGTGATTTCTAGTCTCTTGTGAAGACCTGGACATTATCCTTGATCACCACATCAGCTCCTGAACTCATCTGATCACAAACAGATCTGTGTCTCACTGCTGCACTTCACTGACATCATTCTGCATGAACACTCAATCTCTGCTTCTGTCTTGTTTTACCCCAATATTCTTAACATATATATTTTTTCTGAGTTATTAACTGAATAAGATTCATCTAGCCACAATTTCCTTTGGCATTAAAGACAAATACTTGTATTTCTGTGTAGCAGCTTTGAAATGAGATGGATAGTGACAAATGCTCTAAAAATAAAATGACAATCAAGAATGTTTGTATCACACTGTTAGCATAAACTGCTAAATGAGTCTAAAGCTGACAACAACAAAATGAAAACAACTGTTAAATCTTGTATTATTACACATCGCATTGAAGTACATCTTATCAGTTCTTATTTTTCCCAGTGTAATATTCATGTTTTTCTTCCAGCATTTCAGTCATTGCTCACAATAAATGAGCTCTGTCACACTTTCTCTGCTTGCACCACTCTTCTCTCCTCTTATGAAATATGAGAGCACCAGAATGAATTATGGCTTCTACAGTCCCTTATTTTTATTTTCAGTTCATTCCTAGGTTACAAAGTAGCTTTTTGTCACCATGGTCACTGATTAAAACTGTTAGTTAGTTTTCATATTTACACTCCTGAGTTTCTGCTTTTTGTCTCTGGGTCTTGTCTTTATTTTGCCCAGACAGGGTTGTTCCATGCATCTGATGATCTGCATCTTGTTTTTGGATTGTTTTTTTAATGGTATTATGAGTATGTTAACTAATAATTAACAGTTTAAGATTTGCTTTGGATAAGTTTAAGTTTGAAATTTTCATTGAATATTAAGTCAAGTCAAGTCAAGTCAAGTCACCTTTATTTATGTAGCGGTTTACACAAAATACATTGCGTCAAAGCAACTGAGCAATTAGGAAAACAGTGTGTCAATAATGCAAAATGACAGTTCATCATTGAATTCAGTGATGTCATCTCTGTTCAGTTAAATAGTGTCTGTGCATTTATTTGCATTCAAAATCAACGATATCGCTGTAGATGAAGTGACCCCAACTAAGCAAGCCAGAGGCGACAGCGGCAAGGAACCGAAACTCCATCGGTGACAGAATGGAGAAAAAAACCTTGGGAGAAACCAGGCTCAGTTGGGGGGTCAGTCTTCTGACCAGACGAAACCAGTAGTTAAATTCCAGGTTGCAGCAAAGTCAGATTGTGCAGAAGAATCATCTGTTTCCTGTGGTCTTGTCCGGGTGCTCCTCTGAGACAAGGTCTTTACAGGGGATCTGTATCTGGGGCTCTAGTTGTCCTGGTCTCCGCTGTCTGTCAGGGATGTAGAGGTCCTTTCTATGTGCTGATCCACCACCGGAATAAGAGAGAAACAAACTAATATTATAGTAGATGCCATTCTTCTAATGATATAGCAAGTACATAGGGTGTTATGGGAAGTGTTCCTGGTTCCAGTTTACCTAATTTTGATATTCTAGGTATTATCAGATTGCCTGAGTTTTGAGAATGTAGCAGATGTAGAGGAGTATAATGTAAAAGGAGCTCACTCAGATACTGAGGTGCTAAACCATTCAGGGCTTTATAAGTAATAAGCAATATTTTAAAATCTATACGATGTTTGATAGGGAGCCAGTGCAGTGTGGACAGGACCGGGCTAATATGGTCATACTTCCTGGTTCTAGTAAGAACTCTTGCTGCTGCATTTTTGGACTAGCTGTAGTTTGTTTACTAAGCGTGCAGAACAACCACCCAATAAACAATTACAATAATCTAACCTTGAGGTCATAAATGCATAGATGAACATTTCTGCATTTGACATTGAGAGCATAGGCCTTCATTTAGACATATTTTTGAGATGGAAAAATGCAGTTTTACAAATGCTAGAAACGTGGCTTTCTAAGGAAAGATTGCGATCAAGTAGCACACCTAGGTTCCTAACTGATGACGAAGAATTGACAGAGCAGCCATCAAGTCTTAGACAGTGTTCTAGGTTATTATATGCAGAGTTTTTAGGACCTAATTAACACCTCTGTTTTTTCAGAATTTAGCAGTAAGAAATTACTCATCATCCAATTTTTTATATCGACTATGCATTCCATTCGTTTTTCAAATTGGTGTGTTTCACCGGGCTGCAAGGAAATATAGACCTGAGTGTCATCAGCATAACAGTGAAAGCTAACACCATGTTTCCTGATGATATCTCCCAAGGGTAACATATAAAGCGAGAAGAGTAGCGGCCCTAGTACTGAGCCTTGAGGTACTCCATACTGCACTTGTGATCGATATGATACATCTTCATTCACTGCTACGAATTGATGGTGGTCATATAAGTACGATTTAAACCATGCTAATGCACTTCCATTAATGCCAACAAGGTGATCAAGTCTAAGCAAAATAATCTTGTGGTTAATTGTATCAAATGCAGCACTAAGATCCAATAGAACTAATAGAGAGATACACCCACGATCAGATGATAAGAGCAGGTCATTTGTAACTCTAAGGAGAGCAGTCTCAGTACTATGATACGGTCTAAATCCTGACTGGAAATCCTCACAGATACCATTTTCTACATTTTCTAGTATCTTGGACAGAAATGGGAGATTCGAGATTGGTCTATAATTAACTAGTTCTTTGGGGTCAAGTTGTGGTTTTTTGATGAGAGGCTTAATAACAGCCAGTTTGAAGGTTTTGGGGACATATCCTAATGACAATGAGGATCTATGACTTCTTAAAGCACCTCTTTTAAGAGCTTAGATGGTATAGGGTCTAACATACATGTTGTTGGTTTAGATGATTTAACAAGTTTATACAATTCTTCCTCTCCTATAGTAGAGAATGAGTGGAACTGTTCCTCAGGGGGTCTATAGTGCACTGTCTGATGTGATACTGTAGCTGACGGCTGAATGGTTGCAATTTCACCTTTAATAGTTTTGATTTTAGAAGTAAAGTAGTTCATAAAGTCATTACTGCTGTGGTGTTGGGAAATGTCAACACTTGTTGAGGCTTTATTTTTCGTTAATTTAGCCACTGTGTTGAATAAATACCTGGGGTTATGGTTGTTTTCTTCTAAAAGAGACAAAAGGTAACCAGATCTAGCAGTTTTTAATGCTTTTCTGTAGGATAGGTTACTTTCCCGCCAAGCAATACGAAATACCTCTAGTTTTGTTTTCCTCCAGCTGCGCTCCATTTTTCGGGCTGCTCTCTTTAGGGTGCGAGTATGCTCATTATACCATGGTGTAAGACTGGTTTCCGTAACCTTCCTTAAGCGTAAAGGAGCAACTGTATTTAAAGTGCTAGAAAAGAGAGAGTCCATATTTTCTGTTACATCATCAAGTTGTTCTGAGGTTTTGGATATGCTAAGGAATTCGGATACATCAGGAAGATAACTTAAAAAGCAGTCTTTTGTGGTAGAAGTGATGGTTTTACCATACTTGTAACAAGAAGTAGAATTTAAAATTTTGGCTATATGAAATTTGTACAAAACTAAATAATGATCTGAGAAATCATCACTTGGCTGCATAATTTCAACACTATCAACATCAATTCCATGTGACAGTATTAAATCTAGAGTATGATTTCGAAAATGAGTAGGTCCTGAAACATGTTGTCTAACACCAATAGAGTTCAGAATGTCTGTTCTCTACTATATTGTCTCTGTGTTCGTTTTGGGGTGGTGTTGGTGCAGTGGACAAGACACATTTCTTTGGTGTGAGAGACCAGGGTCCGAATCCACTGTGAGAGACCAATGTGTCGCTGAGCAAGACACTTAACCCCTAGTTGCTTCAGAGACGTGCGACCTCTGACATAGATAAATTAAAATTAAAATGGTGGCCTGTATACAGTAGCCAGTACAAACATAACAGGGGATTTATCATTAACATTGGTTTCTCTGGATAATGTTATATGAAGCACATTACTTCAAACGAGTTATACTTGAAGCCTGCCATCTGAGAAATCCTGAAAATCAGTCTTTGGAGTGGTTTCACAATGTTGATAAGACAAGACATTTAATTAATGATTGATGTATCAGATGTTATTTTGAATATGAATAGCAGCAAGTAACTGTCCATCTGTCTTTCAGTGCTGTCATTCCTTCCATGTGTCATCCAGCAACACAATAATAATGCTAGTGTTATTTAACTTATAATAAGAAATGCATTATAATATAATGCATGTGTAAGGTAGTTTTGTCAAGATCAGGAAGTTCTTACAGTGCAGTGACATTGTGTTCACAGAGCAGTTAGATTAACACAAGCAGCCAATCAGCACTTCAGCCAAAACCACACATCTTTCCGGTTCGGCAGTCGTCATGTTTCCTGTTCTGAATTAAAGCCCTTTGCTGTTCGCAGAATATCAGGGTGTAGCTTCTTTTCAGAAGTGAGGGGGACAGAAATCACACAAACACACACGCACACACACACACTCACACACCCGAACACACACACACACGCACGCACGCACACACGCACACACACACACACACACACACACACACACACACACGCACGCACGCACGCACGCACACACACACACACACACACACACACACACACACACACACACACACACATATTATCCAAAAAAAAAAAAATTATAATAATAATAAAACAATATAAAATGTTAGTCTGAATGCACTGTTTTTTTATTTATTTTATTTATTTTTTTGGATAAAAGTACAAGTACAAGTAAAAAGTACAAGTACAAGTAAAAGCAAGTACATCGGGTGTTATGGGAAATGTTCTCGGTTCCGGTTTACCTAATTAATGCAAACTTCTAATATTTGGAAATTAAAAGTGTATTAGTGTGTTATTTGTAAACTAGGTTAAGAGATGGGTCTTTAATCTACAAACACAATTTCAAAAAAGTTGGAAAAGGGACACTTTACAAATTGTGAATAATTTTTTTTAGGAAACTTTAATTTTCTTTGCTAAGTAAACATGTTATTAATAAAGAATTCTATTCACAGACAAGCAGATGAGTCCAGAATAAGAATGCAATGTGTTTAAGTATGTGTCAAGCATTTTTCTCCCATAGAAAACTATTAGACTAAAAGGAAAACGCATAATGGATTCAAATGTGTTTTAAAAAGAACAAACTCAGTAAACATTTGTAATAAAGCATTCTATTTACAGTCAAGCAGATTATGGGAGGAAAATGCCTAAAGTGTAATTAAACACGTTGCATTGTATATTCTGGGCTCATATCTGCTTGTCTATGAATAGAATGCTTTAATAATAATTATATTATTTTATAAAGTTTACTGAGTTTGGTCTTTTTAAAACACCATTTTAATGCATAAAGCCACATAGACGACTTTCATGTTAAGTGTTTTATAATGTCACAATAATTCATTTGTGAATTCGACTGGTCCTAAAGATTAAATTTGCAGCAGCTAACATCTCGTGATTCAATAAATCAGACATAGTGAGTCAAGTTAACAATAAACAACCATGCATTAAAATGAAGGCTTTGTAAAACTGCACAGCGTTTTTAGCTTTTTTTATAAACATACTCCATCCTACACCAACTACTGGATTTCCTGTATGTCTATGAAAGACGATCAAACCAATCAGAGTAGGTTTGGGGCGGGGCGACACGTGCAACCCCGCCTCCATGGTTAGGCTAAAAACATCTGACTACAAACAGACCTGCATGGGATATTTCTACTTCTCCTCTCTTTGAGAGGCGTGCCTCATCATGCTGTTGTCTTTACTGCCAGAAATCTGATTATCAGCAGGTCGACAGTTGAAGACAGTGCTGTTGAGTCACCAAACCTGTTCTTCAGATTTCTCTCTGATCCCATCACACAACAGTGTCAGAGAGTCAGTGAGATGATGATCCTCCTTCAGCTTCATATCTGAACTCTGATGTCTCTTATTTCTGTTACTGTCTTGAATCTCAAACTAAAGGCTTTTGTGTTTCAAGTGATAATATAGTTGTGCCATGTAATGCTTGAAGATGATGACAACCGCCTGTGTGTATTGGCATTTTCAATCATTCCTCACCTGTACATGGAAACAGGTCAAATACAATTATGTCAAATACTATTTTATTTAAAGGGGTCATCAGATGCCCATTTTCCACAAGTTGACATGATTCTTTAGGGTCTTAAGGACAAGTCTGTAACATAGTTTGGTTAAAATTTCTCAATGGTAGTGTAAAAAACAACAACATATTTTTAACCCTTTCTTTTTCAGAGCACACAGTTTTATTGCATTTTCCTTTAAATGTTAATGAGCTCTGATTACTCCTCCCCCTTTCTTCCGAGCTGCTAAGAAAGGGCGATTTGCAAAGATTCATTAAAAAAACCTTACACTCAATTCTTCTGTTGGTGAAGCTGGATCATGAATGATTCGCGTAAACATAGACACATTTAGGCTAATCAGGAGCACTTAAGATTTAAGTGCATGTAGCATTTTATAGATACAAAAAATATGTACAATATATAAATTTTTCCAGGCCAGAAAACACATTTGGCCTCTACTCTGTACAAATAAGTTCTGCATAGCTAAATATGTCAACTGCACAAATGAAATATACCGAACCATTATCATCTCCAGTGCTTGTTGCATAAATGTAGAATATGGTGAAAACATGAATAATAAATGCATATAAAATAAATGGTATAAACGGTACAAACATATCCAGAAAACAATCTAAAGCATGTAAAAATGTACATGAATATGTGCAAAATTAAAAATATTTTGTAAAAAAAAGTCTCTGTGTCACACAGATGCAGATCAAACATTCATCGAGTTAAATTGTTGTCATTAAAGTGCAGCATTTGAGATAAAGATCTGAGAGAATAGTTAGCAATGGAATCTGTGATGATGATGATGATGAAGATGATGGCGATGATGATGAAGATGATCTGTTTTCAGCTGCTGGTGTCTCAGAGGTCTGGTGTTTGTCCTTGAGAACATCTGAAGGGTTTTGATGTGAGAATCTCACCTCAGCTTTAACTCAGAGCGACTCTTTACAGGCTCATCTAAATCACATTAGACTAGAAATCACAAACATATTCAGAAATTCTCATTGTTTGGAATTTATAGTTAATATGATCAAAATAATACATCAATTAAACAATCACACATCTGTAAATATTGAATTCATCTGTGTCTGCAGAAAGTCAGTCTGATGAATCTCTTTATGGCAGGAGTGTAAAGGTGATATCTAGCATAAGCTCCATAATAAACAAATACTTACATTCTGGATTTATTCTATCCATACTGCTCCGTCTAACAAGTCTCTGTCTGCTTTTCTCTTGAGATCCACTGGTTTGTGTCTCATTTCTGGCCTCTATTTTTCTAATTCTCTTGTTTTTCGCTGTTCTGTGGATTCTCATGCTCCAGCAGTTTTCTGTATGTGTTTTCCTTTCTACACTCCATTTATATCTATTATATAACACAAAGTCAACAGTTTTAAAGTGATATAACATATGATGTGAGTTCAAATCCTGACCAATCAGCTGCACGAACTCAGTGTGATTAGAAGATGCATTAAGATTATAATATTCCTAATAAAAAAAATAAAAAAATACTGCATGTGAAGTATTTTGTACAGTTTTCTCTTCTCACCTCATGTTTGATCCTGTTTGATTGGTTAGATGACACTTTACAGCTCCATCTGGATTGAGAGACACTGAAAAACATTTGGTATAAAACTTCAGGTGTACATTTTCAAAAGTCTTAGTACAAAACTCCATTGTGATGACACTTGATGTCATCCATTTTCAAAACTGATCTTCGGATTTTATTACAGTTAGACATTTTCACTCCACATAATCATTGTTTCAAAATAAGAGATTATTGTCATATTTAATGAGAACGTTTGTGTTGCGAGTGGGGCGGGGCCGAGAGGCGTGGGAACGAGGAGTGAGGCCAGGTGTAGTGATTGAAGATGAGCTGCACCTGCGCCCCACCGCCAGTATCGAGTCCCACGTAGGAGGTGGAGGGATATAAAACTGGAGCGACGACCGTGAAGGAGGAGAGAGGACCAGGCCTGGGACATATTTTATGTTTTGGTTTTTATTTGCGCGCACCAGTCATCCGCGAGGGGCTGGTGCGCCGTTTTGTATTTATTTTTGAATTATTAAAATGTTTTGATTGTGCGCCGGTTCCCGCCTCCTTCTTCCCGATGAATAGGAAGTTTTTATCATTACAGTTTGATTTAAACACTGTTATCCATATCAGAAATTGCTACAGGAATTATAGCTATGGAATTTATGTCGATAGAAATATGTAGATGTGTCGAATGATTAATTGAGCATGATCAGCTGAATTAAATAATGGACAAATGCATTAAACTGAATGAGAAGAGATGCAAAAGAAACATTACTGTAAATGAAATGTTTGTACTGTATAGATGAAACACTTCTTTTCTGTAGTGAAAAGGATCACTGGGTGATTTTGTGTTTTGTACTCGAACAATTGAAAAGATGTAGAAAATTTTGAAGAATGTGCACTTTTGATGAACTGTTGTAATATTAGTGCTAAAAGTTTGGAAATGTAACAGTTACATGTACAAACTGAACCAAAGTAATTAAACAAGCTGTGTCCAAACTGATGCTGAAATTCAGATCCTGTAGATAACAGATAACATGAACTCAACTAAAAGAAAACAAAACATTTCAAAAATTAAAACGTATTTAAACGATACTCGAAATCCAAAGTTTATAAACTCATTCTGAATATATATTATAACAACCAGCATGTAATATATGCATAAAATATATGATCACAGAGGGGTTAAAGATGAAAGTGTGTGATTACCTTGTGATGAGCCGGAAAGTGTGACTGTGAGATCTGTGTGAAACAGGACACACCGTGTTTAACACCCACATGATGTGTGTATCATCTCTGTCTGCAGTACACACCTTCATCTGGCACTGGATTGAGTCAGACTGGTTTAAATGTGGTTTTATTAACAAAGTTCGGGAGAAGCACGATCAGATAATCATCCAATTTGGCACAGGTGCATCTCGTTTAGCTAATCATCTTAAATAGCACGCAAGCGTATATATATCCAGTCTTCCTACCTACTGTCCCACGACAGTTTTTCGGCAACCCTCCTCCACCCCAACTCCTCACTTCTAATCTATTTATCCCAAATTAGGGATAGGGGGAGTAATTTAGGTTCGGACTATGCTCCGGGCCCGGAACCCCTCCACCAGGACAGCACGTCAAAATATGCCTACTATTTGCCTTCAGATTAGATGTAAGGGTGAACTCGTGAATCAGCTGTGTTGTTCACACACTGTTGATATCATGGGCTTATTTCACAAACAAGTAATTACCTTACAGGTACCAGTGCAGAGATTATAACACTGGGAAGATATTTTCTTGAAATCTAGCAGTTGTGTTTTGGACTAACTGTAATTAGTTTATAGAGAGTAGTTAGTTACAATGATCCAGGTGTGAAGTCATCTTTATTGTTAATGTGGTAGTTTATTATCATCAGCATAACTGATGGAAAAGGAAATGAATCCTCTTTGTGTTGTTGTTTATATAACACATCTACTATATTTGACACACAATAATGCCTTACATGTAAACTGTCTGTTAGTATTGTTCATCAGCTCCTCCTCTAAAGCCTGTTTTATTTGTTCATGGAGATTATTATGTGTAGTTAACATCTATTGAAGCTGTAATGGGTTTGATCCAGATGTAGACACACCAGATGTCCGCCCCGCTGCTACTGCTTTCATATCCATATTATTTCACACCTACTCACATATTTAGTTTGGGATCGTTTCACTGATGGGTGTTTGAGACATTCCTGGCTTAACACAGGATTATTATCACTCAACTGAATCTCGTATACTCATCTTGAAGGGTTCTACATCTTTTCTCCACTTTACAGTAAATATATTAGCCAACATGAACTAACAACGATGCTGGACAACTTAGTACCTCTAGCTTACAGCAGTTTTTAATACTAGTAAATTTTCATTTTAACATTTACTCATACATTTTTATAATCAAAAGTTGTAGTTGACATGAATTAACACTGAACAACTGTAAGATTAATACATGCTAAAAAATAAATTACTGCAATTCAATGAAAAGAAAAGAAACCTGATTAAAACACAATCAGTTTCACACACTAACTCTAATGGCAATTAATGGTAGAACAAGTAAGGCTAGATCAAATTTAACTCAAATTCTTGTCGCGCTAAATTATGTGGTTAAAATGGGAAATGGGATTTTTGTGGGTTCCAGTATGTTAATACAGGGGAATGAAGAGACTGATGAGATGGCAAAGAAAGTTAAACACAAGAATGGAGTTGAGAGTAATTTCTGGAAGAGTTGACTGCAAAAACACTGTTCAGGAAAAAATAACACATCTGTGGCCGAAAAAAAAAATAGGAAACAGACATTAATTTGCAATACAGCCAAAACTAAAACACATATTAATCACACATTTAGAGAGGAGGGATAGTGTGGTGATTACTAGGTTAAGATTGGTGCATTGTGCACTGAATTATGGGCTGGCAATAGTTAGCAAGTATCCAGACATAGTGTATGTTTAGTGTATGTATGAGTTTCATCTTCATCTCTTAATTCAACTCTTAATAACAAGGACTATAAAACAACAAAGACTGCTGTGAAATGTTAACACCTCACTAGATTTTATGAGAGAATTTAACCTCTATGAGGAGTTCTTCAGTTGGACTGAGGAGGGCAGCAGTACGCCTTTGATGAGTCGAGTCTGCCGCAACTCTTAATAAGAACATCAACAGTAACATTACCAATAAATTAATATGTGAAACAATATGTAAATCAAACATATAATTCAGTATTGCAGATATACACAGATGGATCTAAAGACCTAGGGACTGGAAGAACAGCAGCTGTAACATATAAATTCAGTATCAAAGTTGCTAGAAGAGTTTCTGATCATGTATCTGTATATACTTCTGAATTATTAGCTACACGTCTTGCACTGCAGTGGGTTGAAGAGGTCCAGCCTAACACAGTTGGGCTTTGTACAGATTCGATGGCAGCTTTGACAAGTTTTACAGAATGAAAAATCATATGCAAAGCAGAACATATTATGGAATTCTACAGAGTATTTATAGGATAAGGCAGTTAAGGTTATTGGTTTATTTCCTTTGGGTGCCAGCTCATGTTGGAGTAGAGGGGAATGAGAGAGTTGATCAGCTTGCAAAGAAGACTTGAATTCCAAATTACAATAAGTAAGCTGAAATAAAAAGATTGATATACAGTATACAGGTATATAGAAATTGAAAAGAAATGGCAAAAAGTTGGGAAAATGGAAGAAAAGGGAGGCAATTGTTTAAGATCCAGGTGGTGTTTGTATAGAGAGAGTTAGTTATAGAAATAAAAGGAAGAATGCTATCTTATCTAGATAGGTAAACATGAAACAGGCAAGTGAGATAAATGTGAACTACCAGAAACAGTTGAGCATGTTTTATTAATATGTATAGCTATGAAAGGGAAAGATAACAGATGTTCCAAGAACTGGAACTGATGGGAATTAATAGTATATCTCTAAAGACATGTTTATGTTATGTTATGGGTTAATGCAATCAAGAGTATATGGAGTAGTGTTTAAATATTTAAAAAAAGACTAGAATTTTTATTTTTTTTTATTTTGTATTTATCTATTTATTAAATTTCTGGTTTAATTTAGAATCTTTTTTAAATAATAATTGAAAAATTCATAGCTGAACTGTGTATGTGTCACACTCCAGAGCAGCAGGTTATGGACATGCACCTTTAACATTGGTTTGCCAATCCGCCAAAAAACTTGAGAGAAGAAGAAGAAGCAGAAGCAGCAGTAGAAGCCACAATATTGCACAGCCTCTTGCTTTGAAATTAAATGATTTTATTCAAAATTACTTGATTACAGAATAATAAGAAATGCTTACCATGGATAACATTTATAATGTGGAAAAGCATATACAGTGCATGCATAATTATAAGTGAGTCAACATTCATATCATATTATTAAGCACTTTTACAAATTACAAACCACATCACTTCACTATTAATTTTGTTTACAAGCATACATCTAAATTGAATTTTTTTTTGTCTTGAAACATGCATGTATCTTTTGTAGCTTCTGAAGGGCAGTACTAAATTAAAAAAATATAATTAGTCAAAATAAGATATATGTACACATCTTGATTCTGTTAAAAAGTTTTCATCCCCTTAAAGGTACAATTTGTAAGATATTTGCAGTAAACTATCCCAAAACCACTAGGCAAGTTTAATATATTTTGTCCAGCTGATTACTAACAATATCTGTAATGTTTTCAACTACTTGTAAATCATGAGAAAATCCCCATCTAAACAGTGACACGGGGCAGTGCAGTCACCTGTCAACGACGTTAGTTACCCTTTGTTACGGCATTTACTGACGTAGAAACCACATGACAACAGTGTGTGGACAAATGCGGAAGTACTAGTGTCTAGCGTCCAGCAAACCACAAGCTTGCTTCAAGCAGTTCCTTATTTACTTCTTCTTGCACGTTTTATGATGGATTGTGTAACTTATTTATGGAACATAATTACTGTTTACCATCTGCCGCTGGTTCTGTCGACAAGGACAGCTCCCGTAAACGTAAGCGTACAGGCCAACCAAACGACCCGAGAAGAGTTTGGGACAAGAGGAGAGAAAGAGCGAGGATTAATATCGGTGTTGCATTTTCTAGATGAAGAGAGCTTCGTGACAAACTTCAACTAGAAAGAGATGCCGATCTCGCTCGTGTTTTACTTGTTTTGATTCGTATCTTTACAGAAAATGTATGCTATTATAACAATCAACAAGAATAGTATAATGGGACATACACGCCAAACACAGGGCATCACTGATCCCGTCTTTGCATTGACTTTGTATGTAATCTACTCGTGCAAATCGTTGAACTCGCATTTAATCCATGATTTATCAAAACAAGTAATTGTAATTGTTTTGGTAGTGCACCCTCTAGTGGCAGGTCCTACAAACTGTACCTTTAATGCAATGCTTTTCCTTCTGGAGCAACACTGAGTGTTTTTCACTGTGAATGTTTGAACTTTCTATAATAGTTGCATATGAGCCCCTCAGTTGTCCTCCATTTGAAAAGATGGATTTCAAATCATACAGTCATTGTTGGAAAGAGTTCAAATACACAGAAATGCCGAAAAAACAGAACAGCAGGCAGTAACAATAGGCAAGGCAAGGCAAGGCAAGTTTATTAATAGCACATTTCGTACACAGTGGTAATTCAAAGTGCTTTACATAAAAGAAAGTAAAATAATCATGAAGAAAAATAATAACAAAAATAAAACAAGCACTTTTAAAACTTTTAAAATGATTAAAACATTTAAAAACAGTTAGAAAATGATTTTACATAAAAAATAAAAAAATAAAATAAAACAGTGAAAATATAGTGCAATCAGTTCAGACATTTAACAGTGCTCATTCAATAAATGCACAGCTAAACAGATGAGTTTTGAGTATTGATTTAAATGTGACTAGTGTTTTAGCACATCTGATCTCTTCTGGAAGCTGATTCCAGCTGCGGGCAGCATAGTAACTAAAGGCGGACTCCCCTTGTTTTGTGTGAACCCTTGGTATTTCTAACTGACTTGATCCTAGTGATCTGAGTGCTCTGTTAGGTTTATATTCAGTGAACATATCTGCAATATATTTTGGTCCTAGGTCATTTAGTGACTTATATACGAGTAAAAGTATTTTAAAATCAATCCTAAATGTGACTGGAAGCCAGTGTAAGGACCTGAGGACTGGTGTGATATGCTCAGATTTTCTGGTTCTAGTCAGAATCCTTGCAGCAGTGTTCTGGATGAGCTGCAGCTGTCTAATGTTCTTTTTGGGAAGGCCAGTGAGGAGTTACATTACAACAGTACACCCTGCTGGTGATAAAGGCATGAACAAGTTTCTCCAAGTCTTGACTGGAAACAAAACATCTAATTCTTGCAATGTTTTTGAGATGATAGTATGCTGATTTAGTTACTGCTTTGACATGACTACTGAAACTAAGGTCTGTCTCCAGAATCACACCAAGATTCCTGACTTGATTTTTAGTTGTTTGACCCCTAGAGTCAAGGTATGCATTCACCTTGAACACTTCATCTTTGTTTCCAAATGCAATGACTTCAGTTTTTTCCTTGTTTAACTGAAGAAAGTTCTAGCACATCCAACTATTAATTTCATCAATGCATTGACAGAGGGAGTCAATGGGGCTGTAGTCATTTGGAGATAAGGCTAGGTAAATCTGGGTATCATCATCATAGCTGTGATAGGCAATTTGGTTCTTTCTCATTATTTGACTTAGTGGAAGCATATACAGGCTAAACAAGAGCGGTGCGAGAATTGAGCCTTGTGGGACTCCGCATGTCATGGACGTCCACTTGGACTTATGCTCTCCTAGACTCACATAATAGCCTCTCCCTTCTAAGTATGATCTGAACCATTTGAGTACCATCCCAGAAAGCCCAACACAGTTTTCCAGTCTCTCTAGTAGTATGTTATGATCGACAGTGTCAAACGCAGCACTGAGATCTAGCAATACCAGCACCGATATTTTGCCAGAGTCACAATTTAAGCGAATATCATTTATTATCTTAATGAGTGCTGTCTCTGTGCTGTGATGCGGTCGAAACCAGATTGAAAATTGTCCAGGTATCCATTTGAGTTTAAGTATTTGTTCAGCTGATTAAAAACTACCTTTTCTATAATTTTTCCTATAAAAGGAAGATTAGATATTGGTCTAAAATTGCTCAAAATTGTGTTATCAAGATTTGTCTTTTTCAGGAGGGGCTTTACAACTGCAGTTTTTAGGGAGTTTGGAAATGTCCCAGAAAAAAGTGAGGCATTCACCACTTCTAAGAGATCTGCAATAAAAAAAATAATAAAAATAAAATTAAAATAAAAAAAAACAATTGGTGTGCATCATTCAGCTAACAACACAGTATTAAGAACCAAGTCCATGTAAACTATTGAACAGGATCATTTTTATAATGTCAACTATTATTTTATATATTTTATGTGAAATATCTGATTCAGGCCAGTACTACATAAAAAAATAAGATTAATTTTGTATGATCCCTCTTTTTTTAAATGTGTAACATTTTGTAGATTCTGCAAGGTGTATGTAAACTTTTGACCTTATGTGTGTGTATATACAGTACTATATGTGTGTGTATGTACAGTACTGTATGCGCGTGTATGTACAGTACTAAATGCATGTGTATGTACAGTACTAAATGCATGTATATATATATATATATATATATATATATATATATATATATATATATATATATATATATATATATATATATATATATATATGGCAATAACATTTTTGTCAACATTTTTAGAGGCAATAAATCCAAGCATGATTTTTTTTCTTCTACTTATTAGAAATGGGGTCTTTATAGCTCTCTGAATCCCCATATAGTCCCATATCTTAAAAAATGCTGCATTAAAATGGTTTGATATGATGTGTGCATAATCTAATTAACTTGTGGACTGGGTTTAGAGTTGGAAAAACATAATTTTTACTTTTCAAAAATACACTGATGTACCAGGGGCGGCACCAGAGAATGTAGATGTAATGAGGAAGCTGAGGCGGTGTTAAAATCCATTTGCAGAAGTTTATTAAGGAAAGATCTTACAGACAGATTCAATAAACCAGGCAGAGGGTCAGTACTGTAATGGCAGTCCGATCTTTCAACATGCACATTGGAGATCCAAAAGGCAGAGACGAGTAGGCAGGCAAACAGGTCAAACACTAACATAAGTCCAATCAGGCAGTAAATCCAATAGTGCAATCCAAGAGGCAAGAACTTGAAAACAGGCAGAATCATACACAAACAGCCAGTCAGAATAATCACTAGGGAAATGCTTGGTAAGGCATGTAAACTGGCAATACTTCCTGATAGATCATTGACAGGGAGCTGGACAATTCAGGGCTCCAGACTCGTTCTTCCCACTGGTCACTGTTTTGCGCACAAGCACATTTTGTACAAATTTTTATTTATTTTTATTTTCAGTTTTTTTGCTACAACATACTATTAATCAATGCATGCTAATGAACTTTTATCATAGTTCATAGTTTTATGGAAACGAAAGCGGTTAACATTCAAATGATTTTTCATCAGTATTATTATTTGGGATTGTCATTTTGTAAACAGGAGTTTATCTTTAGCTATGTTATAAGTGTGCGTGTGTGTGATTTCTGTCCCCGTCTCTGTCCCCCTCTCTGAAAAGAAGCTATGCCCCTGATATTCTGCGAACAGGAAAGGGCTTTAATTCACAACAGGAAACATGACAACTGCCAAACCGGAAAGTTGTGTGGTTTTGGCTGAAGTGTTGATTGGCTGCTTGTGTTACACTTTATTCTAACTGCTCTGTGAACACAATGTCACTGCACTGGAAGAACTTCCTGATCTTGACAAAAGTAGGCAAGATAAGGCTATATCACATGCATTATATTCATCTGAAAAACCAACAGCACTATAAGAACTTACAGACTGATACAGAAACCTGACACCTCTGACTGATGGCTGATATAATAATGACTGAAATAAAATATACACTAGCATTATCATTGTGTTGCTGGACGACACATGGAAGGAATGAAACAACTGAAAGACAGATGGACAGTTACTGGCTGATATTCATGTTCAAAATAACATCTGATACATCAATCATTCACTATTTCATACAAAGTCAAAGATCAGGACGAGATGCAGGATCATTACGGCTAACTGTCTTAGCTTATAGACAACATTGTGAAACCACTCTGAAAACTGATTCATATTTGATGAAAATTACAAACTTAAACTCATCTAAAGCAAATCTTAAACTGTTCATTATTAGTTCAAATACTTCTAATAGCATAAAAATAATAATAATAATAAAAACAAAAAACAAGATGAAGATCATCTGATACATGTAACGGTTGGTAAACCGTGATCTTGGGGTGTTTACACTTTGTGGTGAATTCTGTGTGTTCCGCATCTGCACTGATTAGTTGTGGGCATCTCCGTTAATTTTATCAGCAACAGCTGCCACTCATTACTCATCCACTATATAATGGCTTGTCTCACGTCTTGTGTTTGTGAGATCATTGTTTAATGTTTGATGTGATTACCCTGTTCGTCTGGCTCTCAGTTTTGTTTGCGTTTGGATGTCTGTGTTTCCCTAGAACCTCATCCACTCTTCGCACGTTCATTCAGCCACAGACACTTACCTTCGGCTCTATTCCCCGCAGTTCCTGTGCCACCCTCTCCTGCTGCCTCATGCCGTCATTATTCGGATTACTCACCTTCCCTCCACCATCAGCCGGACTTCTCACCTCTTCACCATCCCCTCGGAGTGTCGCTGTCTCATCGTCATTGTTTGTTTATGTACCCACATTATATCTGCTCATTATATCAGTAAACTTGCATTTGCTTCCAGACTGTCCTTTCACCCACCGTCACATAACGATCTCACCACCATGGAAGCAGCAAGCACCAATACCCTCACCGACTTTATGCACCACAGTGTCAAGAGAATGGATCAGCAGCAGGAGAGCATCTCGAACACCGGACGCGTTGTCCAAGCGCTGGTGGCACAGGTGTCCGAGCTCACCCAGCAGATCCATCAGCTCACGTCTCCCACTGCGCCCATAGCACCGCCTCCGCCGTCCGTCCCCCCGGGGATTCCCCAGGACCAGTTCCGGCCAGAGCCGCAACTTCTGGCGCCGGAGAACTATGCGGGTGAGCCAGCATTTTGTAGAACCTTTCTTACCAAGTGTTTGATGCATTTCTCCCTACAGCCCCGCACTTTCGCTACGGAGGAATCCAAAGTAGCGTTCACGCTCACACTACTCTCTGGCAAGGCTGCCTTATGGGGGACGGCAGTGTGGGAGAATCAACACCTGTGTTGTGCCTCGTTCCACCTCCTATATGAAGAGATGAAGAGAGCTTTCAACCGGGCTGCGACTGGCAGGGAGGCCGCACATCGCCTCTGGGAACTGTGGCAAGGATCTTCTTCCGTCACCGGTAAGAAAGGTTCTACAAAATACTCCATCGAGTTTCGCACCCTGGCGGCCGCGTGCCAGTGGAACGAGGCGGCACAGTGGGATAGATTCCTGCATGGGTTATCCGACCGTGTTCAGCAGGAGATCTACCTCCTCGAGCTGCCCCCTACTCTCAATGAACTTATTAATCTAGCGTTGCGAGTTGACGCCAGGTTTAATCGGCTGGGCCGCCAACACAACACAGTCCTTGCATCGTCCCTACGAATGTGCCATAGACTTAGTGTCAGGTAAATCTCCGCCTAAGGGCAAGTTATACTCTCTTTCTATTCCTGAGAGGGAGGCCATGGAGAAATATATTTCTGATTCCTTAGCCTCTGGGTTCATCCGTCCTTCCTCTTCTCCAGCGGGGGCGGGGTTCTTTTTTGTGGGTAAGAAGGATGGTTCGCTGTGACCTTGTATTGATTACCGAGAGTTGAACAACATTACTATTAAGACTACTTATCCTTTACCACTCATGTCTTCAGCTTTCGAGAGGTTGCAGGGAGTATCTGTATTCACAAAATTGGATTTACGTAATGCTTATCATTTAGTCCACATCAGGAAGGGGGATGAATGGAAAACTGCCTTTAACACCCCTAGAGGGCACTTTGAGTACTTGGTGATGCTGTTCGGGCTCTCCAACTCGCCGGGGGTTTTCCAAGCACTCATGAATGACGTGTTGAGAGATATGGTAGATCAGTTTATATATGTTTACCTGGATGACATACTGATTTTTTCTTCATCTCTCCAGGAACACATTCAACACGTCAGACGAGTGCTCCAGCGTTTACCAGAGAATGGGCTTTTTGTCAAGGCGGAGATCGTGACAGTACCCCGTGACAGTAGCCCCATCCCCCCCCCCCCCCCCCTTGAAGAACTCCTCCTGGAGTTCCCAGAAGGGCCTACCTGCTGATTGTATTCATCAATAAGGGAGTGATCCAATATGTCCCTAGCAGGTACCTAACTCCTCTCCTCCAGGCCGTAACCTTCCCAGTCCACCAGATACTGGAGTCCTCGTCCCCTCCGTCTCGAGTCCAGAATACGATTAATCGAATATGTCGGTTCCCCATCTACGAGACACGGCGGCGAGGGAACCGGAGTAGGCAGATTAATACATGCATAAAACACGGGTTTAATCTTGGACACATGAAAGGCGGGGAGTATCCTCTTGTACGCAGGAGGTAGTTTGAGGCGGACTGTCACCGGACTAATGATTTTGGTGATAGTGAACGGGCCAATAAATTTGGGAGCTAATTTATTAGAAATGGATAACAGAGGAATGTTACTGGTAGAAAGCCAAACTTTTTGACCCACGACGTAGACAGGAGGCTTTGACCGGTGGCGATCGGCCTTGGCCTTCGTGGCAACCAGAATCTTTGTCTAACCAAACCATTAGTTCTACTTATCCCTGGGTGACAAGCCATGTTAGAACAATGACCCCACTTGACAACTTCGGACCTTAACTCCTCCGGCACAAATAAACGGTTCGGTGGGCAACCGGACGGAGGCATTACCCCTTCTAAGGCCGTCTTGACCTTCGACTCGACCTCCCATATGAGTGCTGAGACCACTAATTTCTCAGGCAAAATACATTCGGGAGTAACGGGACGGGCGGAGGGATCAAAAAGACGTGACAAAAATCGGGTTTGACATTTTTGGAACCCGGGCAGTACGATAGGGTAAATTCAAAATGACCGAAAAAAAGTGCCCACCGAGCCTGCCTGGAATTGAGTCTTTTGGCAGTTCTGATGTATTCTAAATTCTTGTGACCGGTCCAAACAATAAAGGGAACCCCTGAACCGTCTAACCAGTGGTGCCACTCCTCCAACGCTAATTTGACCGCCAACAACTCTCTATTGCCAATGTCATAATTACGTTCGGCAGGAGATAATCAATGTGAAAAAAACACGCCAGGGTGGACCTTATCGTCCGAAGCAGCACGTTGGGACAACACTGCTCCTACCCCCACCTTTGATGTGCGACCTTCACCACGAACTGCCGTGTGGGATCAGGGGCCACAAGGATTGGAGCCGAAACGAAGCGGTTCTTGAGGTTAGTGAACGCAGCCTTGGCTGCGTCCGACCACCTGAACGGAGTACTGGGGGAGGTCAAGGCTGTCAGAGGTGAAGCTAGTTGGCTGAAATTACGGATGAAACGTCGATAGAAATTGGCGAACCCCAGAAACCACTGTAGGGCCTTACGGGAGTCTGGAGATGGCCAATCTATCACAGCCTTAACTTTGTCAGGGTCCATACGTATTCCCTCGGACGAAACGATATACCCTAGGAAGGGAACTGTCCTTTCACCCACCGTCACAATACAACAACGTCAAACATTCCTGGTCAAAATAAAGGCAAGACCCAGAGACAAACAGCAGAAACAGCAGAAAGGAATGTAAATATAACAACTAACTAAACTAACGTCTGTAATCAGTGACCTTGGTGACAAACAGTTACTTTGTAATAAACTGAAAATAAAAATTAAATAATACTCTCTAAAACAATCCTAAACAACCATGTCTCTGATATGAAGGACTGTAGAAGCCATAATTCACTCTGGCGCTCTCATATTTCATAAGAGGAGAGAAGAGTGGTGCAAGCAGAGAAAGTGTGACAGACCTCATTTATTGTTAGCAATGACTGAAATGCTGGAAGAAAAACATAAATATTACACTGGGAAAAATAAGAACTGACAAGATGTACTTCAATGCAATGTGTAATAATACAAGATTTAACAGTTGTTTTCATTTTGTTGTTGTCAGCTTTAGACTCATTTAGCAGTTTAGGTAACGCTTTAAAATAATGGTCCGTTGTTAATAAGTAGCTACGCAGGAAGTAATAGGTAGTACTACATTAACACTTAACTTAATACTATTAACTAATATAGAAGCAAGATTAACTAAGCAGTAAGTAATAGCTCATTTAGGACATAGGTAGTTCCTTATTAGTTATTTGATAATTACTAAAGAAAAATATCGTCATTGAGAACTACTTTGGAACTATGGCCAACTAATGAAGAATGACCAATTAATTACTAATCACAACAGCTACGTCTATAAAGTGAACAATTAGCTTCTTTATGGAAACGTATATATATATATATATATATATATATATATATATATATATATATATATATATATATATATATATATATATATATATATATATAGCCTATCCATATGATATATTTTATGAGCTCCATTAAGTTCAATGTCTCCAACTCTAATAACTTTAACGTTAGTGATATCATGCTGGGGAGGGCTTCTCTTTAGGAAGTGACAATAAATAATGATGTTCTCTTGTCACAACATATTTGCATCCTTCATGAAAACATTGAGTGCATTTATAGTGTTAAGCACAAAACAACATCTTCCAGATTACAATGTCTGGTAGAATATCACTAGTTCCTCACAGAAATATATGGCTGTACAGTATGTGTCAGATAATTTTATTGTAAATTACTTGTGAAATCCATTACTCATTACTCAAGTGTTATCTTGTCAGTCCGCAGGAACTACTATAGTGATCTGGCCCATTATTTTAAAGTGAAAAACATGTCAACTCCTGACTAATTGCTCAAGCGTTACCTTGTCAGTCCGCAGGAACTACTAGTGATCTGGCCCATTATTTTAAAGTGAAAAACATGTTAACTCCTGACTAATTACTCAAGCGTTACCTTGTCAGTCCGCAGGAACTACTATAGTGATCTGGCCCATTATTTTAAAGTGAAAAACATGTTAACTCCTGACTAATTACTCAAGTGTTACCTTGTCAGTCCGCATGAACTAACGTTACTAGTGATCTGGACCATTTATTTTAAAGTGAAAGATTTTTTATTTTAAAGACAACATTTCTTAAAACTACATAACGTTACTGTTATAAATAAACAAATAACAAACAAACAAACGTAACGTTAATCATTTATTTTTTGCGAAAATATCAAAAGTGGTACAAAAAGTAGTTCAAATGATAATGAGTTCCAGTCGCAGTCCTCTATATGGAGGTTATAGTTTTTATAGGGTACAGAGCAGAATTTAATTTATTAATCCATGAAATTATGTATCTGTCTTCTCTCCGTGAAGGCACACTGGCGCAGTATTCAAATGTCATAAACTGAAACACAACATGTCGCAATCTGTGACGAATTGGATGAGGACCAATGAGCGTTCGATATCAGTGCCGTAATTCATGTCGTAACGTGGCGCACTGGCACTATTTTCAAATTCATAACGAGCGCGAGCTCAGCTTTGACTGTGACGGACGCTGTTGCTGAGAATGAATATGAAGAACCATTGATAAAGGGCTGAATTTGGATATGTTCCTTGCAAACATCTGGATTCTAAAGATATGCAGTACAGCAAACAAATAAAATGGATGTGATTTGTAATTGTATGCTGTGCTTTTGTGTGTATCTATGGTTTGCAGCATGCACAGAAATGTTAGTTCCTATTAAATAGACGAGTAAACTGCTTTCAATAAATTGAATAAAAACATGTATTTGTACGTTTTACTGCTATAAATACGTATAAATTGTACGTTTCTACAGTATTGTTCAAAATAATAGCAGTACAATGTGACTAACCAGAATAATCAAGGTTTTTAGTGTATTTTTTATTGCTACGTGGCAAAAAAGTTACCAGTAGGTTCAGTAGATTGTCAGAAAACAAACAAGACCCAGCATTCATGATATGCACGCTCTTAAGGCTGTGCAATTGGGCAATTAGTTGAAAGGGGTGTGTTCAAAAAAATAGCAGTGTCTACCTTTGACTGTACAAACTCAAAACTATTTTGTACAAACATTTTTTTTTTCTGGGATTTAGCAATCCTGTGAATCACTATACTAATATTTAGTTGTATGACCACAGTTTTTTAAAACTGCTTGACATCTGTGTGGCATGGAGTCAACCAACTTGTGGCACCTCTCAGCTGTTATTCCACTCCATGATTCTTTAACAACATTCCACAATTCATTCACATTTCTTGGTTTTGCTTCAGAAACAGCATTTTTGATATCACCCCACAAGTTCTCAATTGGATTAAGGTCTGGAGATTGGGCTGGCCACTCCATAACATTAATTTTGTTGGTTTGGAACCAAGACTTTGCCCGTTTACTAGTGTGTTTTGGGTCATTGTCTTGTTGAAACAACCATTTCAAGGGCATGTCCTCTTCAGCATAGGGCAACATGACCTCTTCAAGTATTTTAACATATGCAAACTGATCCATGATCCCTGGTATGCGATAAATAGGCCCAACACCATAGTAGGAGAAACATGCCCATATCATGATGCTTGCACCTCCATGCTTCACTGTCTTCACAGTGTACTGTGGCTTGAATTCAGAGTTTGGGGGTCGTCTCACAAACTGCCTGTGGCCCTTGGACCCAAAAAGAACAATTTTACTCTCATCAGTCCACAAAATGTTCCTCCATTTCTCTTTAGGCCAGTTGATGTGTTCTTTGGCAAATTGTAACCTCTTCTGCACATGCCTTTTTTTTTAACAGAGGGACTTTGCGGGGGATTCTTGAAAATAGATTAGCTTCACACAGACGTCTTCTAACTGTCACAGTACTTACAGGTAACTCCAGACTGTCTTTGATCATCCTGGAGGTGATCATTGGCTGAGCCTTTGCCATTCTGGTTATTCTTCTATCCATTTTGATGGTTGTCTTCCATTTTCTTCCACGTCTCTCTGGTTTTGCTCTCCATTTTAAGGCATTGGAGATCATTTTAGCTGAACAGCCTATCATTTTTTGCACCTCTTTATAGGTTTTCCCCTCTCTAATCAACTTTTTAATCAAAGTACGCTGTTCTTCTGAACAATGTCTTGAACGACCCATTTTCCTCAGCTTTCAAATGCATGTTCAACAAGTGTTGGCTTCATCCTTAAATAGGGGCCACCTGATTCACACCTGTTTCTTCACAAAATTGATGACCTCAGTGATTGAATGCCACACTGCTATTTTTTTGAACACACCCCTTTCAACTAATTCAACTAATTGCCCAATTGCACAGCCTTAAGAGCGTGCGTATCATGAATGCTGGGTCTCATTTGTTTTCTGAGAATCTACTGAACCTACTGGTAACTTGTTTGCCACGTAGCAATAAAAAAATATACGAAAAACCTTGATTATTCTGGTTAGTCACATTGTACTGCTATTATTTTGAACAATACTGTATATATATATATATATATATATATATATATATATATATATATGTATTACATATTCTAATATGGTCGTATTTTGTTGTATTTGAAGCTCATATTGTGGGAGGAAAGGTGTACATACTGAGTGTTATTAACAGCATTTTCACTCGCTATAAGCTGATGAAATCACTTTTTAAGGTTGTTTTTGCTCTGTATTCATTGCTCTGTATGTTTCGTGTGTTATCTGAGTGGTTTGGGTGTTTCAGTGTCTTTATACAGGACCAGGCTCATCACATTTTTTATTTTTTTCAGTTCTCCTAACCAACTTTCAGCTTGGCAAAGCAGTTCATTTCACATTCATGAATAATTCATTAAATTTGAGAGATGGAGTCATTGAATGCATTTTGTGCCAAAGCAATGATAATTAATCCTCAGTTTAGCCTACATACAGTAGACTTCTGTTGTGCTCACTGTGTGAAGAGTTTTGCAAAAGTGACCTAGGTATTGAGAAATGTATCCTAGCATCTGTAAAAAATGAAATGTAGAGCAGTAAAAAGTATTATATTGTGCTTTGGACTGTACTGAAAAGAAAGTTTTCCACAGAAAAACACTCTGATAAACTACAGATACTTTTCATACAGCGATATCCATCCAGAGGCAGATACTAACTGCCCACAACAGCCACAGTTCATCATGCACACACACACGCACACACAGACACACACACACACATGGTTAAAAGCCTGTTCCCTGTCATAATATGTCTTCTCATAAATTGAAAAACACTCATTCAGCTCAACACAAGATGATTAAAACACACTTGTTGTTAAAAGCCTCTTTCCAGTCATAATGTGCCTCTTCTCGTAAATTGAAACACCCTCATTCTGCACCACATCAATAGACATCTCAGAGTTGTGATGCATATTTCTTCTCTTCAGCTCACCACGAGATGATTAAAACTCATCTTTCATTTTTTGTTAAGAGTTTTTATTCATTTATTACTGAAGCTGTTACAGTAGTCAAACTGTGAAATAAATCAAATAAAATACACAGTGACATAGCAAAGATAGTAATAAGAATATATTAACGTCCAATAACACCAATACAACTTTCACTTTAAGAGCTCTATTGTGTAGATCGGGGGGAAATGCCTGTCTTAAGACATTATTTAGTATAGTTTCTCAAGGCTAAAATCAGACCA
Source organism: Carassius gibelio (assembly GCF_023724105.1). Classification (NCBI taxonomy): domain Eukaryota; kingdom Metazoa; phylum Chordata; class Actinopteri; order Cypriniformes; family Cyprinidae; genus Carassius; species Carassius gibelio. The sequence continues at coordinate 28,210,502 of NC_068416.1, read as the reverse complement.
TTCTGTTTTTGCTTAAAACTTCAACTACAAATAAAACCAAAAAACATGGTTCCTATAGTTTAGGGATGGGTAACTGACGGGCCACTATACCGAAGAGTTTAGCTCCAGGTCAAACTAAACAAGCTGATCAAGGTCTTCAAGATAACTAGAAAGCACTGGTGTGTTTGATTAGGGTTGAGCTGATAGTGGCTCTCAGTTTACTCATATACACAGGCATCACCATTACGAAAATTAACCATGGTTTTACTACAAAATAAAACCAAAAAACCATGGTTACTGTAGTTAAACCATGGTAACCACAAATTAACCATGGTTTTGCTATATTAACCATAGTTTAACCATGGTATTTGTAGTAAATCTGTGGTTTTACAAATGGCAGTCAATACGCCAAAAAACCATGGGTTACTACAGTTTTACTATAATAAAACCATGGTTATTTTTCATAAGGGCAGGGATGTAGTGGAGGCTAAACGCACGTAAACGCCGTTTACGTACTTCCCAAAATTCAGAAATAGCGTTTACCCACCTCCAAAGTGCGTTTACCCTTACGAAAAATAACCATGGTTTTATTACAGTAAAACTGTAGTAACCCATGTTTTTTTGGCGTGTTGACTACCATTTGTATAACCACAGATTTACTACAAATACCATGGTTAAACTATGGTTAATATAGCAAAACCATGGTTATTTTGTGGTTACCATGGTTTAACTATAGTAACCATGGTTTTTTGGTTTTATTTGTAGTTTTATTTCCATTTGTAGTGGTTAATTTTCGTAAGGGTATCCACCTCTGAATTGAGTTTATCCACCTCTAAATAGCCTACAGTTCCTATGACATTTTAAATTATTTAGTTATTGTTCATTATTAGTTTCATAGGTTGTTTGTTGTCTTTCACATTGTGCTGCAACTTGTCAGTGTTGACCAATGCTTGCGGTGTTGCCAGTAGTAGTGGGAAGTTCGGATCATTTTACTGACTCGGATCTTTGAGTCTCGTTCAGCAAAAGGAACTAATCTTTTCTCTTCCCGTCTCTATGGGACTGACAGGAAGAATAAAATACTCGGACCTCACCTGTCGATTCAGAACCCATATGTTGTGTAATGCGCATGTGCGGTCAGCACAAAATGAACGAATCACTCTCTGAGACAACTCTGTAACGTTAGTCCTGAGTCATTTTAAAGATTCGTTCAAAATGAACGACACGCAACAGACTGCATCAAGATTCAAAAATGGATATCCGGCAATTAATAATAATAATAATAGGCTAATAATAATAATAATAATAATAATAATAATAACAACGTTAGTTATTTTGAATAGAAATCATCACTCATACAGCAGCCATTCATCTCATCTCCGGTTTATTTGTGTTCGTATAGCTACATACAATATCCAGTGTTTTGGGGAAACACTGATCCACATTTTTCTGACATATTATAGACCAAACAACTAACCGATTAATTGAGAAAATATTCAACAGATTAATCGACTATGAAAATAATCCAAAATTCCTAATCAATACGTACAAGTGCATTGCATTGGAACCCCTGGATATAAGCCTCCCTCTCTATTCCTCTTTAAAAAAATTGTTCTCTCTGTTTTGTCATTTAGTTAACTTTATAGATTTCAACCTTATTATTCCTTCTTGAGTCTCTTTAACAAGAACTTAGATTAATGTATGAATTGAATAGTGATTGTGTGACCTATATGAGGGAACAACCAGTGATACCCTTGGTAGTAATATCAAATGATAGCCTATAGCGATGTCATCAGGATACACATACAACGGTACCAGTGGCCCACCTTACCGTGAATTTATAGTTTACCCACCTCTTTTTTTACCACTACACCTCTGACAGGCATCACCCAAAACCTGAAAAATCCTCTACAACTCACAAACAACTCACAAGCAGCCAATCAAAGACAGACTTCAGTTAAAACCACAGAGAACTATTTGTCATGTTTCCTGTTCTTAGAATTGAAGCGCTTGGTGTCACAGTTTTTGAGTATTAGGCTGGCGACACACTGGATGCGCGGTGCAAGCGTCTCAGCTGCGTGGCTGTTTTTAATTTGGCTCAACAGGTTAGAGCCGCGCGGACAACGTGTGCATGCAAGAGAGTTTGTTGTCATGTGCATCCTCTCCACCTATAAAATCCCCCTGAAGCTCAGACGGCACAACATCAGCAGAGATCTGTCGTGATGAATGTTTCTTCTCTTCAGCTCAACACAAGGTGATTAAAACAATCGTATTTAATTTCTAAAGAGTTTTTATTATTCATTATTTAAGCTCTTACATTGCTGTGAAACTGTGAAACAGTCAAAACTTATATTATATTATATTATAGACTGTTAACAACAACACAAATGAAAGAACAAGTCTGGCAGGTTAGAGATTAGATGAAAATGAAAGAGGAGCACTTCTAAACTAAAACAACAACTTCAATGCTTTTATGTCTTTTAATGCATTGATGTAGAAACACATTTTTACTGAACAAGTGTTTTGCATTCCATGCTTTGTAAGCAAGAAAGTACTGTATTGTTTTGATTATATTCAATGTTCATCTTCTTCTCGTGTGAATGACCGTCAGTAATGGCTTTACTTCGTTACTGTATTTTTTAAGGACATTTTTCAAGTATCTGTACTTTACTGGAGTAGTTTTATGATGAGTAACTTTTACTTTTACTTCACTACATTCCAAAGCATTAGATCATACTTTTTACTTCATTACATTTCATAAAACATATCTTTACTCCCTATAATATATCACGTGAGGTTTCTGATTCATGAACAAACTGATTCTTTTCAATTAACCTTTTCAATCGGTTCCTGAATCGCACGATTGGTTTATGAATTAGAATGATCTGATTGCAGCTGTTCTCGAGTCGACAACAATCTAAAATCTACCCCAGAATCCTCCTTGTGCCTTGTGTTCTTGAAAATGTAGTTAATCTAGTGACTAAAAAGATTATACCATGATTCCTTCTTTATTTTAATTATGAGTTATTATGTTATGATACTTAGACCCAATAATTACTCAGCATTCCTAGGAAACAAGGTTTAATTGCAATAAAGAAAAAACTAATCCTATAAAAACCTCTAAAACTCCTAAGTAGTTAAAACTGGTGAAAATACTGCCTTGGTGGTATTTATTTGCTGAGACTTGGAGCAATGGCCGTGGATACAAACGTCTTTTAGGTTACATTTCAGGTTTAGGGATGTGTCAGATGTGCTTAAAACACAAACTTGCCAGATTGTCACGTTCCAGCAAATAAAGATGACAACATCGTGTTACTACAATATTGTGTGTGATTATGTTGATAGAGATAAATCAATGGATTAAAAACAATGTAACTTACACAGTCACTTCTTTCTATATTTCTCTGGAAAGGGTTCTTCACAACCAGTGTGTTGGTTCTTGAAACACATCTTCAGATGCACCTGAACACATCATCAGTGATGTTACCGGAGGTCCTCGGGTGTTTCGGGTCTTTCTTCATCAGACACCCTCGCCCAGGTGACCCAGACTGTGACTTGTGTTCAGGAAGCACTCGCTTGCCCCCATGGTGCTCCTCTACGGATCCAGAGCCATCTCGAGGCTTTCTCGGCTGCGTCTGTGATGTTCTTGGTGGCACTGCACTGGTCCAGGCCCCCTTCTACTCATCCTTCCTTCCTCCACGACACCTCTGACCTCTTCCTGTATTCGGCTGCGTTTCTCCTTCCATTCAATTCTTTATGTCGAGGAGGTGTTGCTCTGCTCCCACAAGCTCTTTGTGCCGCAGACGTGTCTGTGCATCCAGCCTCCAGCGCTCCACTTTCTCCCTGTCTTCACCAGCTCTCCTGCCTGGGACACCTTTGGGTCATTGGAGTCTCTATACATCAGCACCTCGTGTGCCCGAGTCACTTTAAACTCCTCTCCCAGGGATTTTAGACACAGCCGGAGCATTGTGGTGTTTCCATAGAGGGCAATGTTGCTGAGGCTCCTGGGAACCTAACCGTCTCCTGAGAAAGCTGCTGACCTTTCTTTCCAAGCTCTCCACTGTAGAAATGGGAACCTCATACACAAGTAGTTGAATATACTCTGCATTAGTTGGACACCCAGCAGAAAGGTAGAAACAAACTCTAAATTAGACTTTTTTAATTTGTCTAATCGTCTTCAGATTGTGAATTGATCTTCATACAGTTGTAATAGCAGAGGTGGTAATAGTTATTATACTTACAGGGTGTATTCTGTACTGTATTGTACAAAAAAGACACAGATATAACCTATCATCTCTGAAGGATTCACCGTCGATGTAGATGCGTCATCATATTGTCTCAGTGTACACGTCTTTCAACAACGTATTGTATCAAGCTATGGTAATATACATGTTTGTGGTAAATAAAGCTTAGATAAAAATATGATGAATAATTACACCACATCTTATCGCCGCCACCTTTTCTTGTATAAAGGAAATTACGTAATTGTATATTTACGGCTGATTGGCCAACACAGTAAAACTCCTTTTAAAAATTACATTAATATTGCTTTTCTATACATTTCTTTTTTTATTGCTTAAGCTAGATGGAAATTGAGTAAACACGTGGAGACTGAAAAGAGATGAAGACAAAAAGCAGTGGAAACATGGAGATTGTGAAGATCATCAGATGGAGCAGCTTCAGTGATATAAGACCAGACTGTAAGTAGATGAATCCTGATCTTTATCATCAGACCATGTACTTGTCTCTAAATGATGTGTGTTTTATTCCCAGTCTCTGATCCACACACACATGTGAAGAGCTGCTCTCATCAAACACAGAAGATCAGACATGATGATGCAAGAACATTAAAGTCTCTTCTGGACTCTCCAGCTCCTGCAACGTTCTTCTCTTTATTATTTTATGAAGCATATATTGTACTTGTTTTCTGCAATTCAGTATACATATCGTACTGCATTGCATTCAAGGAAAGTTTAACACTTCTGAACACTTTTCAAACAAATATGAATAAAGTCCTTGTGTTTTCTTTCTCTCTCTCTAAGATCAAAGTTCAGATATAATATATGAATATGTGTTTTTATTGAGTCACGTATGATCCCTCTCTCTCTCTCTCAAATACATATTTAGCAGCTAGTGTGACTGCCGTCTCATTCTCTCCAAGTATATAGAGTAGTTTCTCTGAGTCGTTTAGAGACAAGAATGAAGGATTCAAAGCGTTTCTCTTGTAGTGCTGTATTTGGGACAGACCAGAAGGAAGTGTTTCTCATCCTCTGTTTGATTCAGCTCACAGTGTTTGCAAAGGCGCTCTTCTCTCGGGAGACAGGATCTTTTATATCTACCAATCTCTATCATGATTACTGAGTCGATATTTGGGAAGGATTTGTCTTTCTTTTAATTGCTTGAGTGATAAGTAGTTTGCCAGTTTTGTGGTTCTGTTTAGGGCCGAATAACACTGGAGTTTGGTTTGGAGCTCAAATTCATTTTTTAATTGTTCTTCATAATTATACTTGAGATTTGTGTCAGTTTCTGAATGTTGGGTTTGTGATTGGAGTCAGACTCAGTTTGGGTGTCCTTCATCAGTTCTGAAATATCATAATCTTAGTTTTTGGGATGTTGATGTCTAAGGCCCAATCCTGGCAGTATTTAGTTAAAATGTCGAGGTTGTTCTGAAGACCTTCTGGTGTTATAGACAGAATTAGTAAGTATTTGACCTCTGTGTGGTGTAATTGTAGTCCTGGACTGTTCGACTGGTCCAGTAGATCTGCCAGTTCATTGATATATATATATATGTTAAATAAAGTCTCACTCCTCGCTGTTGAGGAAAATAGTCTGTCCATTGCTGGCCAATATTTACTGCACATTTATTTTGGTTATACATGTTTTTAATTAAGTCATATATTTTACCCCCTATGCCACTTTCAATGATTTTATAAAACAGTCCATTATGCCAGATGGAGTCAAAAGCCTTCTTAAAATCTGCAAATATTTTCCCATCTTTCTTCTGGTGTACATTTCCTTTTTTTTAGCGTGTGTAGTGTGTGAATATGTTTGGTGTTGATTAATTTCTCCTTGTAAAGTGTGGAATACTTCATCGTCGTAGTATGGGGAATCTGATGGAGGAATATAAATTCCACAGATAAAAAGGTCTTTATCTAGAATTCCAGAGCTTTTATCCAATTTTAACCAGATGTGATTTTTGCCTTTCTGTAATTTTTTATTCATATGACTAAACCTCCAGAATCTCTACCACGGTGTACTGAGCTGAGTTTCCATGAGGGCACTATGATTTCAGAGTAACGTGAAGGACACTGATCGGACACATCGGATCTACACATCACTCTCTCTCATATGCAGGGATCTAATGTCTCTGGATAAGATCAGACATGAGCTGCTCATGTCAGGCAACACAAATGCTGTCGAAACCCTTTTGATCTGACTAACACAAGGGGAAAATGAGAATGAGAGAACTAGACAGTTGAGTTTGTGATTCAGTGAAGTATCAGTTTTACAGCAGAGATTATCACATGACCATCTATATCATATCAGAATTTAGAAGAGGTTTATTTAAATGAAAACTGTACATTGAGTGATAAATACTATATTTTGATCAGCTTCAAGATACTAAAGAGATGATGCATCTGAGAGTTTTGTGACCTCACTTTAATTTAAAGCTCATTTTAATATGTTTTTCTACAACAATAACTATATCACTACCATTCCAATCATGTGATTATTTGTGGTTAGTTGTTCACAGTAAGGCTGTAACTGTTCATCTGGTTATGGAACCAAACAGACTAATGACTAATGATTTGTTAAATGTGTTTCAATTAAATGTTTTCTGTTATTCTACATGGACGTCCATTCATTGTCATTTCCACAACACCAAGTCATTTCCACCACCTCATAACTCTTTTTAAAAAAATATGTACAAAATTCTAATCACTCATTACAAATGTCTGCATAGTTTATGGGATAATGTTCCACTTAATGTAATAACACAAGTAGTAATTTTCAGAAATGTATCTGTTACGTAAGACAGAAACAGGGTGTAAATGCAAAGCGTAGTTTATTAATTCAGCACAAAGATCAGATTTGACGAAGTAACACAGAAGCACAAGGCAGGGTGGAACGATGACGCAGGTACTTCGATGGACAACGGATGGTGGTGCTCAGTCCAGTGATGATCTCTCGAATGATTCCCGGTAAGTGAGTAATCCTCGTGATGGTGCTCGGTGATCCAGTGCTGAGTGGAGATCCAGGGAAGACCGCCACGGGTACAGGTACAGGTACAGGTACAGGTACCGGTACAGGTACAGGTACAGGTACAGGTACACACCGGGAAGAACAACGATCTGACAACATGAAACACAGGTTACTGAACTTATAAAGGGAACAAACAATTGAATCCAGCTGGCACTGCTGATCATCGCTGATCAGTGACCACGCCCACAGACACACACACACACACAACAGCACATTAGACGAGAGAGAGAGAGTGAATTCATGAACCGTGACAGTATCTAACCAATGCAATATTATATTTCAGGTTGTGGTGGATGTAAGCTTTTCGTTTGGGCCTCATGACAAATAATTTACTTAATCCACAAATCTATTGTAATTGCAATATAGGTATAAATTGGTAAAACTATGTGTGACAGTGGTCTTACACTGTTAAGAAATTATGTATATCATATTAATTTTAAATAATGATCAAATATTTACATGTGATGGAAATGACATTTGTTTAGTGCGGATCGGAAAATATGTCAAAAAACACCAATTTGTCTTATAATGTAAGTGCGTTCTCTTATGGATCATTAAACTAGAATAGTTATATTTAACTGTTAGATTGTGAAAATTTTGATTTGAACGCTTTTTTTTCCCTCAAGTTCACAAGGCCAAAAGTGCCTGTAGTTAAAGAACCACCCATAAACATAAAACTACTCACTCATATTAGTTGCATTCTCTGGGCCTTTCTTTCGGCAAATTCATCCATGATGAACGTGATGTTTAATTCACGGCTTCGTGCATTCTCGATGGAAAGAATTGTCAGTCCCGATAGTTTGTTTTGTGACATGGTGTTCACTAACATTAGGTCGGCGAGAAAAACGGTCTATTTTGGGTAGTTTTTGTGTCATGACTAACTTCTCCACCTTCTCTTTTCTCTTTAAGGCCCCGCTTTTATGTTTATATTAGTGTTAATATTAATGTTCACGTAGATAGCCACTATAGTAACCTCTCACATTGTGTTTTCTTTTTTTTTGGCGCGACGATGCGTCATGTAAATAAATGATGGCGTAGTAGCTAGTCTACGGCAGCCACGGAGTGCAAAAAAATGTATAAATGCAAACAAGAAATGACGGAGAAATTAGACATTACAGAGAAATAAGAAATTACTACACATGAAATGCATAAAAAATATATTTATTGCGGCCACAATTTAAAATTAAATCGAAAAAAAAAACTGTATTAAAAGCTGGGGCGGGCCCCCTATTGGCCCTGGCCCATTTGCACGAGCATACCCTGCATGCCCAGATGCTACGCCACGATTCTTTTTTCAACTGTTCAACAGAAGCTCTAAGCGACCATGCAGTATAACTTTTTCCTTCTTGTTTTCTTGTTATAACAATTTATTTTTCTCATTATCTCAACATAACGAAAGTTTGTTTTCTCGTTATAACGACTTAATATTCTCTAAGAAGTTACAAAACTATTAATTCAGTTTTGTTCTATAATGTTGTAAAGGTTTTTTTTCTACACGTACACACACACACACACACTGAACATGAACACTCTTTTCAAACAGAAGCTTGTAACGCACATGATATCTGTCACAGCATATAATGACTACTAAAAATGACAAATTGTATATAATTTTATTTCAAATAAAGGGGAAATTAAAAGTTAGTTTAATCCAAGCACCTCAATAAAAGATCTTAGAATAGTTCTGAAGTGTTTGCAGTGTTGTTTTGAAATGTTAATTAAAAAAGCAAAAAGTTTAGTGTACTGTCTTTGGAAAGAGCAACAGTGATTGATCAGCCTTTATTTATGTACGGTATTGTAGACGTTATTACCTAGGCGAAGCAGAATTTGCTGAAATATAGGCTACAGTAAGAGCGTCTGCATGGCTGTCCAGATGCCTGTCAAAGTTGAGTTCGTTACTATAGAAACAGTAAAACTGTTATGTTGTTATTATGAGAAAACTAAATTTCGTTATGTCGAGATAACGAAAAATTTAAGTCGTTATAACAAGAAAACGACTTTCGTCATGTTGAGATAACGAGAAAATTAATTCGTTAAAACGAGAAAATTACTTTCGTTATGTCGAGATAATTAAGTCGTTATAACGAGAAAAAGTATTTCGTTATGTCGAAATAATGAGATAATTAAGTCGTTATAATGAGAAAACAAGAAGGCCGCTTAGAAGTTCCGTACAATTAAGACATAACCGACAGTTTTTTTGAACATAGTAATCAAGAAGGGTATTTTCACATATTTTTTATGTATTTCTCAGCACAAGAGCAAAATGATACGCTTTCATGAAGACACGCAGCAGCGTTCTGTAAACTGTCCTGAGCGTCTTCTTAGACTGACCTCAGTCAGACGGTTTGAGATCCCCCCCCGCCTCAGCTCTGGGCCCCTATAATCATCACCACCTTTCACCCCACTAGCGACGGCCTGCTGTATTAGATCAAAAGGGTGCTTCTAATAAATACTGAGCAAAGGGTCTGAATACTTAGGACCATGTGATATTTCAGTTTTTCTTTTTTAATAAATGTGCAAAAATGTCAACAATTCTGTGTTTTTTTTTTTTTTTTGTTTTTTTTTTTTGTCAATATGGGGTGCTGTGTGTAAATTAATGAGAAAAAAAAAACTTGAGTCTGAACAATGTTACTCCATAAGTTCACTGTATTAATAGATCTGATTTAAATGACTGTAATATCTGATGTGATGCTGATGATCATGTGATCTGCTGTAATATTAATAATCTCCAGTAGAGAGCGACACTTGACCGTCTGAAATATGAAATCATGTTCATCTGCATTATATTTCTGAATTCATACAGTCAGAGCTCAGATGTGTGTTTTCATGATTTCAGTGATCCTGTATTTCAGCAGATATCATCTACAGTATGAACTACAGCAGTACAGATTATTACAGTAAAATTAATTTAATAAAAAACTCATAGTTCATATTTATTTACAATTAATTTTAGTAATATTTTATTTCATAATGTTCAGTGTGGGGACATGACCAGAACAAAGGCAGGGAGACACTCCAGTCAAAAAGAGAGTTTATTGACTCACAACTACTGGTGACATTAAAGTTGATCCTCCTCACAGAGACCCAAACCAGAACTAACTCCTGAGAGGTCAAGTATGCCCCTTTTACACTCGAGGGTCAAACCATCCCAAATTACAGGAAAACACTTCCCCCCGAACCATGCTGCAGTCATGAGCCCCGAGGAAAAAACTGATCAACTTTGAAAAAGTAGCTACAATATAAACCTTTTCGGTGTCTCTTTTCCATGACCGAATGTGCAGCTTAGCACAACAAACAAACAATAGAAAACAAACATTCATATCAATGATGTAAAATAAACAAATACTGTATAAACCAGAAAAAAAATAAAAATAAAAGGGCATAGCCCAAAGATTAAAAATAAATACAGTAAAAAGCTGATGATATGTTAGATTACTGTAAAACTGTATCATATTCATTCAGAATTATGTGTACATATACAGTACAGATGAAATAAACTGAGCCATTGGTTGTGATCAGATGAGTGTGAAAAATAGTCTAGGAACTGATCAGAATGTATTCTGATGATGATGGAGATGAAGATGATGCTGGTGTCTGGTCTCTGTGATGTTGTGTTTTCTTAATAAGATCTGAATGAACATCACAGGTCCGTCTGGATCACGTGAGACTAGAAATCACAAACATATAGAAATATTCTCATTGGTTTGGATTTATAGTTTTTTCTATAATCACACATCTGTAAATATGTAGTACATCTAGTGCAGAAAGTCTGATGAATCTGTCTGAAAGTGATATTTTATGACAGGAGTGTGACGGTTAAAAGATAATGATCAAACGCTTACAATCTGGCTTTAGTGTCTCCATACTGTCACATCTCCCAAGTATCTCTCTGCTTTTCTCTTGTGATCCAGTCATTTCTGTTTCATTCCTGTCCTCCATTTCTCTCTGTGTCCTGGTGTTTTGTGGTGGTTCCTGATGCTCCAGCAGATTTCTCTGTGTGTTTTTGTTTTTGTCTACATCACATTTATACCTAATTTGCAGACAACACAACAAAAATAGTTCAACAATGAATCAAACATCAGTTTATGTCAAATTCAGATGAAGTCGTCCATCCTAGAAACACAGTGGGGCCAAAATAATTAAAACATTAGTATTTCCAGCAGATATATTTTTATTATTTCTATCTTTTGTTGTAGTGTCTCCTATGAGTTTCCATTTCCAAACATTAATTTGAGACAGACTTTCTGGAAGCGTCTGGGAGACACAGTTGTTCAGATTGAGTCTGTCTCAGTTTGTTCTGTTTCTTCATGTGACTCCAGACAGACTGATGAAGATCAGATCACATCTCTGTGTGCAGCACACACATCTCACTGCATTATTAATATTAATGACACAATCAGTGTTTGGAAACTGATATTTCCATCTGACACACTACAGCAAAAGATAGAAATAACTGACTTCAAACCAGTTTCAGCAGCTGAAAATACTAAGTGTTAGAAATATTATGACCACCACTGTATCATTTTTATTTATGTATTCATTTTCTGACAGTATTTTCTACAAATTAAATAATAATAAAAAAACTCAGAGTGATAACAGATCAATCTAAACCTCCCTCTGGAGAAATGAGTACATAGGCTATTAAATGAGATAATGCCTCATTTGCATGTTTAAACATAGGATTACCAAAAACTCTTGCTACTCTTAATGTAATCAATCAGGTGATGAAGTACAGTGATGTCTTCTGTCTTGAATTCACATATGAGTGTTTCCAGTGTAATTTCACATAAATACATCTGGAACAAAATAAGTCTTATTTATGAGCTCACTGGGGAAATGTGAAATATGAACTGTTCATGCAGTATTGTTCAAAATAATAGCAGTACAATATGACTAACCAGAATAATCAAGGTTTTTAGTATATTTTTTATTGCTACGTGGCAAACAAGTTACCAGTAGGTTCAGTAGATTGTCAGAAAACAAACAAGACCCAGCATTCATGATATGTACGCTCTTAAGGCTGTGCAATTGGGCAATTAGTTGAAAGGGGTGTGTTCAAAAAAATAGCAGTGTCTACCTTTGACTGTACAAACTCAAAACTATTTTGTACAAACTTTTTTTTTTCTGGGATTTAGCAATCCTGTGAATCACTAAACTAATATTTAGTTGTATGACCACAGTTTTTTAAAACTGCTTGACATCTGTGTGGCATGGAGTCAACCAACTTGTGGCACCTCTCAGCTGTTATTCCACTCCATGATTCTTTAACAACATTCCACAATTCATTCACATTTCTTGGTTTTGCTTCAGAAACAGCATTTTTGATATCACCCCACAAGTTCTCAATTGGATTAAGGTCTGGAGATTGGGCTGGCCACTCCATAACATTAATTTTGTTGGTTTGGAACCAAGACTTTGCCCGTTTACTAGTGTGTTTTGAGTCATTGTCTTGTTGAAACAACCATTTCAAGGGCATGTCCTCTTCAGCATAGGGCAACATGACCTCTTCAAGTATTTTAACATATGCAAACTGATCCATGATCCCTGGTATGCGATAAATAGACCCAACACCATAGTAGGAGAAACATGCCCATATCATGATGCTTGCACCTCCATGCTTCACTGTCTTCACTGTGTACTGTGGCTTGAATTCAGAGTTTGGGGGTCGTCTCACAAACTGCCTGTGGCCCTTGGACCCAAAAAGAACAATTTTACTCTCATCAGTCCACAAAATGTTCCTCCATTTCTCTTTAGGCCAGTTGATGTGTTCTTTGGCAAATTGTAACCTCTTCTGCACATGCCTTTTTTTTAACAGAGGGACTTTGCGGGGGATTCTTGAAAATAGATTAGCTTCACACAGACGTCTTCTAACTGTCACAGTACTTACAGGTAACTCCAGACTGTCTTTGATCATCCTGGAGGTGATCATTGGCTGAGCCTTTGCCATTCTGGTTATTCTTCTATCCATTTTGATGGTTGTCTTCCGTTTTCTTCCACGTCTCTCTAGTTTTGCTCTCCATTTTAAGGCATTGGAGATCATTTTAGCTGAACAGCCTATCATTTTTTGCACCTCTTTATAGGTTTTCCCCTCTCTAATCAACTTTTTAATCAAAGTACGCTGTTCTTCTGAACAATGTCTTCAACGACCCATTTTCCTCAGCTTTCAAATGCATGTTCAACAAGTGTTGGCTTCACCCTTAAATAGGGGCCACCTGATTCACACCTGTTTCTTCACAAAATTGATGACCTCAGTGATTGAATGCCACACTGCTATTTTTTGAACACACCCCTTTCAACTAATTCAACTAATTGCCCAATTGCACAGCCTTAAGCCTTATTCTGGTTAGTCACATTGTACTGCTATTATTTTGAACAATACTGTAGATAAACTGAAGAAGAAAAACTTTTTTAAGGTAAGTGGTTGCAGTCAATTTATTTGAGCATAATTTCAATAAACACATTTATTTGAATAATTAAAAAAATAATAATTATGAAGCTAAAATAAATAGTTTGAAACCCAATTTTTTTTATTTTTCAGTGTAATATTGATCATAATTCCTCCGAGACAAATGAAATCTATCACATGGAATATCACAATGACAGATTTTACTAGTCTCTGTGTGGTGATGTAAAAAGTGTTTGTGTCTCCAGCTTTACACTTCAGTTTCACTGAATACAAACAGCAATGATTAAAATAAACCAATGAAATACAACAAACAATGAAATATAGAAGAGTGTAATGACCTTGTGAAGATCTGAAGAGAGAGACATGTCCTCTGTGGATCTGAGAGCTCTGCTGCTGGTTTATATACAGTAGATGTGTTCAGAGGAGAGAGAGTTTAACTCACACAATAGAGAAGAGCTCTGCTGCGGTTATATACAGATGGTGACGAGAGGAGGAGTCTAGTGTAGTCTACAACAGAACAGGTTCTCCAGGTTCCTGTTTCCTGCTCGTCAGTTTAAAGTCACGCATAATGATGACATCTGACACATCTGTCAAATTGATTGATGGGTTGTTGTCACTTTATTCTAACATTTAGCAAAAAAAAAATTTTAACCGTAAGTGCTGTTCTCAGGATGTATAATAATAATAATAATAATAATAATAATAAACATATTCATCGAAATGGGTCTCAAGTCTAGGAGTCCATCAGTGTGTTTTAACAGACTGTAGATCCTGAAATCTAAAGTCCATTACGGTTCATTATCTACAGAAGAGCCAAGACTGATGACTGATATAATGCTGAGAAACTCATTCAATAATGTAAAACAAACAATACACAAATTATTGAAATATGAAGAACAATATTTACACAATTTACAGAAAGCTAAAAAGATGCTCATGATGCACTGACGAACATGAGTGTATGTACAATCATATTTTCTAGAGACATTAGGGAGAAATTACAGTTCTTCTGTTCAGTAACACACTGATGGCTCATATTCATAATCACAAACTGACCAATAAATCTGATTAATCAGTCTGTCATCTGTCATCATCTTGTGCACGATCACTTTATACTTGATCTTCTTACTTTTGTATTGTCTGTGCAGGATTTTCTCACTCTCTTTTCTCTGTTTCAGTCTATTTGTTGGTAATATTGAGTGTAATATTATTGTCTTGGGTGTCCATGTAGTTCATCATTGTGTATTAAATCTAGAGCTGAAAGTGTTCATTATCATAACTGATCTACAGTAGCTGTTGTGTGTGTGTGTGTTGAATTAAAGGAGACTAGGTTACTGTATGGCATGAGTAAAGTAAGAAATATGATTTCTTTTCTTGTAATTTACTTAATTTTATCTCACTGATAAATCCTTTACAATAAAAGCAGTGTTAAGAGAGTTATTACAGTCCGTGTTGATTCTGTGGACCTAATATATTTGATTCTATGATAAAAGTCTGATTTGATATTGTACACGCTGCTCTGGATAACAGACATTAAACAAAGACTTCTGTGAAAACTAAACTCTTTCTATGTCCAAAGATCCAATGGAAACCTTTATTAAGAGTATTCTGTGTTTTTGTTGTATACGTGGTTTTATCTCTTTCTCTGAAGAGGAAGAATCATCTGCGAGTCTGTTCAGAAACTTCTCGTTCTTCTTCTTGTTTCGTGTTATGAGCAGTAATCAGAAGAAAAACCTGGAGGGGAATAACATCAAAACTAAAAACTAAACCGGTCTGACGAGTTTAGTTCACAGACTGTTAACAGCATGATGTCCTGGTTCACTAGTATGAGGAACATATACCATTTTAAGAGGAAACAATGAAGCATACATGTGTTGCTCAGTCAGTGTAATATCAGTCTGATTATTGTAATAATACACAGGTAAAATGGCATTATTTATTATTTAAAGTAAAACTAAATTAAATGAATAGTTATTTTAAGAGAAAATAATATTGTGCAACTATATCTAATCATCTTACTGGTGAGATGTTAAACCGACTGGAAGAAAGTTCAGTGTTATACACAAGAAAACAGACGTGTAGGAAACAGCTTCAGTCAGAAGAAGTGTGTGTCACTCGTATAACAGCTTTCTGAACGAGAAGAAGAGACTGCGGGACTCAAGTTATTTTCACACTATTCAATTCATTATAATGATAAATGATGAAAACACAAGGACAATACAA
Source organism: Carassius gibelio (assembly GCF_023724105.1). Taxonomy (NCBI): domain Eukaryota; kingdom Metazoa; phylum Chordata; class Actinopteri; order Cypriniformes; family Cyprinidae; genus Carassius; species Carassius gibelio. The sequence goes on along the minus strand of NC_068416.1, from coordinate 28,194,634 downwards.
ATGTTACAGAAGACACAGCTACACAATGATACAAACATCAGATTGTGTATCATGATAAACATTACAGGAACTAATATACTAATATTCTAACAGTTGTTTGACTGAAATAAATAAATGCTGGATTGTTCTCACAGCACAGTTTGTATTCTGGTAACCCGACTGAGAAAAGAGTTCTTCATTTTTATAAATGTAGACGTCTGAATAAAGATCCAGAAGAGATTTTAATGTGCTGCTGTGGTTTACAAAAGAGAAAAAAGTCAAGAGTGTTATTCAGAAGTAAAACAGGAAAACATTGTTTGTGCGGATTGTGATTCATATCTGTTGTGTTATTAATCATTCAGTCACAACTGTCTCTCTAAACATTTAACATCATGCAAGCTTTTCACTCTGTACAAGCAATTGCTTTTCCCATAAACAATATTTACTAAAATACTGGAAACATTTGATTGACAAGTCCTCACGTTGTGTGTCTTTAAAAAACAAACCCAGTCAAACCACAGTCAAATTATAAACCAACACGTGACATAATCTCACTTCATCTTCAAGTTGCATTCAGTGCGTTCTTTTCATTCTTTGTTGAGTTCCATGTCCAAAGTTCAGATTCATGAAATACCAGCAGGATTGTTTGCAGTCCCACGTCTACAGCATTTAACTTCACACATTCTTCTGATGTCTTGCATGGCCTTTAAGCAGTAATTCAGTTACTGTCATACTGTTCTATGAAAGCTATAATAATGTTATCAATAATAATGTTTTATTTACAGAGCACATTTCAAGAACCCAAGGACACAATGTGATTTCAACAAGTGACACAAATAATACAGATAGACAGTGATCATATGAGATATGAATTATTATAGATCTGAAAGCTGAAAAGCCGTCTCTTCTCACCTTTATTCATTACAGTATTATAAAGTAGACACATTCACATCTGTCCAGCTGCAGTAACACTTCTGCTGGATCAAACTCAATCAAGTCAACTTCTCTTCAGTGATGTTCTTCAGAAGAAACAGTTTTCTGTCTGTCACCCGTTACAGACTCACATCTGTCTCTGATCAGACTCATTTTTAGTTGAAACTCGTGCTGTACACCAGTATAGAAGCTATTTTCAGTGACAGGAAATACATTACCGTAACTATATGGGTGCCGTGCTTTCAGAAAGTGCAGAAACACTGCTGTAGAGCAAGAATAAAGATGTGAATCTAAGAGATCTGATGTTTCTAGACCTGATTCAGCATCATTTCTCTAGTTCTCATCATATGTTTAGTGCATCTTTCATTAATACAAGTCAGTAGTGTGTTACTGAACACACTGTAGTCTGGAGTGATGAAGATGATGAAGATGATGATGATGATGAAGAGGATGATGATGAAGAAGAAGATGATGATGATGAAGATGAAGATGATGAAGATGATGAAGATGATGAAGATGAGCCCGGCGGCTCGTACACGACATCTTCTCAGCAAGCAGCGGCGCTAATTTGTCAATTCCCCACAAAGTGAAATGATAGAGAATATGAAACCGCTTGGCGGCAGCAGCACAGAGAATTGTTTTTATTGTTATTGTTTTTATTATTTGTAACTGCTCGTGCCACCCCTCATGTATCACCAGAAACACAATATACAGTAATAATTTGAAGGAATTTTCAGGTTTTGTTTTTTGAATTACTCTTTGCATCGTGGAAGAAGAACCAGATTTCAGGTTTGGAGAACCGTTCTTACACTTCATGGTAAATTAATTTTTGTTAAATGTCAAATAAACTGGTTTATTTGTCAAATGATTGTCAGAGCCTTGTATTCATCATCTTCACTCGACTGAAGAGCAGCACAACTGTGTTTAGAGACGTTTAATGACTACAACAGAAGCGGACAGAAGAACTATCATCATCTTCATCATCTCAGACTCCATCATCATCATCATCTTCTTTTTCTTCATTATCTTCATGATCACCATCATCTTCTTTATCAAACATAGACTTTTGTGATTTACAAAACTGTTTGTTTCATTTTGCACTGTTTTTCGTGTATAATATATATTTTCTGTATATTTTTAAAAATTCATTTAACTGTAATAAATCTGTCCTGCTTCAGGAGAAAACAAGCCTGTTTACAATTAAAATCAGTCAATCTATCAATCAATAAATAATAATAAATCGTACTTTTCCAACTACATCACAAACCAAAGATAATTATGCATAACACAAACAATAAATAAAAAACGTCACTATCCACAGATTTAATATGGACTATGCAGATTTGTTTGTTGAGAGAGACAAGTTTCAGTGTGTCAGAGTCAGACAGTCAAGTGTCGCTCTCTACTGGAGATTATTAATATTACAGCAGATCAACAGATCACATGATCATCAGCGTCATATCAGATACAATTAAAATAGAGATATAATGGTAAGTCATTTTAACTTTTTAATTACTTAATAATAATTAATATAATTAATATAACATAATTACTTTTTTTCTTTTTTTATTAGATCTGGATATGTTTTCATGTGTTTAAACGGAGCGACAACATACTGACAATTATTCACTATAATCTGAGGATCTGCAGCATTAGATCTCCACACACTGCATGATCTGTGTAATATCAGAAGCACATTTCAGTGACCTCTGATAACAGATCAATAAAGTGAAAGTGAAAGTGAAAGTGACGTGACAATATTAACTGTACACTAGAAACATTCGTGTTATGTGAAGCTGCTTTTAAATTATATTATATGAATTGAATATTATCTATAATCTAGATAAATGATCACAACTAACAGACTCAATGTTTCTCTTCCTGCATCGACCTTTGACCCCTGTGACACAGTGAGGTATCTCCCTCTACAGGCGATCCTCAGAATCACACAGAGTTACAGATCTACAAATATATATGAAAGTAATTTCCAGTATTTTTAGTTCTCACTAGAGGGCGCTGCATCAATCTGCGTCTGAAAAATTTTTTCTGTAAAAAAAATTTACAGAAACTAATCTTAATGAGTAAAGTTGTCTCACCCTCCAGCAGACAGATGCATCAGTGTATGTCAGCTACAAGTGTGCATTTTGCTGTTTACCTGGTTCTTCCTGCGGAATTTCAATCACAAAATGAAATCAAAGACCACTTTTGGTTAATTTTAGTTCATCAACCACACATTTCTTCAGAGTAAGTAATGACTCGGCAGTCGGCACAGTCATGTGACGCAGACAGACGCAGATTGATGGGAAGTCGTGGCCTAATGGTTAGAGAGTCGGACTCCCAATCGAAGGGTTGTGGGTTCTAGTCTCGGGCCGGCAGGAATTGTGGGTGGGGGGAGTGCATCAAACCCCCAACTGCTCCCCGGGCGCCGCAGCATAAATGATGCACACTGCTCCGGGTGTGTGCTCACAGTGTGTGTGTGTGTGTGTGTGTGTGTGTGTGTGTTCACTGCTCTGTGTGTGTGCATTTTGGATGGGTTAAATGCAGAGCATGAATTCTGAGTATGGGTCACCATACTTGGCTGAATGTCACGTCACTTTCACTTTTTGCAACCACACCCCAGGTGCATGTGCATACACAGCATCTTCTCAGCAAGCAGGGGTAGCGTTAGTAGCTGCAAACTCGGAGCCTGCTGCATCTATAGTCCCCTATTCTCAGACCCCTTGCGACCCGATCTCACTGCATATTTTAGGAGGTATGAATTTGTACGAATGACCTACACACCTAACTCAGACCCTAAACCTAACCGACACAGGGGTTTAGACTAATCGTATAAAATCGTGGTTCAATCGTCTTTCATAGACATAAATAAATGTTAGGGAACCTGGGCGTAGTTGGTGTAGAATTGAGTAATTGGTTTAAAAAGCTTGGTTTACAGAGACTTCATTATAATGCACAGTTGTTTATTGTTAACTTAAATCACTGTTTGATTTGTTGAATCACGAGATGTTAGCTGCTGCAAGTTTAATCTTCTGGACCAGTTAAATTCACAAAATAAATCACTGGAACATTCTAAAACGCTTAACGTGAAAGTACGTGGCTTAATGTATTCAAACGGTGTATAGAAAGACCAAACTCAGTAAACATATTAATAAAGCATTCTATTCACAGACAAGCAGATATGACGATTAGACGAAACATGTTTAATTACGTGTTAAGCATTTGGCTCCCATAACCTGCTTGTCTGTAAATAGAATGCTTTATTAAACATTTTGAGTTTGGTCTTTTTATAACACGTTTTAATGTATTACGCCACGTTAAGCGTTTTCCTTTTAGACCATTTGTTTTCTTATGGGAGGAAAACGCTTACAGCGTGGCTTAGTCAAGGATGTGCATTTATTACATGGACTGAGAAAAAACATAAAACAGTGTCTAAAATGCGTGCATTTCAGCTGCATGACAACAATAATATCTTATGCTATATAAATTAAAACAGTAATGATTCATCCTTTTCATTTGCTTTCTTATACTCTGATGATATTAAATAATAAAATGTTCTATAATTATTTAATTCATAATTCTTCTATCTGAACTGAAGACCTGATCCTCCCACCGTGGAAAATAAATCCAATTAATTTTTTAAATGTAGTGGGTTGTTTGTCTGTTAGCCTAAAGATCTTCTTAATTTAACAAAACAGGCACATTGGGGAGTTATATGCTAATGTTTTTTTCTTCTTATGTGCATTATAATGAAGGCGTTATAAAACTCATAGACAGTAAAAGAAATGGACACAGCGACCCCATTGGATTCAACGGAGACAAGTGAAGTCGATAAGAAGCAGACACTTCCTGGGGGTCGAGTGTACTGCGCAGACTCAAACTGAGCTTGATGACGTAAATGTCACGTGAACAACCTGCAATCTTGCAGACGTTGTTGAATAATCTTGTCCTGTTGCTTTTATGGACACTCTATGGGCTTCTCCCTTGACTTCATGCCTCCACCAGGAAGTGATCACGTTCATCTGTCAGCTGTCATTTTGACTGCCATGACAACCGAAGCTCCAGTCCGGAGTCAGTGAAGAAAATACACATTTTTGGGGGATTTCCATGCTAAGTTTTTTATATCGAGCATCGCGTTAGTTCATTCAGGCCATGTTAGTCACACTTGCATCAGCCGACAGTGAGCTGTTCCTGACGTGTACCAATCCGGTCTTGACACCTATCATCTGCGGTCTATTTAAATTCCCATTATTCAGTGTCTCTTCCATCGCATTGCTGCTTGCAAATCAAACTGTTGCATCGCTTCTTGCAAATCAAGCTGTTGCAGTTTGTTTCAGAACATCTGAAATCCACATCTAAGATAAGTGAATGCTTTTTAATCCATATCGCTGTGTATGTTGCCTGGTGGTTAACATGGTTTTGCATTGGTTGCAGGAATGAATTTTAAAGGGGGGTGGGGGGGTTGAAATGCTATTTCATGCATACTGAGTTTTTTACACTGTTAAAGAGTTGGATTCCCATGCTAAACATGGACAAAGTTTCAAAAATTAAGTTGTACGTTTGAAGGAGTATTTCTGTTCCAAAAATACTCCTTCCGGTTTGTCACAAGTTTGGGAAAGTTTTTTTCGAGTATGGCTCTGTGTGACGTTAGATGGAGCGGAATTTCCTTATATGGGTCCTGAGGCACTTCTGCCGGAAGAGCGCGCTCCCGTATAGCAGAGCACTGAGAGCACAACAGACTTCACTGATCAGAGCGAGAGAACGCGAAAAGTCACAAAAGAAGTGTGTTTTTGGTTGCCAGGGCAAGACAACCCTGCACAGATTACCAAAAGAGAAACAGCATTAAGGGACCAGTGGATGGAGTTTATTTTTACAGAGCATCAACGGAGTTGTGCAAGTGTTTATGTTTGTTCCCTGCATTTCGAAGATGCTTGTTTTACAAACAAGGCCTAGTTTGACGACGGATTTGCACATCGTTTATTTCTCAAGGATGATGCAATCCCAAGGAAAAAGGGTCAGGATCGTGTGTTGGAACCGCAGGCGGTGAGTAAAACTGCTTCAAATATCTCTGCCTCCTTGTTAGTGCGTCTGCCTCCCATGCCGGAGACCCGGGTTCGAGCCCCGCTCGGAGCGAGTCGTTGCTGCTGCTGCTCTCGTTCAGTTTCAGCCTCGGGATCTGATTCTGGATCATAAATAAACGGCTGAATCTGACTGTTAGCCATGGTTTGTTTGGGATGATGTTTTTTTCCTCACGGTAATGTCACAGCTTCCAGGCGCTCTCAACACAAAAGCCAACTGGCGCTCGTGATTCTTTAGCTCCGCCCACACGTCACGCCTCCAGACGCTCGTGTTTTTCCGGGAAAAATCGGTACAGACTATCTTTCTCTTATGAATATAATAAAACTAAAGACTTTTTGTAGTTATGAAGGATGCAGTACTACTCTATAGGTACTCAAGATTAACAAGATATTAAGTGAAAAGGAGCATTTAAGCATATTAGCAGCAGCATTTATACATCTGTGTTCATACCCCTGGAGCAATACGCAGCTAGGGCATGTAATCGCTCTAAGGACACGCTGATAAGGCCATGAGAACAGGGCTAAACGAGACCAGCATTCTCGTGTAAGCGTTTCAATGGGGTTCGCTGTATTTAGCGGCGAAATATCAATGTCACTGGTGTTTATTTCTAAGGTTGATGTCACATTAACTGTGTGAGTGTTCAGATGCACGCAGCTTCAAAAGCAGACATTTATCTCTCTATGGCTTCTATACATAGGGTTATAAGAACGTGACAAAAATAGCCACGTTTACATGTATTTGATTCGGTGTACCACATGAGACGTTATCTAATCCGATGTGGTGTTTACATGTGCTTGTGCTTCGATTTTGGGACATAAGTGGCTTCGATGACATGCAAATTACCAGAAGAGGAAAATAAATAAATAAATAATATTAATATTTTTAATAGCCGCTCGCACTTGCCTGGAATTAACTAATATTGAACCTCTAGTGTTAATTCGTGTGCTCAGTCATGTGGCTTAAATACGATCACATAAACACTAAGGCTGTCTTCTATCGTACCACGTGGTGTGGTTGGGGCCATTAAGTATACCCACTTGTTTTGTTGCTTCGCAAAATCTGTAATTTACTATCATGAATCGTTCCCTTTAATGGTGTACCATACAGTTATGAAACTAGTGATTCTTTGTTGTAATTAGTGCATTATCAGTTCTGTCATTTCACATTTCCCTGCCCATCATCTACTGAGTGCGTGTGTCCACTGCAGCGAGAGAACTCCGCTCAAATGTCATCGGGAGCACCGGCACATTTCTGGTTCGGTTGAGTGAGAGCTGATCGCCAAAGCGAGGGAATTCTCCCCCACTGTTTCTAAATTACACCAAACTGCAAGAAAGTGTGAGGCGGCGCTACGCACTGCATCCGCCAGCTGAATGCAAGAGCAGAGTCTCCCGCACAGCGCTGCATTTGCTCAACAATGTAAAGTGATAAACCGCTTCATGCATTCAGATGTTACAAAGAATTATTGATACTGTCGTGTCGTGTGACACATGAGAACATTAAAGGTTCTGTAATGTTGCTGGCTGAGAACAATAATTTTAATGGCATGAGGAGGAAAACTGGAAAACACCAAGGCATGTCAATCCAGCAAGGGGAAATAACTGTAGTCTAAGACCTTATTTAATGCAGTTCTGAAATGAATTGTATTATGATATAAAAAAAAGGTAACTTTAAATGGTAAAATACATGATTCTCACCAAGTTTTGTAAAAACATGAATCACGAGGGGGCAGCTTATGAATGCAGATAGTGCTTGCAATGAGCTATCTTACGACATTTACAAATGGGTTTATGAATCTGTAATAATTCATACAATAACAGGCAAATTTTGGTCAAGTTTTTTTATTGAGCTATTCACTATCATAAGCTGCATCCAAAAACTGAAAAATGCTGCCTTTGGAGGTCGCATTCGCAGGTAGGAAGGCTTCAAGGCACGTCCTGAGATGACTTCATCTGGCCGGTTTTTGAAGGCAGCATAGATGTATCCTTCGCTGCCTTTCATATCCCACAAATTAAGCCAAAAAATAAAGATGGCGTCTGAAAGTTGCGATCGGTGGTCAGTTTGTGTGTAAATGTATGTTTTGAACAACGTTATCCACCTATGTAATTTCTAGCGAGAAATTAATATTGCAGTAATGAAATATCCACTTAGTTATAACCAAAGCTCTCTATATTTTGCTGTAGATCATTAAACCATTACTTCGCCTCAGAAGCCTGTCCAAAATCCGTTTCATGACGTGCCTTCGGGAAAAAAAAACTTTGTCATTGACGGATTAGACAGTAAGCCAGCAAGTGGAATTTTATCATTTTTGTCCACTATTTCCCAGTCTCTACTGTATTGTCAGTGTCTACTAATCAATGAATGCACAGCGTTGCCAACATCACGTTCCCATTCTGATGACGGACTATTGATGTGATTACATGGGTACAAGTAATCGGTTTAACATATTTACATGGCAGGATTTTAACTTAGTTCAGGTATAGAAGGTTATCCTACCTCTCAACAGATTACCATTTCTGTTTAGCCATTTTTATTCTGACAGAGGTGTTTCTATGGAGCATTTTCATTCATACTGGACACCATTCTAAGTTTCCGAAGGGTGCATGCTTCCCCTGCAGGACTACAACCCTCCATTATGCAACCTACAGCATTAATGTATATTACATGTTCCTCATGCCGCAGCAAGGGATCGTATGTATCACACGTTGGGGAGTTTTGGCATATGGTTGTTTTGGGGTTTTGTCTTGCTGCTCTCCCCGCTCTGTCCAAGCATGGCTGCATGGACAGGTGAGTGGAGTGTTGCCCAGAACATGATCATACTGCCAACACGAACTGTATGCAATTATAATTGTCATAAATATACTTGACGGAAGTGGTCCTGATTAAAATCGAGCATTGCGTTAGTTCAGTCAGGCCATGTTAGTCACGTTTGCATCAGCTGACAGTCAGCTGTTTCTGACGTGTACCAATCCGGTCTTGACACCTATCACATGCGGTCTATTTAAATTCCCATTATTCAGTGTCTCTTTCATCGCATTGCTGCTTGCAATTAACTCCCTCCTCCAACCCCAACTCCACCAATTGACCCTGTAATCCGAACTAACTTGTTCTTTCTTTACAGTGTCTTCTTTGGAAGCAGTCTCTATGACGTTTTGTTTACAACTCATGTAATTGAGAATTGTAATTATGTATGCTTATATGGTTCTGTTCTGTACCCCAGGGGGGGTTTGTCTTGCTGCTCTCCCCACTCTGTCCAAGCATGGCTGCATGGACAGAACATAACCATACCGCCAACACTAACAGTATGCAATTATAATTGTCATAAATATACTTGACGGAAGTGGTCCTGATTTAAGTAATATTTTTATAAATCTTGATTTTTTTCACAACTTGTGTGCAATTCAGTGTGAACTGAACTAATAGTGTCTCATGAACACACAGTCATGCACAGAGACCAACAATCAAGTCAGGATGTTTGTTAAATAATATGAAAAAGTTTAGTTGTAACAGTCAAACCTGTTAACATGTTTTTTTCGTTGTTCCTCTACTACTCACCATGAGGGGGCAACAAGATGTAATACTCTGATGTATAAAACTGGGGTAGAGAGTAGAAATAGTAGATTGGTAATGGAGGAATAAGCATGGCTTATGGCTCCAAACAATCATTGGTCCTGATTGGGAAACTAATAGTTTCATGCTCAATCTGAAAAGGACTCCACATTCTGTGGGAGACATCTTTTTCTTTTATATGCCTGTCTGAAACATGTCAATGAAGTGAAAGTAGAGGCAATGTGAAATACTGCTGTGGATCCTGAAACCGGATTGTGCCACACTAGTGATTTTGAAGACTTGGGTTTACTGTGATTCGATATCAACACAAAGGTTTGCACGTGGAAACTTTTGGATGTACACCGTGGACATGAGCTTTCGTGGACATTCATGGATTAGAGTGTGGTGAGTGAACTTTCAGGATTATTGTCTTTGTCATTATCGTCGCCGTCAGCATCGTCATCATCATCAACGTCTTCATCACCGTCACTGAAAAACAGATAAGACTTATGTTTATATGCTGTTGGTTCCCTGTCAAGGGAACTTCGAACTGCGTCCTCTGAAGGGACACTATGGGGAACACCTCGTCGTGACCCGTGTCTGAAGCATACTTTGAAAAACGCCAATGTGTTGGCCGGCGACAGCCTCTGACGTCGCTACCGGCGCGACTATAAATATGCGCTCGTAGGACCCGTCACTTATCTTCTTCGTCTTCATTGACGGTTTTGTTTGAAGCGTGCATCTGAGAAACGACCAGAATGGTAAGAGCGATCTATTATGGTTATCATGGCATCCACTAGCAAGGCGTTTAAACAGTGTGTGCATCCATGTCAGCGTTATTTGACACCTGATGACACACACAGTCTTTGCGTCTCTTGTTTGGGCAAAGAGCACGCGCGCGATGTCCTTGAGGGGGCAATCTGCGCGCACTGCGAGCGTTTTTCTGTGGAAAAGCTCCGCTCTCGTTTGTCATCTGGATCTCGCGGCTCAGGACCCGCCGTTGCCGAGGCACGGAGGAGAATGAGCTCGTGGGGATCGCAGGTGGATCTCGCTGAGGAGTTTAGAGAGGGACTTTCCTCTCACACTCTCCGGCGGCAAACGAGAGCGAACTTCGAGAGGAAGATGCGTTGTCATTAACCCTTTCTGACACTGAAGTTAGTGCTCTGCTGGGTTCTAACCAGAAAGAGCAGGAGATATTTGAGAGTGGTGAAGAAGCTGAGGCTGAGCCGCTCATTTCTCCTGCTCTGCGTAAGGGGAGCTGTTAGAGGTTATGGATCGCGCCGCGGCAAAAAAAAAAAAAAAAAAAAAAAAAAAAAAAAATATATATATATATTTTTTTTTTAAATAAAATAAAAATAAATAAACTTGCCATGGAAGTGTGCCAGAAAGGTAACGTCGCGAGGTAGACTCGATGAGTGTTATTTTTCTGACCATAGCCCGCAGCCCAGGTGAGCCTTCCATTCTCGCCTGACTTACATGCAGAAGTTGAAAAGGAATGGAAGAGGCCGTTTTCTCTTGCATCCATCGGTTTCAGCATACGAGTTATGCTGATATCAATGGCATGCACGAGAACGGCTATGAGAGGATGCCCCCTGTAGAAGAGATGCTGGCTTGCTATCTCTCAGTGGGGGAACATCCTCTCTAAAATCTCCCTCTTTGCCATCTAAGCCCTTCCAGGATACATCCCGCTTAAATGGTAAATCATACGCAGTAGCAGAGCCCGAACAACAAAGGGGTCCTGGCCCATCTCGATCTGAGGATCGAAGACGGGCGCAGAAGGCTAGTGTCGCGGCTCGTGCTCCTCCCCCGCCTGAGGGCAGGGGCAAGAGGAATCGCGGGTCACGAAGAGCCACCAGCGCTCCACCTGATCGTGGTTAGGTGGAAAGTTTCTCACATAACAGTCTCCTATCCTGGACCTATTATGTTTTTGGTTGGTCCTATTTTCATAGTGACCTCCTTACTGACGGTCCGGACCAAAAGGGGACGCCCCGTAAAGCGGGACTCCAGTACAGGAGGGTGGGTGAGTATGTAACCCTTTCTGCTTATGGGTGTTATATTGCTGGTGGTTATGTCTTCTAACAGACTCTGTGAGTTTCCTTTTACAGTGCTCAGTTCCAGCCTTGTGCTCTGGCCACGATCACACGCTTTCGGCAGGCGGCCGTGCCGCGTGGGTTCACCCCCCCCAGGGCGCGACACCCACCGCGGAGCGAGTTCCACGTGCGGGAAGCAAGCGCTCTGCGGTTGCTCGTCCCACACCCCTCCCGAGGAGCCTGGCTGATCGTCAGAACTGGCATAGCACTGCAGGGAATATCATGGATATCCGGCCAGGTCACCCTGAGGGGCCGCCTGGCCGCTTGGCGCATCCGGGGAGGTGGTAGTTACGGAGTCCTTCTGTATGTACTGCCTCAGGTGATGCTCCCCTCGCTTGAGGGTTGGAGCTCGCCTCTCCCGTGCGATCCAGCGCCTCTGCGATGCTTAGGAACCTTTCTGTACACACGCTAAGCCTGTGTACTGTCTCAAAACCACATGGTGGTCAGTGTGCACGTGAACACTTTGCGCACTGTCTCAAATCCACGTAAGTGGTAAGTGTGCACGCAAGGCTCTGCGCACTTTCTAAAATCCTGTACGGTAAGGGTTACGCGCTCCGCTTCGTTCCCTTTCTTAAGATGATTAGCCCCTTGGGCTTCATCCAACCAGTGTGTATTTGTTATACACCTCAAGCACCGCCCCTTAACATGGGGGGCTGTGTGGACTCCCGTATATTGTGGTCTTTTCAGATAGTAGGCTTCACCAGGCCTCTCTGATGGTGAGCTCCCACATACTGTGGTTGTCAGGTAGTAGGCCTCACCAGGCCTCCCTGGAGATTTAGCTCCCACATGCTGTGCGTTTCCACTAAAAAAAACAAAAAAACAAGCTCCCACGGTTTGTGGTTGTCAGGTAGTAGGCCTCACCAGGCCTCCCTGGAGTCGAGTTCCATATTAACTTCCACTGAGGTGGTTATCAGGTAACCGGTAGTAGGCCTCTCTAGGCCTCTCTGTTGGTGAACTCCCACATATTGTGGTTATCAGATAGTAGGCTTCACAGGTCTCTCTGAAGGTGAGCTCCCACATACAGTGGTTGTCAGGTAACTTTTTTCTGTACACACGCTAAGCCTGTGTACTTTCTCAAAACCACATGGTGGTCAGTGTGCACGTGAACACTTTGCGCACTGTCTCAAATCCACGTAAGTGGTAAGTGTGCACGCAAGGCTCTGCGCACTTTCTAAAATCCTGTACGGTAAGGGTTACGCGCTCCGCTTCGTTCCCTTTCTTAAGATGATTAGCCCCGGGGTTCCTTGGGCTTCATCCAACCAGTGTGTATTTGTTATACACCTCAAGCACCGCCCCTTAACATGGGGGGCTGTGTGGGCAATTCTCGCGGTAGTTTAGCAGCGCTCCCCTTTTCTAAAAGGGTCGCCTATGAGCATGCTGCTCGGAGCTCGGAGTCCTCCTCTCATGGGAGACTGAATTCTCGTTTTTTTCATCAGAGCGCTCCAGTACTACATACTGTTTTGAGACGCACTGTGAGAGCAGACATCCTGCTGAGGCAGGGGCTGAGGCTCGGGGAATGGCGCCTTCGCACCAAGGTGTTGAAGTAGAGTTAGAGAGATTGGCCAGACCTGGGTGGATCGGTTTTGCGGCTCAAGAGAGCGTCGCACTATCCCCTCTGGCTTCCTCTGACTCATCCAGCTCCATTGGGGCTGGACGCCATGGTACAGGCGTGGCCGAGGCTTCATCTGTATGTTCCGTCCTCCAATTGCTCTGCTCCCGGGCCATTCCATCTACGAGCTGTTCTTATCAGAGTGCCACGAGAGCCCCTCCTTTGTGACAGGCAAGACTTGGTAATAAACAGTGCTAAGTTCTTAGCCGTATCCCTTTAAAGGAATCTTTCGTGATTCCAAGCCTTCAGCTCTACCCCGGGCCGAGGTCCTTCAGGTAAGTTGGGTATGTAGCTTTGGCCATAAGGGATAATGTCATGGACAGCCGTCGAACCGTCCCAGGGGCGACTCCCGGTGAAATGGTAGAGTTGGTACTTAGTGTTTGCCATGATTCTGGCCTGCACTCCCCTCAGCATGGCGGCGTGGGTATACTGTTCCCCATAGTGTCCCTTCAGAGGACGCAGTTCGAAGTTCCCTTGACAGGGAACGTCTCAGGTTACGAATGTAACCATGGTTCCCTGAGAGGGAACGAGACACTGCGTCCTCTAGCTCCCTGCCATGCTTCGGACGCAAGCTTCACGAAGAAGATAAGTGACGGGTCCTACGGGCGCGTATTTATAGTCGCGCCGGTAGCGACGTCAGAGGCTGTCGCCGGCCAACACATTGGCGTTTTTCAAAGTATGCTTCAGACACGGGTCACGACGAGGTGTTCCCCATAGTGTCCCTTCAGAGGACGCAGTGTCTCGTTCCCTCTCAGGGAACCATGGTTACATTCGTAACCTGAGACATTTTTGAGGTTAAAAACATGTACGATTTCTGTGTGTGTCAATGAAAGGGTATAAAAAGATAAAACAATATGCAAATGAATGTGAAGTATTTTTTTATTTTATTTGTTTTTTATATTACAGACTTGTGAAGGTTGTATTGAAACATAGTTAGTGATTCCACCTTATAAAAACAGAGTTATAACTAATACCATTTTGAGGAAGCGGTTATACAGTATGTTTCTCACTAAACCTTATTGTATACCTGCAGAACACTTGGAATATACATCACGATACATAAGACCACTCTGTGATACTTTGGCTTCTATTTTAACAGCGTAATGTTATTCGCCATACACTGACATTATATGGGCAAGCACATTTGGGCACAAAATTCAAGGGTGAGTAGATGATTATTTATTTTTTTGGGTAAACTATAACCCTTTAAGGAAAAGCATTTAACTCACTGTAAAAGTATATATTTTTGTTGTAAAAAGAAGTCTATCTTACTGGAAAATAGGTTGTGATTCCTGAATTCAATGTTGATCTCAATGCGCTGAGGCAGGGCTCCGTCTATCAAAATGAATGCTCATAAATGGGACAGCACATAAATAAATTACATGTATGTTTAATTCTCCAAGTCTTGTGAGGGCACAAATTCACTTTGAATGGTGAACAATTTAACTCACTCAGTATAGAGAGTTTGAGTAATGTATATTGAAAAGTTATTTACAAATATATAAAAATGAATATATATGAAAATATATGAGTATATGAAACAAACACACACACACACACACACATATATATAATAGTCACCCACTATCAGAGTCCTTGGCTCGGCTGCGCCCCGAGCTGCTCGTCCTTGAGCGCCTGTTAGTAGCGGAGTGCTGGCTGATCCGATCCATGTTTAATCACATTTGGGGATTCCTCACCCACATTCATTAATGCTTCAAATCTGTTCTCCAGATGTATAGGGGGTGGTAGAATACCAGGATTCACAAGCCTTGTCATAGTCGAATCTGGAGTAGAGGAAGCTATGGCAGCAATATGTCTCGTGTTGCTTTTGGTCTCGCTCCCTGTGTGTGCCATCGATTAGTGTGGCGATCAGTTTCAGCTTGTTCCTCTACACTTGGTGTAAGCTATTGAGATTCAGAAGATTCATGGGACTCACCGGCTGTATGCTGAGGGGGTGATTTTTGTAGTATTATTCCAGTCCCAAAGAGTTTTTAGTTTTAGGGTTTGTGCCAAAAATCTGTTGTTTGAGCACTGTGCTGATCTGCTGAAGTAAAAAACTGCTGAAGTAAAAAATCAGAGAAAAGTACAGAAATAAGAAGCAAAGCACAGAGCAGTAAGATAGAACGTCCGAATGTTAGCAAAGGCGGAAGCTAAAAAAAAAGAAGGTCTTTGTATTTTTGTATTTTTTTTTTTTTTTATTTTTTATTGTGGTCTTTAAAAACAATGTCTTAGGACTGTAATGTGTTCATTTGTAGGAGATGTTCATATAATTGTAGTTTTGATACCATTTCAGGTCCAAATGTTAGTGATCTCTGTGCACATCATTTGCTGGGCAGAACTGCATTGTGTTAGATGTTTTATTCTAATATGTGGATGATTGACAGCTGAAATCACATTGAATGTTACATTTTTTCATGGGAAGCCCCTTACAAAGCTTTAAATTGCTGAATATTGAAATTAATCAAACAACAAACATGACCATTTAGATTTGACTTTTTTACATATTTATATATTACAATATTCAACAAACGGTCAAAATGATCAGTAAAGAGATGGAAACTCAGTTTGTGCTGTTTGTGGCACAGAGAGCACACTTTCACTTTTAGCAATAACAGACATTTAAAATGAATCAATCTTTAAGTCATATATTATTTATTTTATTAATAATTTTTCATTATACTGATGGGTGTATGTTTTGAAGCCAGATTCAGACGTGAGGACTAATGAAACTCAAGTTCAGAATGACGTCTCATCAGCGTTGGGTTCTGTGTGTGTTTGTGGCGTCTGAACATCTCTGAGATTTTCTCTGCAGACCAAACCACACAGAATAGAGTCTGAAAACACTCTCAAATTAATCAAACAGAAAGACATTACCCACCAAGATGAGCTGACATATGAGTGTAAATGAAAGAAAATCACACAGATGAAGAACATGAAAGGTAAGTACATCAGAACAAATGTAAGAATAGCAACAGTGAGCACTGAACTGTTTTTTCTGACAGGAGTGGAAGAGGCTTTACAGCTGATTGTAGATGAAACAGACAATACGATCAGAGGAACAACACTTGTGCTGAGACTGAATAATGACATGTTTGCATTTTCTGAATGCGTGAGAAGAAATAAAGCACTCACTGTAGAAAAAAAAAGCACAAGGATGGAGATTATGATGTAACAGGGCAGTGAGAAAATACGAGCAGACCAAAGCGGATATTTCAGAGTCAAAATCCCCTCCAGAGCCACCAGCTGATGCAGATGAAAACCACACCAATGTAATCCCAACCAAAACTGGACAAGCTCATGGATAAAGTATCTGTATTCTGTCAGTATATCTGCTAGTATATATAGATTAAGGGGCAATTGTATCAGGTCATTGAAGAGGAGGAGGAGGATGAAGACTGAGATTCGGTCTCTGATCTCTCTGTGAAGCCACAGAAGACGAAAAGCCCAAACCAGAGCTGGAAGACCCACACAAACACTAGTGATGAAGAAGATAATCCTTATGATATCTGAAGAATCATATATTTGAGTTTCAACAATCAGATAATCAGTAATATTGTAATAATAACCAGTATCAAAATAATAACTGTGCTCACCTATCAAGGTCTGATTTTCACCGTTCATGTTGCTGAAAAAAAAAAAGTTTTATGTTATTTAATACTGAGTAATAGTGTGAATTATTCAAAACATAGCTGTTTCATATATTCATTGCTCTCTTTAATGGAAATGACTTGCTCTAATTAATAATGGTTACACTGTCATAGTTAAATCAGAGCTCAGTGAATTTCTTTTTAAATCTATGCAGGTCAGATCTTGGCCGAAACTGTTTGCTGTCTGGGTAGTTTCGATTAAATCTTTTAAAGAAATGTTGATAACTAGGAAATACATAATAAGAATTTAAATAGAAAGACAGTAAACATCAGTGTTCATCTGTTTGTCTGTGTTTTTCGAGTCAGGTTGAGTCTGAGAATGCAGTGTACTTGGTGTGTTCAGACTAATGCTAGTCAGCTAGTCGTGTTCAGTAATACTCTACTGTTTTCCATCATTTCTGAGATATATAAAATAATATCTTCATTAAAAGAAGTTCTTGTAATATAACTTTCACATTAAAATCTGCATTAAATCAGACAGATGAGAGCTTACCTGAATGAAACTGAAATGTGTTACAGTCGCTGTCTTCAGTTCAGATCACTGTGGTTCAGTTTGTCTTTGTCTCTCAGAAGCTAATGATGTTTCCTCATCAGTCAGCAGTTGGTCGATGGTTAGTGGTTAAAGCTCAAAGTGTCTCTGTTCTCATCTCACAGCACAGACTGTTGTTCCAGAATAAGTTTTCCTTCTGAAAAATAAACACATTAATTGTATTGAATGTGCACTTGTAGTGTAGGCCCTACTTTGAATCTTAAAAGTATATAAAATGTGTACAGGGTACTCGCAGATAATATAATATTATTAAAATACTTGAGTGTACCTAAAGAGAGGCACTTCCATGACTGTTTCTTAACACTCTTGAAAAGGGCCCTTTTCCAAACGTCAAATCTGCAGTCTAATAAAAATATAAAACATAGAACTAACCTATTGGCCTATATAGAATACAGTCTATTTATATTTTATTTTTTATTTTATTTTATTTTTTAGCAAATTGAACTTCATTTGTTATAAGTTAAGATGTATGATCTTTGTTTTGTATGTATGTATGACCTTGTTGTTTTATTATTTCTATTATTTACTTATTTATTCTAGAAATTACAGGTAATGTTCAGTTGCAAAAATCCTTTTGAATGCAGATCCATATTGTGAGAGGATAAAATAAATCTATTAAATACAAATAAGCAATGCTTTATGTTAATTGTGCTTCATAATTAAAACAAATTGTATATAAAATATATATAAAAACATATAATATAATGTGTGACTTAAGCGGTTAACATTTTTAACGTGGCTGACACTCCCTCTGAACGGGGCCGTGCAGAGACCTTTGGAGGGGCAGGTGCTCAAAGTATAAAAGGGGAACATGGAACAAGGCTTTAAATGGCGCTGTTCAAAATATCAATACAGCAATATATTGAGATGCATTCCTTGCCGATTCGCGTATCGATATGCATGGTTATGTATTGATACAGCAGCAAATGCTTTGTTGCAGTTTTGAAAAAGAAACAATAGAGAAGACAATTTTAAGTTTAAAATAATAATAGCTCTGGGATTAGAAACTGAAATGTCTTAAATTGTCCCAACATGATGGCTTTTTCTTCTCTGTTCTACAGAATAATTAAGAAGAGCTGTAATAGTAAAAACTATAGAAAACACTTGTACCTCTACATTTTCCTCTTTCTCACCAGCCTCTGTCTCATGGCTTGCTGTTACCTGCTCTCTTTCTGTCATGTGTGCCTCTACATGTCCCTCTTTTTCTTTCTCTATCTCCATCTCCTCATTTAATCTATTTCTTTCCACTCTCTGTCCATCTAGGAACAAGGCACAATTTACTATTTCATTATCAATCTATTATTTTAACCATCACTACTACTCTTGCACCTAATCAATAGGTCCACCTTGAAAATTGATACAAAACATAAAAAAAACTGATACACTGGAATATAGTGATTCATATTTTGATTACTGTTGTAGTTGTTGTCTAAAATCGAACACCTTTGCAATGTAAACAAATTACAAGCTACATTTGTTATTCATCTCCTTCACACTGCACTTTGATGTCAGGTATATTATGCATTTTTTATTGACACTGATATTTTTACATCTATTTCCAGAGAGATATTATTGAGTTTACAGGCTAAAGTGGTCTTGCTGTTGTAAACACTGTTGCTATTGTAAAAAAAAATATTTGCGTCACATTTAAAATATAATTATATTTTAATTAATTTCTAAATTTTTATAATGATAATTCAGAGAATGAGAAAATCTAAATAAGCCTTACCAGTGTTGCGATAATTATTTTTAAGGCACTCAACGTGTAAAAAAATAAATAAGTACTGTAATATAATAAACGTTTAGTCAAACTTTTATTACCCGCGCTTATAACACTAGCACAGAATCAGTTCAGAATCAATCACCAAAAGAATCAGTTCGGTTCAGACGCTCTGTGTGTCGGTCTGCTTCACACTGAATCACACATGCGCAGTATCATCAGCTCCTCGGTTCACGAATCGGATGAGTCCAACAGAAACGGTTCTCGGGTTCAGTGTACGAATAAATGTCGAAATAATTATTATTTATTATTGTTCTGCGTAGTTTGAAGAGAAACATGTTTTAATCTTTTTCTTGGATATATATATATATTTTAATCAGGAAGAGGATGGGGGGGTCATAGCGTTTTTTTGCAGGGTCTTGAAAACCCCAAGACCCCCCCGGCGCTACCGCAGGATAGATGTTGTCTACAGCTTTTTACATTGTAGATAAAAACATTGTCAGCTTAATAAAAAGTCATTTATGCAGCATCTTAATTAAGAATTCTGACATCTGAAAAGTCTGATAGCCTTACGCAATATGCTATAATATTTAAACTGTAAAAAGTTACTGCTGCAATTAGTTATAAGAACTTAAAATTAACTTTAGTTTAGATTAATTAAAATTTGTTGAGATAACTTAAATATACAATTTAAGTCAAGCAGGAACACTTGCTTTTTTAAAGTTGAAAACTGTTGAGGATTCGGAAGCTGAAAGATTTACAGAAACACTCTGAGCAATGAGCCTAGAGAAATATAACTGATAATTGAGTTTGCTTAAACAGTCGTATATTGGGATTTAAGTTATATGTTAATTTTCCTGTACTAATTGGTATTCTAATAATATGAAATAAAATTGTCTTTAAGTAAACAAGTTTCAAAATCCTGATTAATCATTTTGAGCTTCTAAACAGTGACACATTTTACTAGGGGGGCCAAGGAGGGGCCAGTGTTTAACTAGAGGGGCACATTAAAAATGGCAACATATTTTATTTAAATGTAATGCAAATAAATACAAAAAGTAATTCTTGAAAAAATCTACACAGTAATTTTACACAATCTAAACATGTTTATAAAAACAAATTACTATTAGTACTCTTATAAAATTCAATCAGGCAATCATACATTTCATAATTTAATATTTATATATGAATGTCAAGAATTCAGAAGTGTATATATTTAAAATCCTTACACTACACTACACAGAAATAATATACAATTAAATTATCCTTATTTTAAATGTATTGTGCAGGCTAAAAATATAATAAGCTTTTAATAATCGTTCAGTGCGCAAAACCATGATAATATGAAACGCTTCAAAACTGAGCTCACAAAGTGATTTTAAAAGTTTACGGCTTTTAAAACGTGTGTGATCTATGGGATTTAAATCCTGCCATGATTCAAAACTGAAAATACAGTTCTGAAAGGTTGAAACTAAGTGTTCGAAAACTCAAAATCTTACAAAAAAAAGTTTCGCAAGTTCGAAAAATAAGATTTGCAAGCTTGCAAAATGTAAAAAAAATAAAAATATCTCTGCAAACATTATGTTGTTTTTGAGATTTCCTTCTTCAGAACTGCAACATTTTTTTACGATGTTGCGCAAAGAATTTTTCAGAGTTTCAAATTTGTCAGTGTTCTCCCACTGTATTAGATTGTTTTCCAGGTTTGAAACCTTGTAAATGGTGATCTGAAAACTGGTGTGTGAATGTGTGAAAAAAAGTTTTGAAACTCTGAAAACAGAGCTTTGCAGGCTTGCAAAGTGGTAAAAAAAATTAAATCTCTTCAAACATAATTTTGTTTTTGAGTTTTCCTTCTTCAGAAGTGCAACACTCTTTTTAATGGTGTTGTGCAATCATTTTTTCAGGGTTTCGAATTTGTCACTGTTCTCCCAGTGTATAGTTTGTTTTCAAGATTTGAAACTCTGTAAATAGTGATCTGAAAACTGGTGTGCAAATAGGTGAAAAAAAGTTTTGAAACTCTGAAAACAGAGGTTCGAAAGGGCGAAACTTATTACATTACATTACATTTGCACTCCTATGCAGACTATTTTTTCAGAGCCGAGTTTACAATACCCACTTTGCGGAGATACGCTCACACAGTTGTGAGTTTGCGACTCACGTGATTTGTGGCAGTGTTGTCACGCAGCTCTGCTCTGAAACTCTGAAACTCAGACTAAGCGAAAATGAAGCTTCGCAACCTCGTAACTAAAAAAAAAAAAAAAAGCCTGGAGGGAGGGCCTTCTGCTCTTGGCCAATGCTTTGCTGTCAGCTGACGTACAGTCCAATCACAAGTCGTATTTACCTGAAAGGTGGGCTGGTAGTACTGGCACCTTGTATGGTTTAGGTCTGTCATTGAAAAATAATGATGACAATAAAACCGCCAGTAGGTGACAGCAAAATCATGGTTTAAGTATTTATTGAATCGATCAAATCAAACTTTTCGTTCAAAACGGCTGATTCTATTAGAAAGGAAACAAAAGAGTCCATTTGAATGGACTGTTGAATCACTGGCTCACTTGATTCCTTGAAAATCTGATGAATTCAGGGAACAGAACACCGTGTTAAGGGCCGTTCACATGTCGCGCCTGTCTATGCTAAAAACGCGCACGTGCTGCTACTCAAGAATTAATGTTCAATGAATATAAAAATGTAAAACATTTTTTTCATGGCTTAAATTATAAGGACATTCTAAATGTATTTATTAATTCTGCAAGCTTCATTGCGAAGTGAATGCTTTTGGACTCTTAGGACGTGTTTTTGTTGGGTTTTTGTCGGTGACTCAAAATGCAAGCATCCTCTCTCAATCCGTCACAAACAGCGAGGACAATGGAAGCAATAAAAACAACAAATAGGCTATACAAGTTCTATAACAAGTCTCAGTTAGCTTACACGTAACAAAAGCTTTTAAATAATATAATAAAGAAATACAGATAACAGATAGAATAGAAAAATTACAGAGCAAGCTAGTGTTAGAGGTCTTTTTTTTGCCTTTGTTAATAATAAAAGAAAACCAATAGAATACAAAAGATTAGAAAGCTTAATATTATTCTTTTTTTCTTTTTTTTAAGAATAGTGAGTGTTAGAGTTAGAGGGTCAAATATGGAAAAGATCTGTTTTAAGCTGTATATATATAGTCGCGGGCTGAAGAATCACACGGCAGGCTGTGGTGAAAGTTTAAAGCCCCAGAGGGTGCATTTATTGGTGGTTGTGTTTGTAAAGGTGCCAGGGGTGTCCGGTGCTCCTCCTCGGTGCTGCGTGATCCTGTTCGCCGGCCGGCTGAGTGCAAGGGGAATCAGTGTCCGGTGCTCAGGTGGCGGGCTGGTCGGTCACTCGCTTTCTGGAGAGATAAGAGACACACAATTAGCTGGCTTTCTGCTGGAGAGCTTTCTCACCCGTGTCTTCTCGGGTGCAGCTTTTGTAGTCGTCCTCTGAGCGGCTTCAGCTGGGACCGATCAGCCCGCGGTGATTGTGTGCAGGTGGATCTCCTCTGTTGCCAGGGTGACGGGACACGGCTCACAATATATATATATATATATATATATATATATATATATATATATATGAAAATATGTTTTATTATTTTTACAAAATATAGATTTTAAAATGTCTCAATACATATAGCCTATAGTGATTACAGAAAAAAGTTAACCATGCATTCATAAATTTGTAATAGGCAATTATTTATAATTTTACTGAAATATTTTAATAAAAGTAAAACATACACTGTACACCTTTCTGAATATTTAAATATAATATCTAAATATTATTTTGGATGCATGAGGAATGCGTGAGGAAAGTGAGTCGCCAGGTGAGGAAAGTGTGTATACTGATGCACCGCCGGACTATCAGTGGTAAACTCAGTGGCTACTGGCAATTGTACCGTGAATTCCAGCGACAATTTGGTAACCTTATTTTAGAACCAGACCGCAAGCCATCCGGGACCGTCTTGTGGACAGAAATCTGCGCATCCTCTGTTTGCGTATCCTGCGCGCTTTTGTCATTGGCGGAGCAGTCGGTCAATCCCACCTTTCAGGTAAATACGACTTGTGATTGGACTGTACGTCAGCTGACAGCAAAGCATTGGCCAAGAGCAGAAGGCCCTCCCTCCAGGCTTTTTTTTTTTAGTTACGAGGTTGCGAAGCTTCATTTTCGCTTAGTCTGAGTTTCAGAGTTTCAGAGCAGAGCTGCGTGACAACACTGCCACAAATCACGTGAGTCGCAAACTCACAACTGTGTGAGCGTATCTCCGCAAAGTGGGTATTGTAAACTCGGCTCTGAAAAAATAGTCTGCATAGGAGTGCAAATGTAATGTAATGTAATAAGTTTCGCCCTTTCGAACCTCTGTTTTCAGAGTTTCAAAACTTTTTTTCACCTATTTGCACACCAGTTTTCAGATCACTATTTACAGAGTTTCAAATCTTGAAAACAAACTATACACTGGGAGAACAGTGACAAATTCGAAACCCTGAAAAAATGATTGCACAACACCATTAAAAAGAGTGTTGCACTTCTGAAGAAGAAAAACTCAAAAACAAAATTATGTTTGAAGAGATTAAATTTTTTTTACCACTTTGCAAGCCTGCAAAGCTCTGTTTTCAGAGTTTCAAAACTTTTTTTCACACATTCACACACCAGTTTTCAGATCACCATTTACAAGGTTTCAAACCTGGAAAACAATCTAATACAGTGGGAGAACACTGACAAATTTGAAACTCTGAAAAATTCTTTGCGCAACATCGTAAAAAAATGTTGCAGTTCTGAAGAAGGAAATCTCAAAAACAACAATGTTTGCAGAGATATTTTTATTTTTTTTTACATTTTGCAAGCTTGCAAATCTTATTTTTCGAACTTGCGAAACTTTTTTTTGTAAGATTTTGAGTTTTCGAACACTTAGTTTCAACCTTTCAGAACTGTATTTTCAGTTTTGAATCATGGCAGGATTTAAATCCCATAGTGATCTAACAGCCACAAGCGAGTCTTTTAAAAACAGCAACAAACATAAAATACAAATGCACAAAATAAAGTCATTTTATGCAAATCCACAGCCTTTTTATCTACAGATCAAGCATTATAATGTGACTATATAATATCGGAGAGAGTTTTACCATACATCCTGCTGTAAATGGACGAGGTGCGCGCTATTTGAATACTGAATGATTGACAGCCGCAGAGGAGGGAAAACAAGGTTTCCGTAAACTTTAATTTAATGATGTAAATAGTCTTCTGTCCATAACAAACAAGAGGGTCTGGCTGCAGACATATGGGCGAGTGGAGCGCCACTCAAGAGCGGAAATATGTCACCTCCACTAGCGACGCCGCCGCCATGTTGGACCGGGCAACACTTTCCGTAGAATTACGTCGCCTCCACTAATGACGCAGCCGCCATGTTGGTCCGGGCAACACTTTCCGTAGAATTACGTCACCTCCATGGCGGCGAGTGGAGCTCCATTCAAGAGCGAAAATACGTCAACTCCACCTAATTTTCGTTTTGTATTACTTGTTATATACATATAAAGGGTGCTTTTCAAGTTATGTCATCTCTTTGTACGTAATGTTAATAGCCTATGTTCTGTTACTTTTACCTAGAAATAATAAAAAATAATAATATACTATTTTTTTACGGTTTATGACACGACAGATATATATCTATATATATATATATATATATATATATATATATATATATATATATATATATATATATATATATATATATATATATATATCAACATTGATACAATATGTATTGCGTGTGTGTGTTGTTTGTGTGTGTATACCTTTCAACTAATAGTGATCCTGACTATTGCTGTATTTATTTTCAAGTTAAAACTATTATACAATTTTTGTACAATTTAAAGGCAAATCACTCCAAAACTCAATGTGCATTCTCACTCTTTTCTCATAAAAAGCACTTACTTGTAAAATGCTTTCCTTAAAAGGTTTGCTCCTTTAGCACTTGCACCATTACCCATTTTCATACACTCATAAAAATCTTTGCTTTATGGGTTTGCTCTTTCTTTCAGTGGATTCCTATTCACAGTCACTCTTACCATTGATGTATTTATTTTCAAGTATTTCTACTGTATAGTTTTGGAGAAAACTAAAGCCAAATTCAACCCCAAGAATCTAATCGCATAAGCTTTTTTACACCATGTCCCATTTTCAAACATTTATAAAAATCTTTTCTTTATAGGTTTGCTCATTCTTTCACTTGATTCCTAATCGCAGTCACTCTGACCATTACTGCGTTAATTTTCAATTATTTTTACTGTATAGTTTTGGAAAAAATCATTGGCAAAATCATGCCAAAATCAAAGTTTATTCTATCTGTTGCACCATTACCCATTTTCAAACACTCATAAAAAAAATCTTTGCTCTATAGGTTTGCTCGTTCTTTCAGTTTATTTCTGTTTACAGTCAATCTGACCATTACACCAGCCTGTCTGAAATCCTGTGCTGACCAGCTGGCCCCCATCTTCACACAGATCTTCAACAGATCGCTGGAGCTGTGCGAAGTCCCTTCATGCTTCAAACGTTCCACCATCATCCCCATCCCTAAGAAACCCAAAATTACAGGACTAAATGACTACAGGCCTGTGGCTCTAACGTCTGTAGTCATGAAGTCATTTGAAAAACTGGTGCTGGCCCACCTGAAGGACATCACTGGGCCCTTGCTGGATCCTCTTCAGTTTGCCTACAGAGCAAACAGGTCTGTGGACGATGCAGTAAACATCGGACTGCATTATGTTCTGCAACACCTAGACAGACCGGGGACTTATGTGAGGATCCTGTTTGTGGACTTCAGCTCGGCCTTCAACACGATCATCCCAAACCTCCTCCTGCCCAAACTAAATCAGCTCTCCGTGCCCACCTCCGTCTGTCAGTGGATCAACAGCTTCCTGACAGACAGGCAGCAGCTAGTGAGGTTGGGAAAATACACATCCAGCACCCGTACAATCAGCACCGGAGCTCCCCAGGGCTGTGTTCTCTCCCCACTGCTCTTCTCCCTGTACACCAACGATTGCACATCTAAGGACCCCTCTGTCAAGCTCCTGAAGTTTGCAGACGACACCACACTCATCGGCCTCATTCAGGACGGTGACGAGTCTGCTTACAGACAGGAGGTTAAAGAGCTGGCTGTCTGGTGCACTCTCAACAACCTGGAGCTTAACACCCTCAAAACAGTGGAGATGATCGTGGACTTCAGGAGAAACCCCCCTGCACTCCCCCCACTCACCATCATGAACAGCACTGTGACTGCAGGCCTATCCTGATTTTACCAAGTGAGACATGTTCCTGGGACAACATCGTTGTTGACCCTGGAACAACATTGTGATTAACCAATCAGATTTGAAGAACCAGTTTATAGATTTTGTGAAGTTTATGCTTAAAATCAGTGTTTGGTGCTTGTACATCAGTGTCATTCATCTATCATTTCCTCTGATTTTAGGGATTACTCATGGTTAAGGTTAGGTTTAGGTGTAGGGATATGGTTAAGAATATATTTTTGGAGTAAAATGTTGTTCTAGGGTCAACAAAATATGTTGACCTAGGAACACATCGGACTTGGCAAAATCAGGACGTGCGTGACTGCAGTGGAGTCATTCAGGTTCCTGGGCACCACTATCTCTCAGGACCTGAAGTGGGACATTCACATTGACTCCATTGTGAAAAAGGCCCAGCAGAGGTTGTACTTCCTTCGCCAGCTGAGGAAGTTTAACCTGCCACAAGAGCTGCAGAAACAGTTCTACTCCACCATCATCGAATCCATCCTCTGCACTTCAGTAACTGTCTGGTTCAGCTCAAGTTCTAAATCTGACCTCAGAAGACTACAGAGAGTAGTCCGGACTGCTGAGCGAATCATCGGTATAACCCTCCCTTCTATTCAAGAACTGTACTTATCCAGAGTGAGAAAAAGGGCTGTCAAAATCACTCTGGACCCCTCACATCCAGCACACACCTCTTTGAACTGTTGCCATCTGGTCGACGCTACAGAGCACTGAGCACTAGAACGACCAGACACAGGACCAGTTTCTTCCCTCAGGCAATCCATCTTCTGAACAGCTGATAATAACTGTGAACACACTACACTTTATATTTATATACACATACACTTTATTTATCTAACACACATACTTAGTATACACTTAAATTTTGCACATAATATATATGTACATACATAACTGCATTTTGTAATATACCTGCCTACAATTGTCAATTTGTATATTGTCATTCACTATCTACTCATTTGTATTTTTTATTCTTTTATTATGTGTTTTATGTTCTGTCGCTGTCATTCTGTTGTACTGTGGAGCTTCTGTCACGAAAACAAATTCCTCTGGCAATAAAGCTCATTCTGATTCTGATTCTGATTACTGTATATATTTATTCTTTTTAAAGAGAATTTCAGCAGTTGTTTCAGTATTTGAACTAGAACTCGTCAGAACTAGATTTTCAAACTCAAAGGCCTTTAGTTTCATGTTACAGTTTTTCTCAGTCACTTTGTTACATTCCTCAATCATCCTCATAATCGTCCTGATAAAGACTTTTTCCAAACAGGATTTTTATTTTTAATACGTTTTTTATGTATTTATGCCCATTTTTGGATTTAATTTGGTAGTTTAAATCCTGTCTCTTCAAAATAAAATCTGAGTTTCAGCAAAGTAGTCCACACAGCTGGTTTCAAACAATGTTTCAGTCTCTGCCATAGTTTCAAACACACACACACACACACACACACACACACACACACACTGAGACTTGGCTTACGAAAATGGACTCTGATAAAGAGCTGCTAATCAATTTAGTGGCCCATTTCGAACTAACCGAGACTCTGGGATAACTGGCAAGTCGCGAGGCAGGGGAGTATGTTTATATGTGAATGAGCGTTGGTGCAAGACTCGTGTTGTGAGAAACTCAAGTTCAGAATGACGTTTCATCAGCGTTGGGTTCTGTGTGTGTTTGTGACGTCTGAACATCTCTGAGATTTTCTCTGCAGACCAAAACACACAGAATAGAGTCTGAAAACACTCTCAAACTCATCAAACAGAAAGACATTACCCACCAAGATTGGTTGACATATGGAAATAAATAAAAGAAATCCACCCAGGTGAAGAACATGAAAGGTAAGTACATCATAACAAATGTAAGAATAGCAACAGTGAACAATGAACTGTTTTTTTCTGACAGGAGTGGAAGAGGCTTTACAGCTGATTGTAGATGATACAGACAATACGATCAGAGGAACAACACTTGTGCTGAGACTGAATAATGACATGTTTGTAGTTTGAAATGCTGGATGCGGGAAAATAAATAATGCACTCACTATAGAAAAAAAAAGCACAAGGATGGAGATTATGATGTAACAGGGCATTGAGAAAATACGAGCAGAACAAAGCGGATATTTCAGAGTCAAAATCCCCTCCAGAGCCACCAGCTGATGCAGATGAAAACCAAACCAATGTAATCCCAACCAAAACTGGTGAAGCGCATCGGTATAGTATCTGTGTTTTGCCAGTATATTTGCCAGTATATATAGATGAAGGGGCAATTGTATCAGGTCATTGAAGAGGAGGAGGAGGATGAAGACTGAGATTCGGCCTCTGATCTTTCTGTGAAGGTGCAGAAGACGAAAAGCCCAAACCAGAGCTGGCAGACCCACACAAACACTAGTGATGAGGAAGATACTCCTTCTGATTTCTGAAGAATCATTTTGAGTTTCATAAGGGACATTAAAAAAATCATTAATATTGTAATAATAATCAAAATAATAACTGTTTTCATCCATCAAGGTCTGATTTTCACCGTTCATGTTGCTGTAAGAAAAAAAAAGTTTTATATTGGGTGAATGAGTCAGATATTGAGTGATAGTGAATAATTCAAAACATAGCTGTTTCATACATTTACAGCATCTTTAATGGAAATGACTTGCTCTAATTAATCATATCAGAGCTCAGTGAAAATATGTTTCTTTTTTTTAGATTAGATTAAATCTTTTAAAGAAATGTTGAAACTGGCTGGTAACTAGGAAATTTAAATGGAAAAACAGTAAACATCAGTGTTCATCTGTTTGTCTGTGTTTTTCGAGTCAGGTTGAGTCTGAGAATGCAGTGTACTTGGTGTGCTCAGACTAATGCTAGTCAGCTAGTCGTGTTCAGTTATACTCTAATAAAGCAGTTATTTGTAACATAAATCTTTGTTGAGTTAACCAACTATTTTAAGTGTTCTCCATCATTCTGAGAGATAAAATAAGTTATGTTGTGTTTCACTGCTTTGAGATATTTTTCGTTCAACCTGTTTCTATTGTCATTTTCACATTATTAGAAAAAAACAAAACAAAAACAAATTCAAGATCCTACAACACAGCACTGCTAAACTTGGCATAACTTCATTAAGAGAAGTTCTTGTAATATAACTTTCACATTAAAATCTGCATTAAATCAGACTGATGAGAGTTTACCTGAATGAAACTGAAATGTGTTACAGTCGCTGTCTTCAGTTCAGATCACTGTGGTTCAGTTTGTCTTTGTCTCTCAGAAGCTAATGATGTTTTCTCATCAGTCAGCAGTTGGTCGATGGTTAGTGGTTAAAGCTCAAAGTGTCTCTGTTTTCATCTCACAGCCCACACTGTTGTTCCAGAATAAGTTTTCCTTCTGAAAAATAAAGACATTAATTGTATTGAATGTGCACTTGTAGTGTAGGCCCTACTTTGAATCTTAAAAGTATACAAAATGTGTAGAGGGTACTCGCAGATAATATAATATTATTAAAATACTTCCATGACTGTTTCTTAACACCCTTAAAAAGTGCACTTTTACAAACGTCAAATTGAGTTTCTAAGAATATTTTTTATCATAATGTTTTTATAATTTTGAATCTGAGAATTCAAGAACCAGTCATTGCCAGTCATGATTAACATTTGTGACTGATGCCAGCGATAGTATATGTGTTAATATCATTCATCCATTTTGTATTTTTATTTTCTCATTTATATATATATTTTTTACTATTTTTTTTCTGCAGTCAAAGAAAGTAAAATCAATTAAAAATGTCAGGGATTCATCTCATTTTAAAGATGTTATCAATAATTAATTTATCTTAATCTACAGTATAATAAAAATGTAAAAAATAGAACTAACCTATTGGCCTTTATAGAATACAGTCTATTTATATTTTATTTTTAATTATTATTTATTTATTTTATTATCTTATTACCAATTAGCTTCATTTGTTATATGTTATGATGTATGATGTTGTTGTTTTATTATTTCTATTATTTATTTATTCTAGAAATTACAAGAAATGTTCAGTTTCAAAAATCCTTTTGAATGCAGATCCATATTGTGAGAGGATAATACAATAAATACATTAAAAACAAATAAGCATTGCTTTATGTTACAACTGTGCTATATAATTAAAACATATACATATATATATATAAACCTATAATATAATGTGTGAGATCGGTCACATCAGCAGGGCCCTCATTAACAGGAGACACATGTGCTGAATATCTCTGAAATAAACTCATCCCAGAACAAAACTCCAGAGCCAGTTATGTTCAGAGAATGGGTTGCTATGGCTACATACTCTGAAAGTTATTTCAGTTTTTGGAGCCAAATGTTGTATTATCTGTTTGCTTATAAACTAACCCAGGCATGTCACATAAGCTGATTTCAGGAATACAGAGTTCATAACAAATTAATGACTTGAATTTCATCAAAATAAAATTGAGCATATAAACTCCAGACACTATGTCGGAGTAATTAAACTAAATTGTTTGGATAGATGGTTGTTCACACACATCTTTTATCTTATAGATCATAATCAGATTTCTTTACCTGTGAGAATGATCAGTCCCAGCAGACACTTATAAGCCCTTTCTTGTTTCTGTCAGTCTTTCTCTCATTCTGTATTTATAGCTCTTCATTTAAACATCATCAGCTCACCCTGTGGCTGTTAACTTCCTCAAATCTCACGAACTGACGATTTAGCTGCATTTCCCCCAAACCACACTGAAACTCAACACTGCTATTTTCAAGTCCCTCTCTCCACCAATCACTAATGGCTGAGGTCAAAAGTGTTGACTGTTGTCAAATCACATCACGGAGTGTGAAAACTCAGTTTCCTTTTTTTTTTTTTGGTGGGTTTGCTTTCATATTGCTATAGTTGCTAAAAAAAAATACTTAGTTTCATTGGTACATTTGTTGTTAAGTTTAATTTAGATCCAACAAAGCTAAAAGGTTCAAATTAGTTGATTCAGGTTTGTTTATTAGAGTTGAAACTAAACTGTACAGTAAGTGTCTGTAGGATCAGGAATGATGAACCTGATGTAAAGTGTGATTCTGTGCATGTACCCTTTCATTTTCTTCTTTTTTTTTTTTTTTTGCACATTTGAGTATTTGTTTTCCCAACAGTGCACATTTGGAATATATCCTTTAAATTAAATGATCAATTTCAACTCATGGAGTCTTTATTAATGAGCTGATGTCATTTATCAAATGTGTTTAGTAAAAGTGGTAGCATATATCTTTGGAAGCGTGTCCTTCAGTCATTTTGCAATGACTGGAGTCTTTAGCCAGGAGGTTGTGTCACCAGATGGTTATTTTACCATAACACTCTTCTGTTGGCGGGTCAGCAGTGGTAGCCAGAAACTACTTACTCCCTCCTGGCAGCTCAACTCCTCACTCCTGCTCTAAATCCAACAAGAGTCTCTCTCTGCTGCCTTCCCCAGTCTTCACACTGTTTTTTTTCTCCCAGTCCCCCTCAGACTAAAGTCTGTCATCAGCTTCCAGACTGACTGGGCTGGGAAGCCCCTGCATCCCACCTCAACTGGGTACAACCATGTCTGACAGTTCTACCTCAAACGCTCCAAAAGCAGAGCTGGTAAAATCATCAAGGACTCCATCCACCCCAGTAACCATCTTTTCACTTTGCTGCCATCTGGTAAGCGCTTCCATAGCCTTTATACTACTGTAAATTTAATTTTACTTTTTATATTTTATTCTTATATTTTACTTTTATTTAATTCTTTCATACTTATATTTATGTATATTTTCATCTGTGTTGTATTCTTTAATAATTGCACTGTACATGGAGTGGACCCTACTCATAATTCACTGATGTTTATATGTGCTCTATATAATCGTGCATGTGACAAATAACCTTGAATCTGTCAGTCCTTTACAGTCCTGCACCAGGTCTCTATAGCATTCAGACTTCCTTTCCATTTGCGCCCCAAGATTTAACTTCCTGGCTGATGTCTTCAGATGTTGCTTCAATATATTCACATAATTTTCTTTTCTCATAATGCCATTTATTTTGTGAAGTGTACCAGTCCCTTCTGCAGAAAAGCGTCTCAGCCGAACTACTATACTACCTTTTTTCCTCCAAATATACTGTTTATCATTATGGCTGAACAGTTAAATTTTTGTTTCTACAGACCAGAAGATTTTTGTCCCCATGTGCAGTTGCAAACTGTTTTATGGTGGTTTTGAAGTAATGGCTTTCTCCACCCAGAGTAACCTTTCAGCTCATGGTGGTACAGGACTTAATTTACTGTGGATGATGACACTATCTTACCAGTTTCAGCCAGCATCTTCACATGGACTTTTTGTTACGATCAGGAACCCAGGGAAACACAGGAGACGAGAGATCCAAACGCAGTGTAAGTTTAATGGGTAATCCAAATTAAGAATCCAACAAGCAGAGGGTCAAAACCAAAAATTCAGGGAAATGAATAGGAACAGGAATTAGAAACTCGGAAGGGGAGGAAACTGGGTGACGGAAAGAAAGGTCTCCATGATAACAAACAGAAACAGACCAGTTAATATAGGCAGGGTAAAGACTATCAAGTGAAGACACCTGAGTGCAATTAACAGGAGTGCAATTACTGTGATGAAGGGACAAGGCTTTGTGGGAATAGTAGTGCCTACGGTGAGGTGCCTATGGGGAAGTGAGATCACTAGTGGAGACTCAGGGAAACAGAGACCAGACAGCGTGACACTTGCTGTTGTCCTGGGGTTGATTCGGTTGTACATTCCCAAGTTTTTATACTTGCATATTATTGTCTGAATGGATGAACGTCGGACCTTTAGGTATCTAGGGGTAATCAATGTCGTCCTAATGGTTAGAGGGTTGGACTCCCAATCGAAGGGTTGTGAGTTCTAGTCTCGGGCTGGACGGAATTGTGGGTGGGGGGAGTGCATGTACAGTTCTCTCTCCACCTTCAATACCACGACTTAGGTGCCCTTGAGCAAGGCGTCGAACCCCCAACTGCTCCCCGGGCGCCGCAGCATAAATGGCTGCCCACTGCTCCGGGTGTGTGCTCACAGTGTGTGTGTGTGTGTGTTCACTGCTCTGTGTGTGTGCATTTCGGATGGGTTAAATGCAGAGCACAAATTCTGAGTATGGGTCACCATACTTGGCTTAATGTCACTTCACTTTCACTTTTTTCACTTTAATTCATCTTAATGCATTCATCTGCTTGTTCATTTTTACCTGAAAGTTTAGCTGAACATCAACATCTTCAGAAATACACTTTTCTCTTTCTTCAATCACAACATTCTTCACTTTTATTCTTCTTTTAATGATCGACTGCTGATTAGACCTTGTTTCTGCAAGATGACAAGAAATGAGTTTGTGGGGCTCCTGTAAAAATCCTGATCAGAGGAACAAAATCAATCCAGCAGTCGATCAGAATTATTAACATGAGTTTCTTCTCCAGTTGAGAATAACAGATGATCATTTTTATGAAGTGGATGCTGAACGCTCATGTGAAAAAAAGTTAATTACTGATTTTTGTTAAAGAATTTATTAAAAGGTGTTCACTGAAAAAGATTTGCAGATATGATTGAAGGGATTCTACAGATGTGTGGTTTCTATTTCTAGATCTATTTCACTATTATTTCTCTATTTCTTGATATAAGTTTGTGCTTATTATTTTGTTGCTTCTATGAACAGAACTTTTATTTAACTATTTTCAGCAATTATACAAACTTTAGTCGCTGATATCAATCTCAGTTTTCATATTTTCATATAGTTTTCATAGTGTTTTTTTTTTAAACTATTTGTCAGATTTGTCATCATCTCTCTCTCTCCTCTCTAAACACAGTTATATCCTCATGAAGCTGATTGTATAAGACTGAAGCTGTAATATGATTCAGATTCATCAGATGTGTGTGATGAGAGTCTCTTTATGCTCCATGTGTGTCATTATGATCCTCATTAATCTTCAGATCAGATCTCTTCTCATACTCTAAACTGAAACTGAAGTCTTTGAGACTGTAGTAAAATCTGCTTGAGAACAACAGTTTCTATCTTTCCTGTCATAATCAATATAAAACACTATTAGTAACACTCTTTCCTCATCATCTTCTTGTTCTCTAATGACTGTGTTGTGTTAAACAGCAGAAGTCTGGTGTAAAGTCTGGAGTCTTGTGTTTTTGTTAAAGTCATTGATGAGCTGCTGATGTGAATCAGGTGTGTTTCATCACACATTTACATCTTCTTCAGCTCTGTGTCACTCATTTAACCTTTACACTCAGATTTAAACTCTACAAACAATATTAGACTGCGTCTGAGATCAGAGATTCACTGAACAGCTGCTTCTGAATCCAGTAGATAAGATCCTATCAGCTGCTGAAGTGAAATCTGTGTGTGTGTGTGTGTGTTTTCCGTGCTGTTGCTGGAGCTGGGGTCATCTGAATCCTCTCAGGGTCAGCATCATTTCTTCTCAGTGTTGTGTTCATCAGAGTCTGGATCTAATCTTTATTCTGGTGTTATTCAGATATATTCACTGAATATATTCTGCTTGATTTCTGACTAAACAGCTGAAAATATCTGTAGAGTAAAGCTGAACACATCTGTGTCTGCAGCACAGAAGCAGTCATCAGTAGCACAGGGATATTTGTAGAAACACACACAATACACTGTATATGTCACACTGTGACTTTTTGGGGGCGGAACCAAAAGTGGTTTCCGAAGATGGTTTCCGCCCGGCCCGTATATTACAAACACCGGAACTTCCGGGAAACTCCGGGAGGCAAATTGGACTGTACGAGGCACAGGTGAGGACAATAAACGAGGCGATCGTGGATTGGACAACGGAGAGAACAGGAAGGGTATAAAAAGAGTCTCAGAAATTCAAACAGGAGTTCGAGTTGAATCGATTCAGGCCAATCCGGCGGGCAGTCTAGAGGTTTGGGCAGAGTCAGCATTGGTGAAGGCAGAGGATCTTCACGGGGTGAAGAAGGAGACAAGGACACTAGTAACTGGGCTGAGTATACAACATTTATCGATGTTTGATGAGACCATCTATATATAAACTACTGATGTGTTGGAGTCACAGTCATGGGAAGTACTCACCGGAAGTAACGTCCAGGGCGATCTCCAGCAACGGAAAACCGATGGTGTGAAGAGGATTGGACAGCTAGAAGGAGAAGGAGACAAAGGAAGAGGGTTATCGTTCATTTGTGAGTACTATTGGACAGTGTATTGTACATCATTGGGGAGAGTGTATTATCCAGCGTATGTTGTGAGCATCTGGTAAATAGGCCAGTGGCCCCATTACGGAGCAGAGTTTTGGGTGAGCCGGGAAGTACAAGTACAGGAAGCCGCAAGCAGTTGTGACGGCAACGTTATTCCTCCGGCCCTTCATCTATCAACAACGCCCAACGAAACCCCAGGATAAGTCCTAGTAAACCGTGGTTCTGACCCTATTTCACGTAGAGTGTGTGGAGTGCAGTGGGTGAGTCCTTGTCTTTGCTGTGAGTGTGTACACTTGAAATCTTGCAGTGGTATGCTGTGGTTGTGTTGTCAGTAGCCACCCTAGACTGGATGAGTCGTGGGGGAGACCAGTGACCGTTGAGGCTGGTGAAGCGCCATTTTCATCTATATGTCATTTTGCGACCCCTGCATGGAGACCCAAATGTAACGTCCTGTCTAGACCCTTTCGGAATACCCTGGCTCTGTGGAAGCGGTGGTGAAGAATACACGTAAGCAAGACTGGTGTGAGTAAAAGCCAAAATTATACCTATATGCAAGGGGGAAGTTTTACTGTTGCAAATTAGCTGTGTGGATTTACTTTACCTGTTGTGGAGCCTCTTCAAAGGTTCGCCCCGGTCCAGATCCCTTAAACTGCAAATAGAAGAGAGGAGAGGGAAGCGTTCGGCTCGGTACGACAGTGTTTAACTTTCCCCGACGCACAGGAAATCTCTGTGGAGGCCTGCGCTACGACGATTTACTACTCCAGGTCTGACAGTTCATCTACTTACTGTATCGCAGTATTTCACCGTAAGCCCACCGCCCAGGAGAAGTATTCTAGGTGAAAAATCCCCGTTGTGAAATACCTACCTTTGTCCATTGCTACGAATCACTAAAGTGAGAATAGAGCCCCAGTTGCCTGTGAAATACCTACCTTTGTCCATTGCTACGAATCACTAAAGTGAGAATAGAGCCCCAGTTGCCTGTGAAATACCTACCTTTGTCCATTGCTACGAATCACTAAAGTGAGAATAGAGCCCCAGTTGCCTGTGAAATACCTACCTTTGTCCATTGCTACGAATCACTAAAGTGAGAATAGAGCCCCAGTTGCCTGTGAAGTACTTACCTGTGTTGTCCCCCGCAGTTTGAGTGATCTCTCTCTTGAGAAGGGCACCACGAGTCAACAAAAGCACAAAGAGGAAGACTAAGGGTTTTCGAAAGGGACGGAGGAGCTCCGTCCCCCTCTTCCCTCTGTGGGCATACTAACCCTCGCTGCATGGTCCGCTCCGACCTGTGACAGATTTTGGCGTAGTCGGCAGGGTTTCACCTCGAGTTGAGCGACCAGGGTCCCCCAATGACCGACAACGAATTGCCAGAGGCCCCACCCCGTGTCATGCCAGTGTTTATGGGAAACCCCTGGGTGCAGAAATACGGCGGCGTAGACTCCGAAGTACGCCTGTCCAAATGGAAAGCCCAAATCGAATACTTGGCCAGCCTCCAAGGGCTGAGTGCCGCACAACGGCTGCAGTTTGTGTTGAATTCACTAGAGGGAGAAGCCCGGCGCGAAGTACAGGCCGCCCCAGAAGCTGTCCGAGCCACCGCCCAGACTATTTTTCAATTCCTCACTGAACAATATGGCGATACCACCCCAGTTGCTGTCCTCCGAGCTCAGTTCTTCGCTTGTAAACAAGGCCCCTGTCAACCCAGTAGGACTTTTGCACTGAGACTACGAGAGCAGTTCACACGATTACAGGGACGTCCAGATCATGGGCTGGGAGATGGGGAAACCTTATTGAGAGACCAGTTCCTACTGGGGTTGAGAGAAGGCCCTGTACGTCAGAGTCTGAGAGTCCAGTTTCGGAGAGACCCCGGGCTTACCTTCGAAGACCTTAGGAAGGAGGCGGTGGCACTGGAAAGCGATGAGAATGAGGTGAAAGACCCTCCGGTGTGTGCAGCCGTAAGTGGGTCTGCGGCGGCGGCCCCAGAGGTAACGGATTGGAAACAGGCCTTGAAATTGGAACTCCTGAAGGATGTCCGAGACTAAATGTCCGAACTGTCTAAAACGTTGCTGGGAGAGCTACGCCTGGGACATTTAAGAGAGGAGGTGAGACCTATCCCCCGAGAACGGGTGTATTCGGATGGAGGCCGAGAGCCAGTCAGACGTCCCAACCAGCCTAGCCGGCCTCGGTTCGAGTGGGATGAGCAGGGGAGGCCGATATGTCACCGCTGTGGGGAACCGGGCCATTATAGTCGACAGTGTGGGCCCCGAAGAGCTGAAGACCCGTCTGAAGGAGCTGACTCCAGGAGTGGGATGATCGGGTATAGCCCAGTGGTGGAGGTCCAAGTGTGTGGCGTCAAGATTCAGTGCCTCGTCGATACAGGCTCACAGGTTACCCTATTCTCCGAAAGTCTGTCTCACGAATTATTTGGAAAGCAAGGTTCACCCTGAAAGGAGCAAACGGCCTGGACATCCCTTACATTGGCTATCGGCTGGCGGATTTGGAGATCCATGGAGTGGTAGTGCCCCAGAAAGGAGTGATCATCGTCCAAGATCATTGTTTGGGCACACACAGGGCTCTCTTAGGTATGAATGTCCTCTCGGAGTGCTGGGAGGAATTATTTCGGTCAGGGCCAGTTCAGAGAATACCGCCGGCCGAACGACCCAAGTGGAAACGTGTTATGGCCGACTGTCGCCGGGTGCAAATGACCAAGGTCCAGAGGAACCGGGAAGAAGTTGGTCGAGTGGCGTGTCGCTACGCATTGTTTGTGCCGGCCGGGAGCGAAGCCATAGTGTGCGCGAGGGTCCCGCAACGAGAAGGTGAGCCCGAAGACTGGGTGTTGGTAGAACCTCATGTGGATTGTCAGCAGGTAGAAGTGGCCCGAGGCCTGACGGTGATCTGACGAGGAAGAGTCCCAGTTAAAGTCCGTAATGAGAACCCCTACGCCGTACATTTGCACAGACATCAAAGGTTGGCAAGGATAACAACGGTCGAACCCCATCAGGTGCGAGAGGGAAGAGATGTAAGCTTCCGCCAGGTGCGCCCTGCTGTAGTCGAGGTGGCCCTGACTCAAGTGGACCCGCCACCCAAGGCCACTAGAGAAGGCATGGCCAGCCATCTGGTGGGTGAGCCTCTAAAAGGGGAGGATTTGGAACAGGCACAGACACGTAAGCTGCAAGAACTGCTTAAGAAATGGCAGCACGTTTTTTCCGCCCACGATGAGGATTATGGGTGCACCAAAGTGGTAAAACACCGTATCCCTACGGGAGAAGCTGGACCGAGTCGGGAGAGGTATCGGCCGATACCGCCCACACTATACACCGAGGTGCGTACCCTGCTGCAGGGCATGCTTGGCCAGGGAATCGTCCGGGAGAGTAGTAGCCCATGGGCGGCACCTATTGTGTTGGTACAAAAGAAGACCGGGGCTTGTAGGTTCTGTGTTGACTATCGAAAGCTGAATCAGGTAACAAAGAAGGATGCTTTCCCCTTACCTCGAATTGAAGACTCCCTTGCTAGCCTAACACAATCGGCGTGGTACTCCACATTGGATTTGGCCAGTGGCTACTGGCAGGTGCAGGTGGAGGAGGCCGACCGGGAGAAGACCGCCTTTACGACCCCATTCAGCCTTTTTGAGTGGGACCGGATGCCCTTCGGCCTTTGCAACGCACCCGCAACGTTTCAGCGGCTAATGCAGCGGTGTTTGGGAGGTCAATTGATGGAATCAGTGCTTGTTTACTTGGATGATGTGATTGTTTTCTCCCCAGACTTCGAGTCCCATCTACAACATCTCGAGAAGGTCTTCCAAGCGATGGAGAAGTACGGGTTAAAGTTGCAGCCCGACAAGTGTCATCTCTTGCGGCGGGAGGTCAAGTTTCTGGGCCATGTGGTGAGTGCCACGGGAGTTTCGGTGGACCCAGAGAAAGTGTCTGCAGTACGGGACTGGAGCGCCCCGAAGACGGTAAGGCAGGTAAGGTCCTTCTTGGGCTTCGTGGGATATTATAGACGGTT
Source organism: Carassius gibelio (assembly GCF_023724105.1). Classification (NCBI taxonomy): domain Eukaryota; kingdom Metazoa; phylum Chordata; class Actinopteri; order Cypriniformes; family Cyprinidae; genus Carassius; species Carassius gibelio. The sequence goes on along the minus strand of NC_068416.1, from coordinate 28,154,959 downwards.
CATCAAGAACTTTTCCAAAATTGCAAAGCCTTTGAATCAGCTACTGTCTGGGACAGGTCGCCCTCGGGGCCGCGGGTCCCCAACCATTGAGTGGAGCTCGGAGTGTGGAGCTGCTTTTCAAAAACTCAAGCAGGAGTTACTACAGGCCCCAATCTTAGCCTATGCTGATTTCACAAAGCCTTTTGTTTTATACACAGATGCCAGCAATCTTGGCCTGGGGGCGGTGTTGGCCCAATGGCAGGAAGGGACAGAACGGGTAATTGCTTACGCCAGCCGGAGCCTACACCCTGCGGAGAGGAATGACGGCAACTACAGTTCTTTCAAATTGGAGTTGCTGGCACTGAAGTGGGCCCTCAGCGAAAAATTTAAGGATTATCTCTGGGGCGCCAAGGTAAAAGTGGTCACAGATAACAATCCGCTTGTACACTTACAGACAGCAAAGCTAGGAGCCGTGGAGCAACGGTGGGTGGCCCAGTTGGCGAACTTTGATTACCAGCTTCAGTATCGCCCTGGGCGGGAACACACCAATGCCGATGTGTTGTCCCGACTCCCGGAAGTGGAAGATCTGAGAGGCATAGCAGAGCCGACAACGGACCAAGCAGAAGAGAGGTGCATGGTAGGCGTGGTAGACGCACCGGGGAGCCAACAAGAGGCGGTGCCCGTAGGTTGGGGATGGGACCCCCGTCGTTGGAGGGAAAGGCAACAGAGGAGCCGAGAGGTGAGGGATCTAAGCGAGTGGCTGGAACAAGGCCGACGGCCGACGCCGGCGGAAAGGCAAGCCCAAACTGAGACAGGACGGAAGTTGTTGGGGCAGTGGGCCAAGTTGAAATTGAGAGAAGGCGTGCTATGTAGGGGTATTGGAGATCCGGGGCTGGAAGAAGAAGGTTGCCAGATCGTGGTACCAGGAGATCAGGTACAAGCCTTGATTTTGGCCTATCACGACCAGTTGGGGCACCAAGGGCAGGAGAGGACTGTGTCCCTCCTGCGTAGGCACTTCTATTGGCCGGGGCTAGAGACGTCGGTGAGGACGTTTATTCAGGCATGTCCCAGGTGTACTCTGTTTAAGTCAAGGCATGAGGTCAGAGCACCGATGGTTCCCATCAATGCAAAGGCCCCTTTCCATATTGTAGCCATGGATTTTTTGACGTTGGGTCGACCCATGGACCGCTACCAAAACGTTCTTGTGGTCACTGACTTATTCACTAAATATGCTTGGGCTATCCCCACCCTAGATCAAACGGCGAACACCACTGCCACGGCCCTATGGAGAACTGTCTTCCAGCCATTTGGATGCCCCGAGTTCCTGCATTCAGACCAGGGGCCCAATTTTGAATCACGGGTAATCCGGGAGCTTTGTCAATTGTATGGCTGTACGAAGACGCATACTACATCGTACCACCCCCAGGGAAATGGAGGATGCGAGAGGTTTAACCAGACCTTGCTGGGTTTGTTGGGTACCCTGGATCAAGGACGTCAGGACGACTGGGTGAGTGCCTTGCCAAATTTGCTCCAAGCCTACAATAACAGCGTACATAGCACTACGGAGTATGCCCCCACTTACCTGATGTTTGGCAGACACGTGCGGATGCCTATAGATCTGATGTTGGGAGCAGCAGCGAACGAGGAGGAAGTGAGTTTGACGGAATGGGTGGGACGTCACCATCAGCGCCTGCATTTCGCCTACGAGCAGGTCACGAAGCAGATACAGACGGCAGGGGTTAGGAACAAGAGGCTATATGATCGGACGGCCCGAGATGCTCCTCTACTCCCCGGAGAAAGGGTCCTCGTACGAGATAACCGGCGGCAAGGAAAAGGGAAGTTGAGCGATAGATGGGAAACCATCCCGTACGTAGTCCAAAGCCAGCAGCGGCCTGGGCAACCTGTGTACACGATCCGGCCGGAAGGGAAGCCCGGGCCGGACCGGGTGGTCCATCGTAATATGATCCGCCCCTGTCCGAACTATCCTAGCCCCGTGGAAGAGGCTCCAAAGGAGCCAGCACCAGTAGCCCCGTGGATCGGAGGATGGGCTGTGGTCCCGAGAGGCCCAGTGAATGCACCCGCTTGGGCCGCTCCAAGAGGACCTGAGAACATGCCAGCCAGAGTCGACCCTGCCTCGCCCCCTCGGCGGTCCCAGCGAGAGAACCGAGGTCGGCCCCCTATACGTTATGGTGAATAGGCTGTGAGAAGGTGTTCTAGGGACTAGAACAGATTGGCGGGGGAGGATGTCACACTGTGACTTTTTGGGGGCGGAACCAAAAGTGGCGAAGGTTGGTTCCGCCCGAAGATGGTTTCCGCCCGGCCCGTATATTACAAACAACGGAACTTCCGGGAAACTCCGGGAGGCAAATTGGGCTGTACGAGGCACAGGTGAGGACAATAAACGCGGCGATCGTGGATTGGACAATGGAGAGAACAGGAAGGGTATAAAAAGAGTCTCAGAAATTCAAACAGGAGTTCGAGTTGAATCGATTCAGGCCGATCCGACGGGCAGTGTAGAGGTTTGGGCAGAGTCAGCATTGGTGAAGGCAGAGGATCTGCACGGGGTGAAGAAGGAGACAAGGACACTAGTAACTGGGCTGAGTATACAACATTTATCGATGTTTGATGAGACCATCTATTTATAAACTACTGATGTGTTGGAGTCACAGTCATGGGAAGTACTCACCGGAAGTAACGTCCAGGGCGATCTCCAGCAATGGAAAACCGATGGTGTGAAGAGGATTGGACAGCTAGAAGGAGAAGGAGACAAAGGAAGAGGGTTATCGTTCATTTGTGAGTACTTTTGGACAGTGTATTGTACATCATTGGGGAGAGTGTATTATCCAGCGTATGTTGTGAGCATCTGGTAAATAGGCCAGTGGCCCCATTACGGAACAGAGTTTTGGGTGAGCCGGGAAGTACAAGTACAGGAAGCCGCAAGCAGTTGTGATGGCAACGTTATTCCTCCGGCCCTTCATCTATCAACAACGCCCAACGAAACCCCAGGATAAGTCCTAGTAAACCGTGGTTCTGACCCTATTTCACGTAGAGTGTGTGGAGTGCAGTGAGTGAGTCCTTGTCTTTGCTGTGAGTGTGTACACTTGAAATCTTGCAGTGGTATGCTGTGGTTGTGTTGTCAGTAGCTACCCTAGACTGGATGAGTCGAGGGGGAGACCAGTGACCGTAGAGGCTGGTGAAGCACCATTTTCATCTATATGTCATTTTGCGACCCCTGCATGGAGACCCAAATGTAACGTCCTGTCTAGACCCTTTCGGAATACCCTGGCTCTGTGGAAGCGGTGGTGAAGAATACAAATAAGCAAGACTGGTGTGAGTAAAAGCCAAAATTATACCTATATGCAAGGGGGAAGTTTTACTGTTGCAAATTAGCTGTGTGGATTTACTTTACCTGTTGTGGAGCCTCTTCAAAGGTTCGCCCCGGTCCAGATCCCTTAAACTGCAAATAGAAGAGAGGAGAGGGAAGCGTTCGGCTCGGTACGACAGTGTTTAACTTTCCCCGACGCACAGGAAATCTCTGTGAAGCCCTGCGCTATGACGATTTACTACTCCAGGTCTGACAGTTCATCTACTTACTGTATCGCAGTATTTCACCGTAAGCCCACCGCCCAGGAGAAGTATTCTAGGTGAAAAGTCCCCGTTGTGAAATACCTACCTTTGTCCATTGCTACGAATCACTAAAGTGAGAATAGAGCCCCAGTTGCCTGTGAAATACCTACCTTTGTCCATTGCTACGAATCACTAAAGTGAGAATAGAGCCCCAGTTGCCTGTGAAATACCTACCTTTGTCCATTGCTACGAATCACTAAAGTGAGAATAGAGCCCCAGTTGCCTGTGAAGTACTTACCTGTGTTGTCCCCCGCAGTTTGAGTGACCTCTCTCTTGCAGTGCCATTGGAGTTCTGTGTTGCGGGTTGACGCTCACCTCGGAGTGTGCAGAAGGGGAGGCGCCGCCCGAGCACCCTGTACGAAGAGATCGGAGAAACAAGTCATTTATCAGCCAGTCGTATGGACCCAAGTAACAGGTAGCCACTCTCACCGGATCGATTATTCATTGTGTGTTTCACTCTGCCTTCAGGAGAAAAGAAGGGCGCCACGAGTCAACAAAAGCCCAAAGAGGAAGACTAAGGGTTTTCGAAAGGGACGGAGGAGCTCCGTCCCCCTCTTCCCTCTGTGGACATACTAACCCTCGCCGCATGGTCCGCTCCGACCTGTGACATATACATGACCGTAGCCAGGCTTTGAAAATTAGTGAGGTCCAGGGGGTTTCTATAATAACCCCCCTATTATAGAATTGTGCTATAAACCCCTATAAATATAACTAATTAAATACACTAACACTTGAAAAGAGACAGAAATGTAGTTGTTTTTGGAGGGATGCTCATTTTTAAATCATACCCTTTTATTCCACTACATTTATGGTGTGCATAATTTTATTAGTTGTTTATTATTCATACAAACATACATATTGTTCACCAAACATGTTATTTTGGGATAGTCAAGATTATAAAAGAGAAAACATAATAAGTGTTTCCGGTGGCGCAGAACGCAAAGCATGTGTTGCACAGTTTGACGTGATCTACCTGGGTTTGAATCCGCCTTTTAGATCATTTCTTTCTCCCTTTTCAAATTTCAAATCACATCAGAGAAGCATTTATTTTCAATAAAAATAAATTAATAATCAAAAAGTGAAGGGTAAGTGTAGGGAGGGCTTTATTATCCCAATAAGGTGGCATCCATTAGACTCAATAAGTTATTATTGCATTCTGTTTTATAATGTACTACATAACTGAGGTGCAGATTATTGCCACTATTTGCAGTATGTAGCCTTTTATAATCAGCAGAAAATCCTGCTATTTGAGCATAGTATACATAGAATCTATTGCTAATTTGCACACTTAGTGTAAACAGCCGCTGCCTTTTTTGATCACTGCCAGACTAATGCAGGTCGAAGCAATGTTGCCAGATGTTGCTATTAAAATAAACAGAAACCTATAAATAAATAAAATAAACCGAAATTATTTCAAATATTTTGAAAAATTTGATAAGATAAAGTTATCGCTTAACCTAAACCGCAACTTCCTATTTTATTAAGTTAGTAAGATTTAGGCATGCATGGATAATTGTGCATGCATCTGGAGTCCAAAATCATCCCATAGCCATCTAAGGCCAGTTCAGTGGAAAGGTAAATCTCATTGAATTTGGCGAAAAGTAAAATCAAACAGAAGCATCAGTTTGTCCTGTATTAAATTAAATTTTTGAAGCCTCTGCCCAGTTTCTGTTTCACTTTGTGCGCGTGCACGCGAAGGGAAGAACAATCAGAAAAGAAATCAAACTTCAACACAACACTGAAGCAAGTGGCGGTGAATTAACGTCCACAATGGGTAGGACATTATTCAAATTACAATAAAACATTATTTATACTTAGCTTTAAATTCTTAGCTAATTGACTAAACAACAATATTACAGTAACATTTTCTGGAAGTGAAAGTCATCAAAAATTTATCAGATATGAAAGAGATCTGTCACTTTGTTCATGACCAGTTTTAATTTTGTTTTGTGTTCTGTACTTTGAGGTGTTTATTAAGTGTCATGTTTGTATTTGTCTAGATTCAGGCATTTCTTGTGAAGCCAGAGAGTTCGGGGGACGTAAGTTTAAAATACAGATTCAAACTTTACTGACACTGCATTGTATTTATTATTATTATTATTATTATTGATAATAATTGTCTTTAAATTCAAAGTTCCTTAAGTAATTGCTGAGTAAACATTTGCTAATCCATGATTATTAAATTTTCTATCATTTATATTTATCCCTTCCAAAACGTGTGGTTTTATTTTTAGAGAGAAAAAGGCGAAGTATGAGTGGTGAACATCCTAACAGTAAGTCAGTTAAACTCTAGACAAAGTTAACATGATTTAAAGTGGCCATATGATGTTGCTAAAAAGAACATTATTTTGTATATTTGGGGTAATGAAATGTGTTTATGCAGTTTAAGGTAAAAAAAAAAAAAAAAAAAAAAAAAAAAAAAAAAAAAATTCTATGTTGTACTTTTTCAGAATTACTCACAATTACCACAAAAACAATTGACCAAAGTGCCAGCTTTTTCATTAAAATGGTTAAATTAACACTTGTAATCAAATGAATCATGTGAAAACAGGGAACTGTTGTTTGGACAGAAAGAAGAACAGAAAATAAAAGTAGCAGCAAACTGGAAAGGACACATGACTCCCAGTTGTCAGTAGGGAGTATGAAGTCTAAACCTTCTGTTTGTAAATTTTGGTCTTGTATTGTCTGTAAAAAAATAAAATAAAATAAAATAAATAAATAAACAAAAGAAGAAAAAAGGAAAAAAAAGAAAAAAGAAAGAAAGAAAGAAAGAATGTAAATAACACTAAAATAAATGAAAGGTTGGGTTTAATTAAAAATATTATGTCAACAGGTTCCACGCAATTTGTTTAAGTAATCTCAACAAACAATAATTTAGTTCATTTTACAAAACAAGTTTAAGTAAACTTAACTTAACAAACCTTAGTAGAGTCAACAAACAACAATTGAGTTAATTGTACATGAAAATTATAATAAATGATGATAAAATAATTGAATAATGCCACTTCAGAAACACCACCCCCTTTAGAGGATTTAATTAGTCCTCTAGTTTAATTAGTAATTAGGATTTAATAAATCCACAACACTGAATCAATCATTCAATCAGAGTGCAACTGTTCAATACAACTCAATATATAGAATTTCTATTAAATAAAGTTTATCAAATAGATCACAAACATGTTTGAAACACAATGTTGCATTTTCAACCATTTATTTATTTGTTTGTATGCTTTGTTCTAAAATATATCAGAACAAGTTCATTAATTTAAACTTGTTCATTTATTACTCACGTACCTATCTAATGGTGCTACACTTCCGGAAGAGGGTGACAGAACAACAATTACCCATAATACACAGCAAAATCCTCAGCCAATGAGATTCAAGTCTGTATTGATTTTATTAATCTGTTACTTTTATGCAACAAATGTTATGTTGGCTGAACAAATAATTTTTAAGTAAAGCTGACAATACACACTTTTTTTCTTGAATGGACTAAATTAAGTTCACATTGTTAAATAAAACAATTTTTAAAGGGGTGATAATGCTATTTCATGCATACTGAGTTTTTTACAATGTTAAAGAGATTCCCATGCTAGTCATGGACAAACTTTCAAAAATTAAGTTGTACGTTTGAAGGAGTATTTCTGTTCCAAAAATACCTCTTCCGGTTTGTCACAAGTTTCGGAACGTTTTTTTCGAGTATGGCTCTGTGTGACGTTAGATGGAGGGGAATTTCCTTATATGGGTCCTGAGGCACTTCTGCCGGAAGAGCGCGCTCCCGTATAGCAGAGCACTGAGAGCACAACAGACTTCACTGATCAGAGCGAGAGCGTCGCCAAATGTCACAAAAGAAGTGTGTTTTTGGTTGCCAGGGCAAGAAAACCCTGCACAGATTACCAAAAGAGAAACAGCATTAAGGGACCAGTGGATGGAGTTTATTTTTACAGAGCATCAACGGAGTTGTGCAAGTGTTTGTGTTTGTTCCCTGCATTTCGAAGATGCTTGTTTTACAAACAAGGCCCAGTTTGACGACGGATTTGCACACCGTTGATTTCTTAAGGATAATGCAGTCCCAAATGAAAAAGGGTCACGATCGTGTGTTGGGACCACAGGCGGTGAGTAAAACTGCTTCAAATATCTCTGTGTTGTTAACTTAGCTATCGGCGCATAAGCACATCAAGTAAACAACATGCGATGTTGTCATCAAACTGCACTTTCCACATGTACAGCTTAAAAAAAAAAAAAAAAGACGACATAAAGTGGAACTTAGTCATTTTTCAAAACCGCTAAGCAAATATATACAGTTTCAGTACATACCACATAGAGACGTCGTTGCTGATGCTGCTCTTGTTCAGTTTCAGCCTCGGGATCTGATTCTGGATCATAAATAAACGGCTGAATCTGACTGTTAGCCATGGTTTGTTTTGGATGATGTTTTTTTTCCTCACGGTAATGTCACAGCTTCCAAACGCTCTCAACTCAAAAGCCTACTGGCGCTTGTGATTCTTTAGCTCCGCCCACACGTCACGCCTCCAGTCGGTCGTGTTTTTCTGGGAAAAATCGGTACAGACTATCTTTCTCTTATGAATATAATAAAACTAAAGACTTTTTGGAGTTATGAAGGACTACTCTATAGGTACTCAAGATTAACAGGATATTGAGTGAAAACGAGCACCCCCCCCCCCCCCCACCCAAATTAATCACAACATGAACTGATCAAGTAAAATTGGCAAAATTGAAAGTAAATTTGTTTGAGTAGAAGTCCAAAATGGATTTTCCCAATTTAAAAAAAAAAATATATATATATATATATATATATATATATATATATATATATATATATATATATATTATACACAAGTGACTGGAGTTACAGAAGTGTTCTGTGAAAAGTGTGACTCTGTGAATGTTTTTTTCTTCTTCTTTTTTCTCCAGTGTCAGCAAACCTCTCTGGAAAACAGAAGCTAAATCTTGTGCTGTGTGGAAGTGATGGATCACTTAAGGTCTCTGTGTTAAAACTTTTACGTGGGAAAAAGATTAAAACTTCATGTTGGCAAACGAGCAGTGAAGTGAGTGAGAAGAAAGAGGAGAAGATACATGGACGTCTGATCAGGCTGCTGGAGTTTCCCGTTCTCAGTTGTCTCTCAGAGGAAGAAGCGATGCATCAGACTCTCCGCTGTGTGTCTCTCTGTCATCCTGGAGTTCATGCCTTCATCATAACTGTTCCTGTTGGTCCACTGACTGATGAAAGCAAAGGAGAAATAGAAATGATTCAGAAGTTATTTAACTGTAGAGAGCATTTTATACTGCTCTTCACAACAGAGTTTACTGTTGAAGCATCAATGACAGATTTCGTCAAATCCACTCCAGAATGTCAGAGGTTAATCAGTCTCTGTGGAGGTCAGTACAGAGTGATGGGGTTGAAGGAACCTAAAAACTCAAAACAGATCCCAGATCTACTGGATTATATAGAGAACATGAACACTGAACCATATTCACTTCAGATGCATGTGAAAGCTCAAGAGATTAAAACCAGACGTGAACTGGAGGGAAAAATGAGGGAAATGGAAAGTACGATCAAAGACCTGCAGAAGAAGATTCCAACAGAAAGTGAGTGGATTTAAACTAAACTAATTCCTTGTGGAAGTTAATAAATGATAAATGTCTTTGAAACAAAAAGATGAATTGCAGTAATTTAAATAAAAAATGCATTGCATTAACAGTACTTTAATTTTAATGTATTGTATTTTTAAAGGTAGCATTTATGGAGTCTGAAATTGAACATGGTTGCATATTGAATATGTGAAACCTATGAATCGGTGTGAATTTTGAATGCTAATTCAGTTTTTGGTTTTAGTCATAGGCTTTTCACTAAAACAAACAATTCAGATAAATACTAAATTATGAAAATTAAATGGTCAATCAGTAACTGCCTCGACCTTGGCGAGATCCATTGGGATACCTTCAGGTGAGAGAATAAAAACCCAGGAACCGACTGTGCGTGAAACTCACACTTCTCCGACTTAACGAATAAACAATTCTCCTGCAGCCGCAGGAGCACTTGCCTGATGTGCTGGACATGATCGTGCTCATTCTGGGAAAAGATCAGGATGTCGTCGATATAAACAAAAACAAACCGATCGACCATGTCTCGGAGCACGTCGTTGACGAGTGCCTGAAACACCACCGGGGAGTTGGAAAGCCCAAACGGAATTACTAAATATTAAAAATGCCCTGTATGGGTGTTAAAGGCGTTCACACTATTTGAAATGTATCCATATGTCTGTCCTTCTTAAATGTTTGCTAACTTATGTCCTGCTGGGTAGATGTTACAATAAAAAAATGTGTCATGCAGCAGATTAGCTCTGATTTGATCAATTAGTGTTTTATTCAGGAAATAACGAGAGATATGGACTCATTCCCTCCAGGGTTTCGCAATTGTGCGAAAGATATTACATCTCCTCTAGTAGATGGCTGCAGAGTATTTATAGGCCATTTCCACTCCCTAATATAGCCTATATATGTTTGTATTCATTAAATTTTATTTATACATTATGAATGACAGTAATAAAAGTACATTTTATCAGATGTAATATATTTGTTACCTCTATAAGACGTCTGCTAAAGATCTGGGAATCATCTGCTGTGCACTCCGATAAACATCTCAAAAGCAGTTTTACATGGATTCTATTAAATATCTATTTGAAATCTGACAGGAAACATCCTCAAGACGTACTGCAGATAAACAAGCACTTTTAAAAATACATCTTGCATATGTATATGCAGACATTAAATAGACATCTCTGAGATGTACATGTGTGATTAGGGTGAGAGCTTTACTGTCAGGTATGAGACTCCTTCTGTAGATCTTAATGGCACTAGTGCTGGTGTCCTCAAACGTTAGTCTGGAGACCTACGGTGGTTCTCCAGGTCAGAAAAGCCTTAACAGTGTTAGAAGAATGTGCTCTGTGGTATATTTTCACAGCAAAACGATAAGAAATGCCGCAAATATAACTGCAAATTTTGAGAAAAGCCACAGCAAAATCAGTAATTTTGATGGCAAAAAGAAAAAAAAAGATTTAAAATATGGTGAAATCCTGGAGACACTGGCTTTTTACTGCTGTTTACATATTGAGCTATTTCCATTGATGCACTACATTGATGCTCCTTTGCACCAGTGCATTTATGACAATCCCCACAATTAATTTCTTCCACTTTGGTGCTGATTCCTTTCTTTGTAGCCACTGCAGTTCTTCATCCATAGCTTTCCTCAGAAGATGTGGAACAGGTCATGGCTTGCAGAATATGGGTGCTTTCACATCTCTAGTTTGGTTCATTTGGTCCAAACCAAGGGCAAACAATTATACATTGTAGCATTTTTCAGCGTTTTTGGTTCCTTTTCACACCACACTAATTGCTTTGGTCCGAACCAGTTGAAACGAACCCAAATGCAGTCACATGACAACATAGATCAGGACACATATAGGCCATGACGTATTTCCTAAACTGCTTTTCGATTGGTCAAAATTTACGTGTGGGAAAATTCCAACATAAGAGGAAAAGCTTGAAGACAACATGAAGACAACACAACTATGGAGAGACGACTGCATGGGCTGGTTTTGTCAAATCAAGTCAAGTCACCTTTATTTATATAGTGCTTTAAACAAAATACATTTGCCAGAATGGGCGGGCATCTGTTTTTTTAAGCGGCACTTAGTCATGGGATCCTCAGATTTCTTCTCCTTCAGCGACAACAATGTTCTTTGCTGATCTACGAGACTCAAAGCTAAATAAAATACATTGCATTAAATCAAATGAACAACATTCATTAGGAAAACAGTGTGTCAATAATGCAAAATGACAGTTAAAGGCAGTTCATCATTAAATTCAGTGATGTCATCTCTGTTCAGTTTAAATAGTGTCTGTGCATTTATTTGCAATCAAGTCAACAATATCGCTGTAAATAAAGTGGCCCCAACTAAGCAACCCAAAGGCGACAGCGGCAAGGAACCGAAACTCCATCGGTGACAGAATGGAGAAAAAAACCTTGGGAGAAACCAGGCTCAGTTGGGGGTCAGTTCTCCTCTGAGCGAAACCAGTAGTTCAATTCCAGACTGCAGCAAAGTCAGATTGTGCAGAAGAATCATCTGTTTCCTGTGGTCTTGTCCTGGTGCTCCTCTGAGACAAGGTCTTGGGGCTCTAGTTGTCCTGGTCTCCGCTGTCTTTCAGGGCAGTAGAGGTCCTTCCTAGGTGCTGATCCACCATCTGGTCTGGATACATACTGGATCTGGGTGACTGCAGTGACCCTCTGATCTGGATACAGACTGGATCTGGTGGCTACGATGACCTCGGAGCAAGAGAGAAACAGACTAATATTAGCGTAGATGCCATTCTTCTAATGATGTAGCAAGTACATCGGGTGTTATGGGAAGTGTTCCCGGTTCCGGTTTACCTAATTAATGCAGCCTAAAAATCCTTTAACGGATTTGGATATTAAAAGCATATTAGTATGTTATGTGTAAGCCAGGTTAAAGAGATGGGTCTTTAATCTAGATTTAAACTGCAATAGTGTGTCTGCCTCCCAAACAATGTTAGGTAGGTTATTCAAGAGTTTAGGTGCCAAATAGGAAAAAGATCTGCTGCCACAGTCGATTTTGATATTCTAGGTATTATCAAATTGCCTGAGTTTTGAGAACGTAGCAGACGTAGAGGATTATAATGTAAAAGGAGCTCATTCAAATACTAAGGTGCTAAACCATTCAGGGCTTTATAAGTAATAAGGGTAACACTTTAGTATAGGGTCCAATTCACACTAATAACTAGTTGCTTATTAGCATGTCTATTATTAACATATTGGCTGTTTATTAGCGCTTATAAAGTACATATAATGCATGACATCCATAATCCTACCGAAACCCTATACTTAACAACTACCTTATAAACTATTAATAAGCTGAAAATAAGGAGTTCAATGAGGCAAAAGTCATAGTTGATGGTTAGTTAATAGTGAGAACTGGACCCTAAAATAAAGTGTGACCGTAATAAAGAATTGACAGAGCAGCCATCAAGTCTTAGACAGTGTTCTAGGTTATTACATGCAGAGTTTTTAGGTCCTAAAATTAACACCTCTGTTTTTTTTTTTCAGAATTTAGCAGTAAGAAATTACTCGTCATCCAGTTTTTATATCGATTATGCATTCCATTCGTTCTTCAAATTGGTGTGTTTCACCGGGCAGCGAAGAAATATAGAGCTGAGTATCATCAGCATAACAGTGAAAGCTAACACCATGTTTCCTGAAGATATCTCCCAAGGGTAACATATAAAGCGTGAAGAGTAGCGGCCCTAGTACTGAGCCTTGAGGTACTCCATACTGCACTTATGATCGATATGATACATCTTCATTCACTGCTACGAACTGATGTTGGTCATATAAGTATGATTTAAACCATGCTAATGCACTGCCATTAATGTCAACAAAGTGTTCAAGTCTATGCAAAAGAATGTTGTGGTCATTAGTGTCAAATGCTGCACTAAGATCCAATAAAACTATTAGAGAGATACACCCACGATCAGATGATAAGAGCAGATCATTTGTAACTCTAAGGAGAGCAGTCTCAGTACTATGATTCGGTCTAAATCCTGACTGGAAATCCTCACATATACAATTTTTCTCTAAGAAGGAATATAATTGTGAGGATACCACCTTTTCTAGTATCTTGGACAGAAAAGGGAGATTCGAGATTGGTCTATGTTTAACTAGTTATTTGGGGTCAAGTATCCCTGGCCATAATCTATTACATTGTTTGTATACACCAAATTATTGTGGCTGGCACCAATACAGGATGGCTGCCTCCGTGACGAGCTCTGCAGTTGTTTTTGTGTTTTTGTTAGTTTGTCCTGTCTTTAGTTATATTCCTGCAATCAGTTTCACCAGGGACAAATTGCTGGACATTCTGCAACACACATCTCCCGATATATTACCGGTTATCGACTATTCTGATGTTTTCCTGGACATTCTTGTCGGCGGAGTGGCTGCGCTGATCACACGCTTCAAGAGGACGCACAGATGGGGAAAAAGAGCTGGCACGCTCGTGAGATTTAACGCGGATTTCAAATGCCGCTGCCTGTCATCCATCTGGCAAATCTCTGCTCTCTACCCAACAAAATGGATGAACTGCTTCTGCTCTCCCTACATGGGGTAAACAGATGTATCTTTGTTAAAGAAGATGTGCTGCTCAAATCTCGAAGCACTCTTCATTAACTGCAAGCCATTCTATTCACTGCGGGAGTTTCACTCATTCATTCTGGTGAGTGTTTATATTCCTCCACAAGTACAGATCACAGAGACAGAACAACAACACCTGGACTCCATTTTGATCATTTTTAATAAAGTCAATCTCTCCCGTGAAACTGCAAAAATACAGACAGCACATCACATGTCCCACAAGAGACCGTAATATATTGGATCACTGTTACACCACAATAAAGGATGCATATCACTCTGTTCCACGAGCAGCTTTGGGACGTTCTGATCACCTTCTGGTTCATCTGGGACAATGTCTTGTATAAATAGGCTAAATACACACTGGAAAAGGATATCAAAGTGGCAAAGAGGAATTATTCTGGAAAAATAAGGACTCAGTTCACTTCGAACGACTCCGCATCATTGTGGAAAAGTCTAAAGGAGATCACCAATTACAAGACACCACCCCCAGCACTATGGAGAATCAACGACTGGCAGATGATCTTACAATTTTACTGCAGGTTTTAACACCCATTACCTGCCCTGATCGTTTCCCCACACAACCGCTCTGACCATTCACAACTCCTGCAACCCACCCTGAACACCTCTCCAAACAACCAGCCTCACCATTTACACCTCCTGCATCCCCACTCTCCCCCACACCAGCAATACAGATAAGCGAGGATACGGTGCGCCAGGTCTTCCGGAAGCAGAAAAGGAAAAAAGCAACAGGCCCAGATTGTGTTACACCAGCCTGTCTGAAATCCTGTGCTGACCAGCTGGCCCCCATCTTCACACAGATCTTCAACAGATCGCTGGAGCTGTGCAAAGTCCCTTCATGCTTCAAAAGCTCCACCATCATCCCCAGCCCAAAGAAATCCAAAATTACAGGACTAAATGACTACAGGCCTGTGGCTATAACGTCTGTGGTCATGAAGTCATTTGAAAAACTGGTGCTGGCCCACCTGAAGGACATCACTGGACCCTACAGAGCAAACAGGTCTGTGGACGATGCAGTAAACATCGGACTGCATTATGTTCTGCAACACCTAGACAGACCGGGGACTTATGTGAGGATCCTGTTTGTGGACTTCAGCTCAGCCTTTAATACTATCATCCCAAACCTCCTCCTGTCCAAACTAAATCAGCTCTCCGTGCCCACCTCCGTCTGTCAATGGATCAGCAGCTTCCTGACAGACAGGCAGCAGCTAGGCTGGGAAAGCTGGTCCGTACTGCTGAGCGAATCATCGGTACAACCCTCCCTTCTATTCAGAACTATACTGATGCAGAGTGAGCAAAAGGGCTGGCAAAATCACTCTGGACCCCTCACATCGAGCATCCAGCTCTTTGAACTGTTGCCATCTGGTCGACGCTACAGAGCACTGAGCACTAGAACAACCAGACACAGGACCAGTTTCTTCCCTCAGGCAATCCATCTTATGAACAGCTGATAATAACTGTGGAACGCACTACACTATTTATATTTATATACACATACACTTATTTATTTAACACACATACTTAGTGTACACTTACATTTTTTGCACATAATATACCTGAGAAGCTTTAGTATGTTATTTAGTATGTCATAAATGCTCATTGTAATATACCTGCCATACATTGTCAATTTGTATATTGTCATTCCTGACCTACCTATTTTTATTTTTAATTTTAATTTTTATTCCTTATTTTGCTTTTTGTTCTGTCGCTGTCATTATGTTGCACTGCAGAGCTTCTGTCACGAATTCCTTGTACAGTATGTGTGAACATACCTGGCAATAAAGCTCATTCTGATTCTGATTCTGATATGCAAACAATACATTTCTATAATAAATAGGGCTACTCCGATCATGATCGGCTGATCGTTATGCGCATCTCGTCAGTAAAGCCGGTTCTCTAATCAGCAGTAAATTCCCTCAGGTGTGTGATTTCACATAGAGCAGCTGTTACTACACGGAGCAAATCCACTTCATTTTCAGTGTTTATTTGCGCTTCTTCTCAGTTAACAACGGCTCTGATTAAGCGCGGATACGGCTTGAAAACAATGTTCTAATGCACTGCAAATGGTGAGCGGGCAATGCTCGTAACTTCAGGTGGAGACGTGCATTGATTCTTCTTAACTCTGACATGCTCATGGTCATCAGACCAAATTTCTATGAGGCTCCGCACCTCCTCAATACTCCAAGTTTGTCCACGAGCTGCCATGCTAAAATGCAAACTGTCAAAAAACACTTCCTCATCCCATAATGCACAGCGCAGCTGACTACGGCAGCTGGTTTAGTCCAAAACCCCAACTTGACCCCAACTTGCTTAGTTGGGGTCACTTCATCTACAACGATATCGTTGACTTGATTGCAAATAAATGCACAGACACTATTTAAACTGAACAGAGATGACATCAATGAATTAAATGATGAACTGCCTTTAACTATCATTTTGCATTATTGACACACTGTTTTCCTAATTAATGTTTTTCAGTTCCTTTAACGCAATGTATTTTATTTAGCTTTGGGTCTCGTAAATCAGCAAAGAACATTGTTGTCGCTGAAGGAGAGGGAATCTGAGGATCCCATGGCAAGGTGCCACTTATAAAGCCAGATGCCCCGCCCATTCTGGCGAGCTTTGGTGTTGAGCCATTGGTTCATTTTTAATTCACTGCACAAACCAATGGCAGTGCAGTTTCACTGCGTTATTGAAAGGCTTTAGTATTCTGAGAAAAAGAACTTTTCCCCCGTAGTACGAGGACTCAGTACGGGTGAAGTATTGAAAGGGAATGTTTTCACAGAACCTTGCAAAAGCACTGCATTACACTGCATTACATTACATTACATTACATTGCACTGCATAAGCAATGGTGAGGGAAAAGCTCCATGTAATCATATCCATTCAGTCTTGTGTGTAATAACCATAATACATAATAACATTTCACATTTGTATACCACAGATCTCTTTCCAAATCATCCCTTCTTAAAATATTTCTCCCGTTTTTATTTGTTAACGAAAATGTCAATAGATTCTCATTATGGTTTTTGTCATTAGACAATGTTTCTAGTTACAGTCTCATTTTCATCTGTGAAATTACATGAAATTACACTATGTATAACAATAAGATTCATATCATTGACAATTTTCTGGTATTTGCTAAAAGGTTGTCTGTAAAATTGTTCTATGCTTTGGGTTTTAGAACCAGCCGAAGGACAATTTAAAACATCTTTCCTAAATTTGTGCAATATCAATTAATGATTTTTACCAACTTTATTTTCAGGTGCTAAAGGTGAAGCAGATGATATCGAGTGTTTGAGAATTGTGCTAATTGGAAGGACAGGAAATGGAAAGAGTGCAACAGGAAACACTATTCTGGGGGAAAAAAGGTTTTGCAGCCAATCAAGCATAGATTCAGTGACAACAGTTTGTATGAAGGGAGTTGGTGAAGTTGATGGTCGATCAGTGGCTGTTGTTGATACTCCAGGACTCTTTGACACGACACTGAAAAATGAACAAGTGGTGGAAGAAATAGTGACATGTGTTTCACTCTCGTCACCTGGACCTCATGTGTTTGTCATTGTGTTGAGTGTGGGAAGATTCACCAAGGAAGAGAATGATACTATGCAGTTGATTAAGAAGATCTTTGGTCATAAAGCTGCTCAGTTCAGTATCGTCCTGTTCACTGGAGGAGACAAGCTGAAAAATAAGTCCATAAATGAATATGTCAGTGAAACTAAAAATGCTGAATTCAGGAAGCTGATCAGTGATTGTGGAAACAGATTCCTGGTTTTTAATAACACAGAAAAACAAGAAAGAACTCAAGTGATTCAACTGTTAAACATGATAGAAGAGGTGAGAAATAGTAGTCAGGGTAGATATTTCACTAACAGCATGTTTGAGGAGGCAGAGATGTCCATTAAAAAGAGAATGGAGCAAATACTGAAAGAGAGAGAGAGAGAAATTCATGCTGAAAATGAGATGTTAAAAGCAAAATATAAGACTGAAATGAAAAACGTGATGAAGAGACTTGATGAAGAGAAACAAAAAGTAGATGAGGAGAAAATGAAAATAGAGAATCAATTCAGAGAAAAAGAGAAAAATCTCAGGAAAGTGTTTGAAGAGAAAGAGAAAACAGAACAGAAGAAAAGAGAGATTGTGAACCAAAAACGATCAGAAGAGGAAAAACAGCAAAGAGCTGAATATCATCATAAAATAGAAGAGATGAAGAGAGAGATTGAAAATCAGAGATCAGATTATGAAAAACAGCAGAAAGAAAGAGAAGAAGACTATAGAAAGAGAGAAGAGAAATACAGAGAAGATCTAGAAAAGATAAAACATGAACAAAAACGTATTATAGCAGAGGTTCAGAGGAAACAAGAAGAAGAAACTAAGAAGAGAGAATCTGAGGAAAGAAAGAGGATTGAACAAGAAGAGAAAGAGAGAGAGGAATGGAGAAGAAGAATAAAAGAGGCTGAAAATGACAGAAAAGAGACTCAAGAGGAAATTAAACGACAGCAGAGAGAATGGGAGGATGAAAAGAAACGGCAGATGAGAGAACGAGAGGAAGAAGAAAGAAAGAGAAAAGAGAAACATGAGGAACAACTGAAAGAAAAACAAAAAGAACTGGAGAAAATGAGAAAGAGATTTGAAAGAGAGAAAGAAGAAGAAAGACAAAAGATAGAGGAGGAGAGACAGAAACGCAGAAGAGAAAAAGAAGAAAAAGAGAGAGAATATGAAGAAAAGAAACAGGAAACAAAAAGACATTATGAACAATTGGAGGGAGAGAGAAAAGAGGAGTGGGAGAGAAGAAAACGAGAAGATGATGAGAGACAAGAAGAAGAGAGAAAGAGATGGAAGAAAATTGTTGATGATCTGAAACAAGAACAAGAAGAAGAGACCAAGAAAAGAGAAAGAGAGGAGAATTGGAGAAAAGAAAGAGAAGAGAAGGAGCGAAATGAAATGAAACAGAAACATGAAGAGGAAATGAGAGAGATGAAGAAGAAACATGAAGATGAAGCCAGAAAACAAGCAGAAGAATGGAATGATTTCAGAGAGAAAAAAGAGAAGCACGTTCAGGAGCTTCAGCAGATGCTGGAAGATCATCAGAAACAACATGACGTACTGGAGAAACTCTACCAACACCTCCAGAATCAGAAAGAAGATGAAATAAAAGAGCTGCTACAAGAAGTGGAAAAACTGAAGAATAATTCAAGCTGTTCTATTCTGTGATTGTTTTCAAAGCAAAGATGAGGGTTAAATAACAAAATAACCCTCTGGGATGCCTGGAGACGTTTTGACATTCATTGACATTTGCAGTTTTTTTTTTTTTTTTTTTTTTCAGTTTCTTACAAATATATTAATGGCTAAAGTCTGATGATACTGTATTCAGCACAATCTGTGCTACAATAATATGTAAGAGGCATGTATGTACAAGTATTTATATATATATATATATATATATATATATATATATAAAACAAGGCATATGTGTGGTAATTTATGAAAACCAGATTGAAAATGCTCAAACAATTATTAACAGAAAGGTGATTAAGAGAAAGGCCAAAAATGCATACTAAGCATTGTTTTGCTAGATGTTTGATTACTGGACTACAGTTTCTTTCTATAAAATGATGTGAAAATCACTTTGACCACTCATTCACCTAAAACAATATATAGATTTAACTTTTGTGAGACTTTTGTGTTTGTTTTTGTGTTAAAAGGGTAATTTGTTTCAGCAGCATGCATATTGATGTGATTCACATTCACATTTTTGCTCACATTTAACAAAAACCCACCAATTCACAATCTCAACAAATTAGAATGCTTAAGACCAGTAAACAAAATGGTGCAGTGACTTTGGTTTTCAAAAAATACAATGGACCAACACCAGACATAACATTGCACCGCAAATCATCACAGACTGTGGAAACAGGGCAGCTGTGCCCTAAAGATTAGACAGCCGGACCAGAAGGTTGCTGGTTCGAGTCTCTGTGCTGACAGGAGTTGTAGGTGAGGGAGTGAATGAACAGCGCTCTCTTCCACCCTCAGTACCCATGGCTAAAGTGCCCTTGAGCAAGGCACTGAACCCCCAGTTACTCCCTGGGCGCTGGATCTATAGCTGCCCACTGCTCTGGGTATGTGTTCACTGCTCTGTGTGTGTGCACTTGAATGGGTTAAATGCATCTGAGTATGAGTTACCATACTTGGCAAATCTCACGACTTTCTTTCTATCAAACTTAACACTGGACTTCAAGCAAATTTACTTGGGTTATGAGTTTCTCCACCCTTCCTCCAGACCCTAGGACCTTGGTTTCCAAATTAAATACAAAACCTGCTCTCATCTGAAAAGGGGACTTTGAACCACTGGGCAACAGTCCAGTTCTTCTTCCCCTTATCCCAGGTAAAATGCCTCAGGAGTGGCTTAATAAGAGGAATACGACAATTGTAGCCAAATTCCTTGACACATCTGTGTGTGGTGGCTCTTGATGCCTTGATCCAGCATCAGTCCATTCCTTGTGAAGTTCACTCAAATTCTTGAATTGATTTTGCTTGTCAGTCCTCATAAGGCTGCAGTTTTCTCGGTTGGTTGTGCATCTTTTTCTTCCACACTTTTTCCTTCCACTCAACTTTCTGTTAACATGCTTGAATACAGCACTCTGTGAACAGCCAGCTTATTGACAATACATTTTTGTGACTTACACTCCTTATGAAGGGTGTCAATGATTGTCAGAGATCATTTTGGAGGCTCGGGAAACCTTTGCAGGTGTTTTGTGTTGATTAGCTGATTGGCATGTCACCATATTCTAATTTATTGAGATCTTGAATTCGTGAGGTTTTGTTAAATGTGAGCCAAACTCATCACAAGTTTCACAATTTGAATTGAATTACTAAAAGGAACTTTTCCTCAACATTCTGATTTACTGAGAAGCACCTGTAGTGTAGCTTTTTAGAATATGCTTAGAGATCAATATCGAACAAAAATAGATGGCAGGGCATGCAATTTTGCATTATCTCTGAGATAATAAAAAAGCCATTTTGTTCATCAGTGTGAAATGTCAAGGAAGAATCCAATATCACTCCTAGTTTTAGGCCTGGGTGATAAAAGGGTATTGGTATTTATCTATGGTACTTACTCCATCGATAACGACAGAACATTTTTTCGATATAGCACACAATATAGGCACATGCTATGAGTGACGCAGTCAGCCCACAAACACATGCTGAAATGTGCAGTGCTGTGCCTGCCTGTGATGATGAGATTGTGATTAAAAAATGAAAATTAGCTGAATTAAAAAAATTAAGAAATGTCAAAACCAGGGCAAATAAAATGTTATGTGTGTGTCCGGGACCATCATCAGCGGCGCACAAGATGTAGTGAAGATAATCAGAGGAGAACTTATGAATGTATTACAGTAGCAAAACTCGAGAGCTTGTTGATCTGAATGTGAGAACTTATCATATCAAAATTTGTGTCTGTAAGTTGAAATTTCCCCTATCAGCTCTGATGTGAAAAGCTGAATCTTTCAATTTGCATACACAGACAATGATCAAAACACCCGTGTTTTGAACTGGAAGTTGTATATTAATAGTCACAAAATGACATTCAAACAAAGAAAATTACAAACACAAATGTAACATAATCTTCCAGAGGCTATTTCTCATCTACAACTGACAAACACGAAAGGGAAAGTCCCTCTTTAAACTTACGCATTGACATCTGGGGCTGTCGCCAACCAACTTGTTGGTGATTTCGGGATTTGAGGAGGCTGATTGCCTTTCCCACAGCAGATAACCTGGAAGCAGTGGTACCAGGTTTTGTCCAGCTGGCTGGGTCTCCAGCTCTCCTTGTGGTAACTGGAACAATAGAGTGTCGTCACATTCAAACCACCAGCAAGTGATACCAAATGTTAATTAACAGGAAGCGGGATCATTCTGTTCAGCTGCAGGTCATGACAAGTGGAAATACCCCTGATATCTTTATTGAGTATACCCGTGAGGCCTCTGTTTATCTTTGGAACACAGTTTAAGATATTTTAGATTTAGTCTGAGAGCTCTCAGTCCCTCCATTGAAACTGTGTGTACAGTATACTGTCCATTTTCAGAAAGTAGGACAACCGCCGCTCGTTAATCGATTATTAACCGTTAACTGATAAGATTATAATATTGAATTGGCATTAAATAGAAATAAAATTGACGCGTATCTGTGACCATTTAAAAAAATACAAACAATTTATTTTTATTTTTTTTATCAAAGGGTTTATTTTAACGTGCAAAGTGCAAACAGCAGCATACAGAACAGATCAACAACAGAACCTGGATTCAGTTTAAATTTCCACGCACCTGCAGCATTTCTGACAGTGAGAGAAAAATAGAATAAAATAATACAAATAAAAAACAAAATAGGCCTAAATATATTTTTTAAAGGGGGGGTGAAATGCTATTTCATGCATACTGAGTTTTTTACACTGTTAAAGAGTTGGATTCCCATGCTAAACATGGACAAAGTTTCAAAAATTAAGTTGTACTTTTGAAGGAGTATTTTTGTTCCCAAAATACTCCTTCCGGTTTGTCACAAGTTTCGGAAAGTTTTTTTTCGAGTATGGCTCTGTGTGACGTTAGATGGAGCGGAATTTCCTTATATGGGTCCTGAGGCACTTCTGCCGGAAGAGCGCGCGCTCCCGTATAGCAGAGCACTGAGAGCACAACAGACTTCACTGATCAGAGCGAGAGACCGAAATGTCACAAAAGAAGTGTGTTTTTGGTTGCCAGGGCAAGACAACCCTGCACAGATTACCAAAAGAGAAACAGCATTAAGGGACCAGTGGATGGAGTTCATTTTTACAGAGCATCAACGGAGTTGTGCAAGTGTTTTTGTTTGTTCCCTGTATTACTCTATAGGTACTCAAGATTAACAGGATATTGAGTGAAAACGAGCATTTCACCCCCCCTTTAACTTAAGTAATTAACCAATTAAGATGACAAAAAGAAAACACTGAATCCGTTTGAACGAAGCTTTCAAACCGGATTTTTTTTCCCGTTAGACTAATATTTTTCCGGTTTGTCACAAGTTTCGGAAAGTTTTTTCGAAGATGCTTGTTTTACAAACAAGGCCCAGTTTGACGACGGATTTGCACATCGTTTATTTCTTAAGGATGATGCAGTCCCAACGAAAAAGGGTCACGATCATGTGTTGGAACCGCATTCGGTGAGTAAAACTGCTTCAAATATCTCTGTGTTGTTAACTTAGCTATTGGCGCGTAAGCACATCAAGTAAACAACATGCGATGTTGTCATCAAACTGCACTTTCCACATGTACAGCTTAAAAAAAAAAAAAAAAAGACGACATAAAGTGGAACTTAGTCATTTTTCAAAACTGCTAAGCAAATTTATACAGTTTCAGTACATACCACATAGAGACGTCGTTGCTGATGCTGCTCTTGTTCAGTTTCAGCCTCGGGATCTGATCCTGGATCATAAATAAACGGCTGAATCTGACTGTTAGCCATGGTTTGTTTTGGATGATGGTTTTTCCCTCACGGTAATGTCACAGCTTCCAAACGCTCTCAACGCAAAAGCCTATTTGCACATCGTTTATTTCTTAAGGATGATGCAATCCCAACGAAAAAGGGTCACGATCGTGTGTTGGAACCGCATGCGGTGAGTAAAACTGCTTAAAATATCTCTGCCTCCTTGTTAGTGCGTCCACCTTCCTTTCGGAGACCCGGGTTCGAGCCCCGCTCGGAGCGAGTCATTGCCGCTGCTGCTCTCGTTCAGTTTCAGCCTTCACAGCTGTCACAGCTTCCAAACGCTCTCAATGCAAAAGCCTACTGGCGCTCGTGATTCTTTAGCTCCGCCCACACGTCACGCCTCCAGCCGGTCGTGTTTTTCCGGGAAAAATCGGTATAGACTATCTTTCTCTTATGAATATAATAAAACTAAAGACTTTTTGTAGTTATGAAGGATGTAGTACTACTCTATAGGTACTCAAGATTAACAGGATATTGAGTGAAAAGAAGCGTTTTACCCCCCCTTTAACTTAAATAATTAACAAATTAAGATGACAAAAAGAAAACACTGAATCCGTTTGAACGAAGCTTTCAAACCGGATTTTTTTTTTCCCGTTAGACTAATATTTTTCGTTAAATAAAAATAGCAGCCCTACCTCAACACCTTGTCTACTTTTTATTTAAAAAAAGCAACATATCAACGTGACGTGGGGTCAGTCTGGAGCACAACCTGTTGACAGTTAGACCCGTGGCAGAAAACACCCTCTCCCATGGGACAGACGTACCAGGAATACACAGGTAATGTCTCGCTAGAGTGGCCTGCTTCGGGAAGCGCCTTTCATTTGCTTTCCACCAGTCAAGAGGATTAATATCCAGAGAAGGAGGATCGTCTCTCATGTAGATGTCAACCTCTGCTTCTGGATAATCAGTGCGTTATCTCCTCAGATCGCCGTGCATCGGATCATCTACTTGATAAAATGCAGGGCAGAGTTTGTTGCCCTTCATCACTCGAAGCTTGTGGGTGTTTGCTTCATAAATGGTACTGCATCGTACTTGTGCTACTGCTGTATTTTAATACGGCGCCGCATAATTTACAGGTAACTTCGTCGCCCTTTCTGTTAAAATGATCCCACACAGTTCGTCTTTTCGCCCGCTTCATTTTGCTTCCCTTGCTCGAAAAAAAAAAAATTCTGCAGGCATGTGTCACGGGTGTGGTTGCACGTGCCGACGCGCTCCGTGAGTTAATAAATATAAGCTATATAGTAATAGGCTATTTTATTTTTAAACCATGCAGCAAAAAAAAAAAAAAAAAAAAACGTTTTAAACCGTTAGGGTATTAATAGTATTAATCGTTCAAAATTTTTACTTTTGGTTAACGGTTAAATGGTCAATTTTTTCTTATCTTTGCATTAAAATACGTTGACATTTTTAATGCATGTAATTTATATGCAAGTAATTTTTGCTCATAAAGGTAAGAGTAATACATCATCATTTGGAACTTTAAAAGGTCAACTTTTATTTATGTCCACTCACAATATCAACAAAACTTTGTTCTTTTATAAAATAAAGAAAACAAACAGGATGCACTTTCTGCCGTCTCATCTTGAGTAGGAGTGCTTAATACTAAATTAACCGAGACTCAGCAAATATATGCCTCACAGACATGACAAATATATCTACAGAAAGATTTTAAACACTCACAGTATCAACTAAATTTTGTGCTTTAATAAAATAAAGAAAACAAACATGATGCGCTTTTTGCCTTGTCATCTTGAACAGGGGCCCGTTTCACTAAGGAGGTTCAACCAACTCTGAGTTTAAACTTGAACTCTGAGCTGACTTACCCTGAAATGGGAAACTCTGAGTTTTCGTTTACGGAACAGCTGAAATGAGTTAGTTTAATCAACTCTAAATTGACTGACTCTGAGTTGAGCGTGTGCAGCACAACTATAAAAATCCATTATCAATGGAGTGCTGATATTACGATTCACCATGGCAACAGCTCCCGCCAAAAAGCCGTCTGCATACTTCAGACTCAATACAAATGTAATTCTTCTCAGTGTTATAATATTACAGGTTTTTCGGGCAAGTGTGTTTGCATTGAGGTTTTCAGGAGCTGGTGTATGGGATTCTAATACCGCCAAATGTATTGCAGTCACAGATTGAAAAATAATAAGCATAAATAAAATATTTAAAAACACGTGTAAAATAGTAATGCACAAAACCGAAAAACAAATGCAATTTTTAAAAATAACAAACAGCGCAGTCATGGATTACACAAATCTGAAACATGAATTCACCATTTTCCAAATTGCAAACCAAATCAGCTTACCTGCTCATATGTAATTTTTTGTGTGTGCTTGTGGTCTTTTCCCCTTTGCTCTTGTTTACACGTAATACCAATCGTTTCCACTAAAAGTTGCAGTTTGAGGCTTCAGTGTCACTATTGGCTGCAAATTCTAGATTGACAGCTGCGCCTATAGCCAATCAGTTCAAGGGGGAGGTGACGTCACTCCAATGCGACTCGTGGCTGCTGTGGCAGGTGTGTGAAGATGGATAACCAGTGTCAGCAGACAAATCCCGGATGATCTTAGGTAATTAGTCATAAATATTTTGTTAGTGCGTGAGAGAAACATTCCCTTTGTGTATTATGTTCTTTTCTGCAAGCACTATGTAGTCCGAGTAGGCCGATATCTAGCCTGTTAACACATGTCTTGTTAGTTTGGTTTATTTGGTTTATTTTAGGCAGTTGGGCTGCACGATAAATCAAACGCGATGTCAGAATCCCGCCTAAACGTAATGATACCGCAGCGCCGCGGGACTTTGATTAGCCGGTCGACCCCCCGGGGCGCGGTTGTGTAATCAGCGGTAAAATGAGTGTCACATCAGATGCTTGAGAGTTGGCAACCCAGCAGTGATCATTATGTGCAGCTGCTTCAAGTCGAACACTAATGCTGCTCCTTGTGAAAGCGTGCAGGTGATGAAGATTTACCACTGATTACACAACCGGCTTTACTGACAAGATGCGCATTAAATATCACACAAAGGGAATGTTTCTGTCACCCACTAAGAAAATATTTAAAACCAATTACCTGAGATCTTCCGGGATTTGCCTGCTGACGCTGGTTATCCATCTTCACAATAGAGACTGACATTGATTGTAAACAAAATCACAATCACGGGATTGGGACAGGATGGGAAATTTTTTTTTGGTGGGACCTGGAATCGTAATAACACTTTGATCCCCAACTTTCTACACAAATATAGCCTTTAAATAAATAAAGTATAAACTTTAGGCTTATATTTTAATTTTGAACTCAGTTGCTCTCCTCCTGTTTGCTTTGGTGTGGCTGATAAAGGACTGATCGGTAACGGCTGTTCTATGTGGTAATACAGTAGGCTACATCGGGCAGTACATCCAGAAGCCCAACTATCATTCATAGACCTCAAAAATAGCTTTTCATAGAAAATAAATATTTAGTAATAACTTTATATGGCCGTTCAATCTAATGTTGACCTACAGAAATGTGCGCTATTGAAGTGTGTGTGGACACTGAACAGCAGGACAGATGGAGGCACCAGTGCTCTCACTTGCTCTTAAACTGTGAACTTGAGCGAGAAACTCCATCTATGAAAAATAAATCTATAGAGAATGCCACTCTGAGAGAGCAATGTCTATGCTCAAATAAGAAAGAAAAAAAGAAAACGTGTGTGAAATGCACAATGTGCATTGTTTAACATTGCTTTCAGCTCAATAATAATAATAATAAATATATATATTGTGTACTGTGCTGTATTTTTTCACTGTAACTGACAGATTCCGGCTGAAAAAAATAAATAAATACAATATGGGAGAGGGAGAGATCGTGAGTCATTCCGGGAAATGGGATAGGATTTTCCCCCAGTTTTTTTCGTGGGATTGGGACGGGATCTTTTTTTGCAGGAGGGGGACGGGAGAGATTTGAAAATCCACTCCCGTGTCACCATCACCCTCTACTTCACACACACACACACCTGCCACAGCAGCCACGAGTCGCATTGGAGTGATGTCAACTCCCGCTTGAACTGATTGGCTAGAGGAGCAGCTGTCAATCTAGAATTTGCAGCCAATGGTGACGCTGAAGCCTCCCCTAATTTACATGAAACTCAAACAGTAACTTCTAGAAACACAAGCGCAGAACGTTGAAACAAAAGCAAAAGGGAAAAAAACACAAAAGCACACAAAAAAATAACATATGAGCAGGAAACCTGATTTTGTTTGAGATTTGGAAAATGTTGAATTCATGTTTCAGTTTTGTGCGTTATTATTTTACACGTTTTTAAATATTTGATCTTTGCTTGTTATCTTTTGCTCTGTGACTGCAATACATTTGGCGGGATTATAATCCCATACTAGTGTGAATATATATAGATTTAAACTCAAAGAGACAGGATAGTCTGCGCATGACATGATATTTTATTAGGACCAGAGGGCACTCTCCTGCAGAAAGTCCTACAGGAAACTCCTAATATGGGCAACAGTGTCCAGCTATCACTGTATGTAAACAGTTGTTTTAGGTTTTGTTTTTTTCAAGTCCAAAAAAAATCTCCAGCAGGTGATAAATAAAGTATAATAAAAATGCAGTGCTAATTGACATAGCATTTATTATAGTATAGAAACTATTCTGCCTTATTATGTGATAAAAGTGTTTGTAGTATATAAACAAATTATTATTATTTGTTATTGTGCAGCAGTTATAGATTTCTAAGCCAATTAAAAGCTAGAAATTAGAGAAAAATTTAAGTTACCTATAGTATCCACTACCCGTGAAAAGTTTCTGAACAGTAAGCTTGTTAATATGTTTTAAGGAAGTTTCTTCTGTTCACCAAGAAATATTATTACTAGCCTATTTAAAATAGCTGTTTTCTATTTGTTTTCTTTTTCAAAATGTAATTTATTAAGAATTAAAAGTTGATTTATTTTGCATCATTACTCCAGTCACACGATCCTTCAGAAATAATTCTGATATTCTGATTTACTGCAAAAAAGAAAGAAAAAAACTATATTTATGATAATGTTGAAATGTTTTATTTCACATAAATGTTGATCTGTGGATCCTTCTATTCATCACAGAATGCTGAAAAAAATGCACTCATCTGTTTTAAATATTGATAATCAGCAAATCAGCATATTTAGAATGATTTCTGATTAATGTGAAATTGAAGACTGAAGGAATTATGCTGAAAATAGACATGAATTACACTTTGATCACAGGAATACATTACTTTTTAAAATATATTCAAATAGAAAACGGTTATTTTAAATAGTATAAATATTTCACAATATTACTGCTTTTGCTGTACTTTGGATCAAATAAAGACAGACTTGGTGAGCAGAAGAGACATTAAACATCTTACTGTTAAAAACTAGTAGGCTATATAGATGACAGAAATGTTTTATTGTAATGTTATATATATGTAATGTGTGTGTGTGTGTGTGTGATTTCTGTCCCTCTCACTTCTGAAAAGATGGCTATGCCCCAGACACAAATATCCTTTATGTATTTAATCACATTTTATTAGCCAGTGTCTTTGCTGCTGTAACAGAATACCCAGGAGCCTGAGGAATAACAGAAAGATAGTTTATTAAGGCACAAGCAGAGGAGCGGGTAGTGCTGGGTAGAGTGATGAATGGATCCGTAATAGCAAGGTGAAGACGTCAGAGGAGGAAGGTGTACCACACACACGCACGGAGGAAACTTTGATCTTCAGGGAATCGCTGGAGAGAGGTAAGTAGAGGTAGAGTTAGTCCTTAGAGTTAGCATACAGCTAAGACCTTGTCGTGAACGAGTATTTATAGTGTCGATGTGATTGGATGGTGATGAGGGTCAGGCGGAAGTGATTAGTATTCAGGTGAGGGCGTGCGTTGTGAATGAGTGGAGGTGGAACCTGCCATGTTTGTAACAGTACCCCCCTCCCCACGGCCCGCTCCTGAGGGTCGAGGACCCCGACGACGTGGTGGACGTCCTCTTCCTCTGAGAGCTGGTCGGTCAGGATGACTGGAGTGGAAGGTGTTAAGTAAGTTCGGATCCAGGATGTTGTTGTGTGGGACCCATGACCGTTCCTCTGGACCATATCCTTCCCAGTCCACTAGATATTCAAGTTGTCCACCACGCCGCCGGGAGTCCAGGATTTCACTCACTTCATAGGCAGCACCGTCTTCTAGGAGGAGTGGAGGGGGGGCTTCGGCTTCGCCAGATTCTGTGGAGGGAGAGACAGAGGGATGGTGAGGTTTCAGCAGAGACACATGGAAGGTGGGGTGAATCCGGTACTCAGGAGGTAATTGTAGTTTGTAAGTGACAGGATTGATCTGCTGAAGGATGGTGAATGGGCCAATGAATCTGGAACTTAGCTTGCGGCAGGGCAGGCGCAGGCGGATGTCCCGGGTGGACAGACAGACCTTCTGACCGAGTTGGTAAGTTGGGGCCTCGGATCAGCAAAGGTCGGCTGTCGTTCTGCGTCTGCGTAGGGCCCGTTGGAGTTGGTGGTGGGATGCGTCCCAGACCCTCTCGCTCTCCCGGAACCAGTTGTGGATGGCGGGGACATCCGAGGGTTCACCTGACCAGGGGAAGAGTGGAGGTTGGTAGCAGAGTACACACTGGAATGGAGTGAGTCCGGTGGTAGGTTGTCTCAGGGAGTTTTGGGCCACCAGAAGTGTTCTTTAAGCAACGAGAGGGTTTCATTGACCCCCGGGTGACCAGTGCCAAGAGATGTGTGAGCGGAGTGAATGACTGGAGTGCGCCGTGTCCTGGGAATGTACTGGTATCCCAGCGGGCAACCCGGCGGGGTATTGGTACCAGGATCGGTTGGAAGAAGGGGTTTCGGCGGACCAGGTAATGGGGCTGATGATGACCTTTTCTGGGATAATGGTTTCGGGTTCCTCAAGATTTTCTTCGGGGGCGTGACACCGGGACAGGGCGTCAGCCTTCAAGTTCTTTACCCCTGGGTGATACGACATGGTAAAGTGGAAGCGGGTGAAGAATAGTGCTCAGCGGGCTTGTCTTGGATTTAACCTCTTGGCAACTCGAAGATACTCCAGATTTTTGTGATCCGTAAGAACCAGAAAGGGGTGTTTGGCTCCCTGCAGCCAATGCCTCCATTCTTCCAGGGCCAACTTGATGGCCAACAGCTCACGGTTGCCGATGTCATAATTTACCTCCGCCGGATTGAGCTTCCGGGAGAAGGCGGCGCATGGGTGCCTTTTTTTTTTCTTTTTTTTTTATGAATGAATTTTATGAATGACTCGTATACATATTTGAGAGATGATCGTAAAATCAATTTTAGGATGGTTCTGGTGCGCCCCCAAGGGTTTTTAAACATAAAACATCAGTTTTATCTTTAAAATATCAAAACATTATTAATTCATTTGTCACTGCAGGTTAAAGTATTCCATGTTCCACAGAGCTGCATGGCACTTCAGATGCAGCTTCTGTTTTCTCTGCATTGCAAAGATCAATTTTGTTGATACTGATTGCATTTGCTTGGTAACAGCCCAAATGCAAGTATTTGACCTGAAAGAGGGTGTACACTTTTAGAAAAAAATGGGTAAATCCCAGCGATTTAATGTTTTTTTACGATTACTTTGGTGCGCCACCCCAAGATTTACTGTGGCCTCACCTGGACAGCCCTATTAAATCTTCTAATCCCAATGTGAAGAATAAGAATAAAATAAAGCATCTGTAGAGCATCACTAAGTAATTAAGTAACTAAAAACTAAATCCTAAAGAGGGTGCTATCTGCACATTTTAGTTGTACTCAGTTATATTAATTCTCTGAGTTTGAGGCTTTGCAATACTGATTTTTTATTTTAGCATCAAACCTCCTGACAGGGTTTGTTTTAAATGCTTTGTCAAATTTTTAAGTTGCAAAACTCAGAATCTCAAATAGAAAATTAAGAACAACTACAATAAGAAGCGAAAAACATTACAAATTAAGTTTTGAAACAAAATACATTTGACAAATCTCCATATTTTTATACAAGATTGTTGACACACTATTTAACACACACACACACAAACACACTCTGGCGGACATTATATATACATTTCTATTCAATGGCAGCTTTGGCTTATTGTCCATTTATTTCAAACAATTGATTTAGTTTGGTGACAACAGACACAGCCTTTAATGAAGAAACCAGACGCTGAATTATTGGACCAAATATTTAAACATAATTCTAATTTGCTAGAAAAATCAGATGTTTATTAATAATAAGCATTGTATTTTCATAAACACTTGCAAAGACAAATGGACATAAATTAAAATGTTTGGTCACATGTATCTGGTCACATGTATATGTGTATGCTTATTCATTACAATTTTTTATATTAAAGAGCCAGTAAGATGAAAATTCTAAGCTTCTTATCACTGTTTATAAGTCCTGTACATTAGGTTTAAATCCATCCAAGGTTAAAAAACATTGTCATTTTGTCAAAATATCATTTTAAAATTACCTCAATTCTCAGAGATCCCCAAACGGTTCTTGTGAAGCTGTTCAAAAGATTCAGTTTCCTTAAACCCCACCTTTCGGTAGCATACTGTGTTCTGATTGGTCAACTAACATAGTCAGGTTTGATTGGTTGTTCCGCACACACACCTCCACGGTAAACTATGCGTTAGCATCTGTTTGGGGTGAATTATGTCTTATTCCTCTCATCGCGAAGCAAACAGTAAAATAAAAAAAAAACTTGAACAGTCTCGCTGCTTTTTCTTCTGTGTGGGTGTATTCAAGCCGCGCTTCAGTTTGAGTCTGAATAGCGTGTTCAGCGCGGGGGCGTGATCACGAAGGGAGACGTGAAAAACAGACATCGCGTTGTTTTCTTATGGATTACTTTATCACAGAATATCTGTTTTCGGCAGCACTTGTTTCGTTTCGTTTCGTTGAGTATTCACGGAGTTACACTTCATTTTAATGACGTGTTTGTACATGACGATCAGCAAGTCAGAGTTCGTTTCTCTCAAGACGGTAGGTGGAGATTATTATGCAAAGTGTTCCTAGTGACGTACATAGAGATGGGCAAAAGATTTGAAATCTATAATGACTCGTTTCAGCGATTCAGAGTCGACTCCTTACTTTAGAAGCCAATAACTTTATAAATCGTGTACTTTTTGGTTTAGTTACTTTGCACATTGTTTACACTGATGGACAGCTACATCATACACTGTAATACCGGTCATTTTTGATTTCCCATCTGTGTGGCTCTTTAATGTATTTATGCATGCTATATCTGCTCCTCTGAATTACATAAAGGAAGTCATTATCAGAAAAAATTGAATGATTTCCCTTTATATAAAAAAGGGAAAGATAATAATTTACCTACATACAAATTAAATTCTGTTTGTTCCCTGTATTGTGTTGGGACTTTTGTTGTACTTCCTGTTTCCTGTGCTTTTTGTAATGCCCTTTATTATTTCCAGGTGTTTCTATTTATTATAATTTTTTTCATAAGCCCTTTTTAATAAATACCCCTGTGGTGTACTTTGTCAGCTGACGTGTCATATTGTGTTTTGGATAAGTTCTCTTGATTCTTGTAATGTCTGTATGTTGTGTTTTTGTTTAATTAGAGTTCCCTGTTTCCTGGTTTCTCATGTTGCTCTTTTCATTTATTAAACCCACTTTCAAGAGCCATTGCCACCTGCCAGCGCTCCTTCTGCTTTCTGTCTGTCCACTGTTACACTGATATAAAGGAAAGCAGTAGCAACATCAACTTTGAATTATTAAAGGAATTATATCATTATCATTGATTCATTTAATAGATTTTTTTTTTTAAATAATAGTGTTGGATAAAAACCATACATTGTTAAATCATCCAGTCCAAAACCTTCCAACAATCAGAGATTTATTACAGAATTGGTTTGTAAAAACTGAAAAGCAGCATGAAAATGCATAGCAGTAAAATTTGTTCCATATGAAATGGAAAATATAAATATAATACAATACAATATTACATAATTAAATACAATAAATAAATAAATACGTTAAAAATACAATAAAAATAATGTTTAAATAGTTCTTTTTTTTAAGTTCCCTTGAACCTAGTGTGTTTTCCTAGTGTGAATAAGAATTTCTCCTACATCATGAAGGTCAAATTACATTTTAGACCTTTTATTTCTAAACAGCTAAACAGATAATTGTGCCTCAAAGCCCCCAGTGAGCAAGCCATAGGCGACAGTGGCAAGGAAAAAACCCTCCATAAGAGGTTTAGGAAGTGAAGGGAAAACCTTGAGAGGAACCAGACTCAACTGAGGGTGCCCATCCTCCTCTGGCAAGACACAAACAATACATGTACAGTACATGCTAAATATGATCTACTCTATTCTCCTGAATATAAGTCCAGCACACACGACATATCAGCTCTAGCTTGACATTCACCATAAAACTAGAATGCAGTCAACCAAATAGAGAAAAAGTTACTTGGCTCCGTTTGAATTGTCCATTGTGTGTAGGGCTACTGCTATGGTGTTACTCCAAACATGTGTGTGTGTCAAGGATGCTGTTTTATGTGGATACTGGGACACATGTGATGTGAAATACAGACGAAGGTCAACAGCTCCACCTCATCAGTTGTTATTGTGATGTCATCTTCCTAATTCAGCCTGGATAGAGACAGGATTGTTCAATATGTGTATTATTTCAGTTTTACTTTTGACATCTTTAACTAAACGCAGGTTGTACTTCTTCAGAAGGAAATATTAAAATCTAAATGCTTGATACTCACATCACAGGTGGTTCAACAGAAAGTCACACGATGGATCATCGTAAGTTTCTCGCAGACTGCCAGTCCATGAACCCGTCCAATACTGGTATATTCTGTAGATAGGGCACAGGGTCAAAACTGAACAACAGAAAATAACACAAAATACTCTAATATATGCGATAACACACATAAGAAAAAACTAATTTAAACAAAATCTATTCATGATACGTCTGGGAACATCCTTTTGATTTTAAATTATATGTTTATACCTCCAAAAACCATGAAATTGACAGCATTTTACATTAAAATTACGTAAAGTGATGTTAAACATTTACAATTTTTCACTGGTAAGGTAACTTACTGTCAGCTTAAAGTTAAGTTTTTCACTTTGTTTTTATTCAGAACTTACAAACATTACGCCTGAATTGTAAGGTTAATACATTATTATTACACTCAAAAATCGGTTGTGTTTATCTTTTCACCAGCACTTAACCAACTAATACTAGCACTTACCTTTTCTTTTCTTGTCTCTCATATTCTTTAAAAAAAATACACCAACCAACCTGGCACTGTATTCAGTTGTCATAGCACTTGTATACTGTTGTTGTTCTCTTGTTGACCAGATTGCTTCTATTGTTCTCATCTGTAAGTCACTTTGGATAAAAGCGTCTGCTAAATGATTAAATGTTAAATGTAAAATGTATTTTACCTGCTTTCATGGCATCCATCACAGTCCTGGAGGACTTTAGCACGGCTTCATAAATGGCTCTCTGGTCTGCTGTGGATCAAAACCAACAACGTGCAAGAAAGAATGCATTATATGATATGATAAACTTTACAATAACTTACAAACATTAATAAATGCATATTGTTCCTTGTTAATTTCTACATTTACTGACATATTTTTAAATTTGACTGAATTTTCAAATTGTAAAGTTGTATCTGTTAGTTAATTCACTATGAATAATCATGAATGAAGGTAATTGATATATTATCATAGGTAATATTTATTTAAAAATTACAGTACATTTTCATTTTCAGTACTTTTTAATAAAAATTGTAACTGGTTGTCACAGTCCAACCTAGTTACAATTATCAGTAATCAGTAATAAAAACATCCATTGGTTGACCTCTAATAATAACAAAATAACTGAGACAGAGACAATGCCTTTATTGATTTCAGATTTATTTGTACTATTAGGTTGTTTGGTTATTCGCCGCACGTTACAGTCGGGTCAGGTTGTTGGGGATTTGCGTCGGTATCAGGTTGTTGGGGATTTGCGTCGGTATCAGGTTGTTGGGGATTTGCGTCGGTATCAGGTTGTTGGGGATTTGCGTCGGTATCAGGTTGTTGGGGATTTGCGTCGGTATCAGGTTGTTGGGGATTTGCGTCGGTATCAGGTTGTTGGGGATTCGCCGCTCGTCCGTTTGCTGCAGGGCCCAATCAAGCGGGGATCACGGTGCGACCGCGATAGGAGCACCCTCCGAAGGACGTGCAAATCTTTTCCAAATTTCCACAGTATTCATTGCAAAACTTTTGCAATTCACTTGGCAGACCACAGAGACTGAACACATTACTTGTGAGATATTGAAAAGTAATTGTGGAGTAAGATTTCAAGCACTCCACCCACTCATCAAGATACATAGAACTGAATTGCAGTGTTTGTAGGCGATCTTTCCTATATATTCTAAATAGAACATTGGGATTTGTACTTAGCTTTTTGCGGCGGAATGCTTTGCGTTGATATTTAGTCATATCATCCCGATTCACTCCTTCATACATGTCTCTCACAAGGCTCGCCATCTTCATCATCTTCTTCTTCTTCTTCTTAGTTTTATAGCAGATTGAAATCTAGAACTCCCACTCTTTGGGTTTTTATACTCTTTTGAACTCTTTTGGCGTCTTCTAAAATCATCAGCCAATCTGACTGTGACAGGTGTTCAATGCTGTACCCAATGAAATGATGGATGGGCATCACTGTACTTAAGGGTGGTGCCTAAAGTCAGCATTGTGTCCTAAAATGAGTCACTCACTATGTACAAAAATAAACCCATCAAAGATCACGTTATATACACATACTGTACACATCCTCTCTCTCCGCTGGAAATGGAAGCAAAAGTCCAGGACACCATTATCAGAGGCTTACATAGATGAGAGCAACATCACTGTTAATCTGCAGGAAACAAACCTAAAGTTTCCTTCATCTAAATAATAACACTAAAATGTGAAGTACATACAATATCATCAAAACAAACCTTTGATATTATACACACAGTAATCAAGGTTTGCCAGATTAAACCATGACAGAACAATCTCCTTCAATGTTCACTTACTGAGAACACTGGGCACCAGCCTATATCAGATATAAGATTATAGTTTAGCTATTATAGTTTATAGACTTAACACTGGCATCATTGTCATCTAAAATATATGCAATAAACATAAATTGACATTTATTTATATTGCTCGTATTCATTAAGTGTAGTGTTGTCATAAAAGCAAATTTGAACAAAAAAAAAAATTGCGTAACTACTCTATTTATTTATATTTAAACATTTACTTATATTGCAAATAAAGTGTTGTATAAAAAATTTCAAAGAAGTTATGCAAACAATGCAAAATCACACATTGCTCCACCCTGGTGTCACTAAAATATACACAGGTGATCTACTGAAAAGTCATTTAGTCCCTCAGGCTACTGTTTTATAGGCAACACAGCCTACTGGTGTCACGCTATGCTGTTCAAAATGCACGAAAATGAAGATTTAGAAAGTAAAAAAGTAGAATGCTTTAACCAAACCCATAGGTAATCCAACAATCAGGGTAGCATTAATGAGACAAATGAAACACAAATAGAACTGAATTCAAGTACACATGATAACTGGACACATACACCCTAATGTGAGTAACAATGACAACAAATGAAAAAAGGCAAAGTGTAAAAAAACACAGAGACAGAAGCTGTAACTCTGGACTCTGAAACAGAGATAGATTAAAATCTATTAATTTGTTTGCAACGATTATATTTCAATAATATTCAGTAATACTAAATGTGTTTAACTAGAGAGGGATTAAGGGAAGAGTCTGTCTTTTATTTTGTTTTTCTTTTAGCTAATGCTTGGTAAGGTATTTTCACAAACCCTCAGAGTTCCTTTTGTTTGTTATTTTGGCTATTTCCCCTCCTGAAGCCTTATATTTGTATACCACTGATTAATTTAAAATAAACCTTCTATGTCTTTTTTTTATATTTAAAACTGGTGGGATTTGTGTTTGTCCTGGGACCTGGAGACAGGAGTTCTCTCACTCTCTCCCCGCAAGTTTTTGTTATGCTTCTTCCCAGCCGCTAGATTAAAAAGGGGGGACATAACAAGTGGGGGCTCGTCCATTTGCTTTTCGAGTTAAATTGTTGTGGTGAGTACAATCTTTTCTCTCTCCAAGCATCTGTTTTTGCTGTTTCCATTCTTGTGAGGTGGAGGAAGTGAAGTCTTTGGTGACTTTTAAATTGGAATTTGATTTGACTGTATTTACCCTCTCTCTTCTAGTAAAGGAGATATTCATACACAGTCCCCTTGTGAAACAATTTACCATTTCAATCACAGAATATTCTATATAGATTTCTGCTATTTAATTGTTTCAGTTCTTACACTTTCGCTGCTGCTTTCTACTTTTACATTTATAAAAAAAATTATATATTTCCATCAAAATAATGAGCAGTTTAACTGGTATTTTCTGTATTATTCATGTATTTAGATTCAACTAAAGTAAAAAGTAAATATTGTACTGATTACTGTGCAAGTGGGTCCTGGAACACTGGGTTTGCACACATGTCTTATTCCTGCTGTGACACTGACCTTTGTAATGTCACATATGCTCCAGGTATTATACTTTATACTTACTACAGAATCTATCAAACTTCATTTTACTTCCATATGATATTTAGTAAGGAATAAAAATGAGAGTGCAGCTGGATTTTCTACCAATTGATGGAGCGGCTAAAGGTGTTGTTTCATTAGATGACATATTTAGAACGGAAAATAAAAGAACAGTCTTGTTTCCCTCCTGTAGATCCCAGCACTAACACTACCAATGGAAAGAAATGTTACTATTGTGATGGTCAGAGGGGGGACTTGTGTAATGACGTTTATAATGTCACCCAGAACATCCCTCAAAACATCAACGCCACCCAGAACATCACTCAGACCGTCACTCAGAAAGTCCCCCAGAGTACTAACAGTGCTAAGAGTATCACCCAGAGCTTCCTGTTACTATTGATTGTTTATTTAATAAGTAAAAAATTTATAATAAAATAAGAAGAAAGAAGCTAATTTTCAGCCGTAGGATAGAGATAATAGATCACTGTTGTCTGTTGTTGGGTGATAGACATATCTTTTCATATGATGAGTGTGTATTTAAAAAAAAGATACATTTTGGAAAAGGATAAAACAGTTTTGAATGCATTGCTTTTGTTAGATGTGTGTGTTTGTGTATTTGTGGCTTTCCAGTGCCTTTGCCGTTGATAAAAGGTGTAAGCAAGTTTAGAACGCGTACAAACAGAGTCCAAAACGGATGTAGATGCAAAACAAATGTCTTTCTTTATTACTTGAGCTCCATTAAACATGATCTCAAACTTCTTGTGGCCTCTCCTTGTTCACATGTACACACAAAGCCATACCTTATGGACTGCATACAACTAGAATCCTCCTTGCGAGCTTCTCTGCCGTGCGCTCAAAAACTGTTTGCTTCTTAATTATCAGCACACACTTGTTGCTCAGGTGCTCTAATTAAACATAGACACGTCACCAACCAGTGGACAAAACCTTTACCATCCTCAAAATGGCTCACACACCAGCCCCTTAATTCATTATGACATATTGACATAACAATTACAAATTCATACAAAATGGAGCCATACATACCAATTCAAGATTTGTACCAATGTATGTATAGGACAATAAATACACTCAAAATGTTGAGTGCCCTAATTTAATCTGCTTCTAATGAAAGGCAAAGCTTGCTAATTGGATGTTCTAAGATGTTATTTTTAGTTTTAATTTTTGCTGAACGTACCAAGCCATTGTTGTCAGGGTAAGTCTCCACGATTCTTCCAATTAACCATGAATCGCGTGGTGCTGTAGAATCAGCAATAATCACAATGTCTCAGGGGGAAAAAGTATTCCTGTACCCATCGGTTCCAAAAGAGTTTGGAAATCTATTCCACCTGTCTCCATCTCTTTTTGGCATACAGATCAGATTTTTCAAACAACCAAGGCGGTAACGCAGGATTTCCTCTCATAAGCAGGATGTGATTTGGCGTGACGTGAAGGACCCTTCAAAATCCTCAATCCCTTGAGCAAGTGTGTGTGTGTGTTCATTACTCATTGCTGTGCATAAAACCCACCTGTTTTGCATAAAACTTAAAAACTGATTTGCATAGGGTACATTTATTCCCACCGCTCCAAACCCCAACTCCCAGATGTGCACCAAGTTAAGTCAAGTCAAATCTGCTTTATCTATTTTTACGTCTTCCAAACGTACAGTACATACAAGCAGAGAATGGAAATTGCGTTACTCTCAGACCCCCGGTGCATACAGATAACATTAACAGTAGAGCCTAAAAATCTAGATCAAATATAAAATATAAGCTACAACTATACAATAAGGGAATGTAAAAAAAAAACATATAATAAAATTAAAAATAAAGTTAAATATAGCAGCG
The DNA here is from genome assembly GCF_023724105.1 of Carassius gibelio. Classification (NCBI taxonomy): domain Eukaryota; kingdom Metazoa; phylum Chordata; class Actinopteri; order Cypriniformes; family Cyprinidae; genus Carassius; species Carassius gibelio. Next base: position 28,115,165 of record NC_068416.1, on the reverse strand, counting down.
CAAGGTACATGGCAGACAGAGTGCAAACCAGTGATTTTTAGTGCAAAAAAAAAAAAGAAGCTTATTCAGTCTGATTAAAGTGACAAAGGGCTCAAGAGCAGTTATTTTATTTAAACTGACTGATGAGATGGTAGAATGACGTCACTTCCATGCTGAATGAGGTAGTGAGTAGACCAATGCTGTACAAAGTGACTGGTGCATGTCATAGTTTGTTAGTGGGGGGGGGGGGACCTGGGGATGTGGAATCTGGGGGGGGGGGTGTCCTGAAGGGAGGGGAGAGAGACACAAATGATCTTCTCAGCTGCTACTATGCATAGCAGCGTCTTCCGGCAGGGCGCGTTGTAGGCGCCATACAACACAGTGATGCAGCTCATCAGGATGTTGATGGTCAGAGGAACATGCTGAGTGTGTGCTCTCCTGAAGTCAACAACAATCTCCTTCATCTTCTCCACATTCAGAGAGAGATTGTTGTCACTGCACCATCCGGACAGGCGGCTCACCTCGCTCCTGTAGTTTGTCTCATCTTTGTTGCTAATGAGACCCACCACAGTCGTGTCATCCGCAAACTTAATGAAGAGGTTGGAGCTGTGTGACGGTGTGCAGTCATGGGTCAGCAGAGTGAAGAGGAGGGGGCTCAACACACATCCTTGGGGGGCCCCAGTGTTCAGTGTGATGGTGCTGGATGTGTTGCTGCCGACCCGTACTGCCTGAGGTCTTCCAGTCAGAAGTCCAACAGCCAGATGCACAGCGAAGTGTTGAGCCCCAGCTTGACCAGTTTCTGAATGAGCTGTTGAGGGTTCGACCGGTATGCAAACTGGAAGAGGTCCAGGGAGGGGGGGGGGGCAGACTTGATGTGGTGACTAACACCACTCGAAACGCAATTTTTATTGGGGAACACCACTTGAAATTCAATTTTTACTGGGGGCCCCTCTCGATACGAAATTTTTACTGGGGGGGCATTCCTATTCCTAAACTTGACCAACTTGTCTCCTCAGTCCCCAGACGTTTGCAGACTGTTATAAAAAGAAGAAGACATGCCACACAGTGGTAAACATGGCCTTGTCCCAACTTTTTTGAGATGTGTTGATGCCATGAAATATAAAATCAACTTATTTTTCCCTTAAAATTATACATTTTCTCAGTTTAAACATTTGGAATGTCATCTATTGTTGTATTCTGAATAAAATAATGAAATTTGAAACTTCCACATCATTGCATTCTGGTTTTATTAACAATTTGTACAGTGTCCCAACTTTTTTGGAATAGGGTCTATAAACAGATCAACTATTTGTATACTAATACACTGCAACACTTAACTGTGTTTTTATTTTAAAATGTTTGTTTTAACCGCTAATTTAAATGAACTTTGTAGGATGAAATGAAGACTATTACATCACAAACAATAACAAATGAAGTGCAGCTGTTGTACCCATAAAGGTACAATTTTTGCTCTTTTTTTCTGAGAGTAGGTTGGCAGATGAGATATAGCTCTTGTAAACTATCTAAGAGCTTAAGAAACAGAAACCTAATTCACTGTTTGGTTAGGATTTATGATTTCAGAAAAAAAGTAAACTTGTGGTTGAGTTGGAACAGGATGTTTCATGGTAGGTGCAGGACATGCTAATGAACTGCACCTATTGTAATCCTTTGGTGGAGATGTGTATATATATATATATATATATATATATATATATATATATATATATATATATATATATATATATATATATATAAACTGATGTGTACCAATCCAGTGTTGACACCTATCACATGCAATCTATTTAAATTCCTATTCGTCAGTGTCTCTTCCATTGCATTGCTGCTTGCAATTAACTCCTTCCACCAACCCCAACTCCACCAACTGAACCTGTAATCCATACTAACTTTGTTCTTTCTTTACAGTGTCTTCATTGGAAGCAGTCTCTATCATGTTTCGTTAATAACTCATGCAATTGTGAATTGTAAACATGTATGCTTATAATGGTTCTGTTCTGTACCCCAGGGGGGGTTTGTCTTGCTGCTGTCCCCGCTCTGTCCAAGCATGGCTGCATGGACAGAACATAACCATACCGCCAACACTAACAGTATGCAATTATAATTGTCATAAATATACTTGACGGAAGTGGTCCTGATTGAACTGACAAAACCTCCAATAACCTCCCTTTGGGGACATCCTAATTTGTAAAATTAGGTAATAATTTCAAAACCTAATTGGTAATTGGTATTTTTTTTTTCAATTGTAAAAATGCAGAAAGCATTATATCACTCAGAGCTTTCTGTTCCTCTGCTGTTCTCTTCTCTTCTTCCTCCTGCTGCACTGAATCCAGCAGCTCTTCACATTCTACAATCAGACACTGTACTGAACATAAAGATTGTATTTTCTTTGCACAATGCATCTTTTATGTCCTGATACTGATGTGATATGTGAAATTCTTTTTAATACTATCTTACTTTGTTTCTGCAGTTATATTTATAGCTTGTCAGAAGAAACATGTATGCCAATTATTTAATTGTGCAAAGTATTATTATTATTATTATTATTATTTTGTCTTTTTTATATTTGGGTTCACTCTTTTAGTATTTTGAATACACAGATATTCATGAACAGAGTATTTCACAGTAAATACTGGTCTATTCTTACAGAGTAAACACTCATATAGAACATTTAAAAACAACAACAACAACAAAAACATCCTGGCATCATGAGACATTTAGATGCAATGAAATGAAACATCAAAATGTTTCACTTGATTATACATTTAGTCAGGAATTACAGTTTAGAAAAAGTCTCACTACTAAAATGTGTAGAAGTTTATGTCACAATGCAAGTAATTCAAGTAATAATAAAAAAAAAAAGACGTACACATCAGAAAAGATCTCCTCTGCTCCACTAAATCAAGCTGCATGGTGCATCATGTACTTATTAGGAGGTACATTTTGGATTATTCCTCTCAGCACATCTTCTTCCAGAAACACTTTTGGATTATTCCTCTCTGCACATCTTCTTGCAGAAATGCAAAGTAGTCGAGATGAACTTGATAAATAGCCGCTCTGCTTGTGTGTGTGATATATATATATATATATATATATATATATATATATATATATATATATATGCCTAGAGGTCTAGCAATAGGGCAGGCAAGGCAGGCAATTGCCTGGGACCCCTCATTTTAAGGGAGCCCCCAACAGCTGACCATTTGAACAATTGGAAATTATTCTACTAAGTCATTATTAATATAATATGGAGCAGTATATCTGCATCTCCCCTAGGGAGCCCCCTCTTGCATTACGCTGGATGTGCTTGCTTTTTCCTCGTGATGCGTCGGCCGCCAACTAAACTGGCACAGCGCTTGCTCATACATTTGCTGATTTAAACATGAAGAGGACTTCTTCTGGCAGCCAGAAGTGAAAGAAGCAAGAAGAGGAGGAAAAGAGGAGACAGCAGTAGATGATGGAGATAAGATTGACTTAAGCATAATTATATGACAATCAAATGTTTTGTTGTTAATTTCATCTTATTTTATTATTTGCTAGATGAATTACTGGTAATAGTAAAATTACGTATAGGTTTACTGGGAAACAGGTTAGCTAGGGTTGCAATTAACAGCATCTTATAATACAGTGTGTAGCAGGAATTAATATAAGCTGCAATAATGTAGGTGGGAGCTGGGAAGACACGCACATCACAACCATGACCACTTGCCAAGTTTTGGTACCTTATTACCTTTAATTGTTAATTTTTTAATTGTTTTTTTACAGTTCCAGACAGTAGAATCAACTCAATTCTGTAGCCGCTCCAAGTCACCCGCTTTCAAACCCTCCTGTGTGTTTTTGTGTATGCTTCAAATTACAAAACCAAAAGCTTCTATTTACGATGTATTTTCCATTTCGAACCTTCACTCTTGTTATGTATGGGAAAACGTAATTTTTCCTTTCTGCTGAAGCCTGATTTGTTCACGTTTGTGTAGCTGCACACACCAACTGCGCTTCAGCCCACCAAAAGGGACGGGCCCAACCACTAGATAAGTTGGCCAGTAGCGCTATTCATCATATTATTCTCGTTCAGCGAAAGCGATCATCTCTTCGCTGACTCTTCTGCAAGAAAAAGTTATAAGAAAAAGCTCCAGTTCTGGAAGAAGCTGAAGGACCAAATGCAATCATCACTTCAGGTATCCGACATCCCAGCAAAGAGCCAATTGAGCCAAATTTTCAGCAAGCGTTTCTTTAAATGTCTCTCTGAATGCGTCAAAGGCCACAGTGCAAGCGATCGGCAAGACCATGTTCAGACTTAATGATTTTAGCCCCGATTTTGACTCGCCGACGGGTTTTGAAAAATTGCTGACATATGCCCAAAATCACAGTCAAATTGGTGCTCGTTCACGCGAGTGACAATCATGCCATGTGAATGAGCAAAGACGCGATCTGAGAGAATCGCAGATGAGTCACCGACCCCCCGTGAGATATTTGGCATGCTAAATGTCTTGGCCTGTCAGCGATTCAAAATCCTGCTGTGTGAAAAGTGTTCTGCCTGAAAACTACATCGGCGATGACCGACAGCCAATGAGAGAGCAAGATACAGAGCAGCAGGGAGTTCAGGGAGGAGTTATAGACCACGATATCCTCGTGTCTCAGAAGACTGCAGGCACTGTGTCACTTCCTCCCTAAATGCCCTGGTACCCCAGCTGCAGGCCGCCAGAAGAAGCTGAGAAAGTCAACATAGCATCAGCATCAGCAGAAACGGACCTTGGGCTGAAAAAGCACTCCAGGCTGGCGAAACGCTTCCCATTCCTGAAGAGTCAAGGACCCCGTCCATGAGTTGTGCTGGCCCCCGAGCCACTGAAGTCGTCCTGAGGCACTAAAGAGGAAAACGAGGGGCCCGTTCTCGTCTCGATCGGAACGCCCCCAAAAACAGCTCGCCTTCACTCCTAACCTCTTCGAACCACTCTGAGAGATGGAGTTTTGTTTTCATTGGGTTACGTCCTGCAGGTGCAGCGATTGACCAAATAGTTTAAACCTCTTCGCCTGCAAGATTACTCATTCTCTTTCAATCACTTATACGAATGTAGACTCCCCGCTTTTTCAAGGCGAGCTCTCGTACGAGAAAATAAAACAACTTGCCTCCAATTATTTGGCCTGGGCAGCTATTCCAGGAATCTCAAGATGGGTTTTGGAAACAATTCAACGAGGCTACTCGCTACAGTTTGCTCGTAGGCCACTGCTTGCAAAAGGCGCTGTGTGAAAACAGCGAGTCAGGTTTTTTTCAGCCACTAATTCCTCGTCCCAAAGAGAGACTGCGGGCTCAGACCCATTCTAGAACTCAGACATCTGAACAGCTCGCTTATGCGCCAGTCATTCAAGATGATGAAAGATGAAAGATGCTTACTTTCACTTCCACATAGCCCCCTGTCACAGATTCATGTTCTTGTGATTCATGTTAAAGGGAGAGGCCTATCAGTATGCCGTCTTTCTGTTTGTACTGTCCCTGGCCCCACACACTTTTACAAAGTGCATAGACTCGTCTGTGTCCCTTCTCAGGCAGATATGAATCCGCATATTGAACAACCTTGATAATTGGCTTGTTTTAGGCAGATCAAACAGGAACTGAACACACACAAAGAGTCACCTAGAGCAACTCAGGTGTGTCTTTCATCTCACACAAGAGCCAGTTGTTGCCCAAACGACAAACTGTCTTTCTGAGAATTCATTCTAAGAGTCTATGTGAAAAGTTATAAACTGTTTATGCCGTCTGAACAACTGTTTGTTTGCTTTGGAAGCTGTATTAATCAGTATATAAAAAGTGTTTCTGTTGCTTATGAAAACCACCATCTGTAAAACTGCTTCTATAAAACACCTAATGACTCCAACCCGATTACTTCATAGATGAACTTATCAAATCTCTTTCCGGCTCAGACTGCACAGGGTAAAGTTTGTGGGGCTGTCACGTGATGAAAGAATGACACAAACCCAAAGACTCGACAGATAAGCGGTGAGGTGAGCTAGTCATAGACAGAAGACACAGGTAAACAATGAATTAATCTTTTCTGTTTCTTATAACAAAATGATGCGTCAACACTTTTTAATATAAACACTGTTTCAAAGCTGCTTAACAGAAAATGTATGTCTCTCTACATAACAAATAAGAGTTCTGTAACTGTGCCAATGTAATGTTCATATTGCAGAAGTTTTCTAAAATTAGGCTTTACAAATAATGCAGTCAAGGTCATGTATTCAGAAACAATGAAAGATATACAGGAACAACGGAGAACAATGAAGAAATTAAAGCAGTGGTTACATGATGTGATCATGATGATTACAATGCAAGGACAACTGAGCAGTTTTGTATGTTTATTCAGAGTCAGCTTCATCTGAAGTCTCTGTAAGAGGCTGGATATAGTCAGCAGGAGCAGTCTATAGATTACAGCAACAAAATGTGAAGGAATCATAGGGAACTGGCACTGTTTTACAAAGACACAGAGAACAGGGAGAGACTTGCCAAACCCAGTGGAGAGACTCATCGTGAGGGTGATGCCTGTGCAGATAGTCTTCAAGTGGTTCTTGTTCTGAAAGCAGTCCTGTGGCATCACTGCTCAGTCTCAGTCTCAGCTTCTTTTCATGATCAGCTCCATCTGCATCCTACACAATATATCCAAGTCTATTAAATATTATTTAATAATTAACTCCCCACCAGCAAAATCAGTTTAATAAGCTTTAATTACACAATGATTGATGAAACTGCATGAAAAGAATGAATAACATCCCGTAAATCTACTAATTAAATGAGCAATAATCTAATAATAATCTGGTTTAATGCACAGGGTAATTTGATTAGCTATGCTGATAATATAAAATCATATATTATATATATCTTACCTTTCAAAAGTTCATCACAGCGGTCTCTTCTGCCACATTCTCTCAAGTAACTATGCAAATGTATAGATTATACAATTAAATTAAAAGACCATTAAGCAAGCAGTGTACAAATTATAAGACTTAATACAACATATTACACTCTCAAGAAATATTTACATTTTGCAGTAATAATCAACTGTACATTTCCTCTTTTTTTCATTTTAACTCTCATTTTAACTAAATAATTATGTTATGCCTGAACATGATTCACAGGTTAAGTCTGTCAGGGGACTTCACTGTGGGTTTTGATCTTCACAATACTGGTGAAAACATATCCTCAGCTGGCTCCTTGTCATCCAGTACTAACAGACTGTGTCCTCTGTGGAAGTATCTCGGCTTCACCTCATCCAGGACTGAAGCTCTTTTACACCAGGGACTGTGATCCTGAAGACTAACTGTGTCATTATTGGAGAGTGGTTCTTGGCCTTTTAATGCCTTGTCATAATTAGCTTTTTTTCACTAGTTTTTCATTAGTTTTTAGGTATTTGTTTTTGTTTGCTGATGCTAAGCTAGGAAGTGTGGTGTGTAATCTGCATCCCATCAGGATTTCTGTAGGAGACACACCACGTTCTAGTGGAGAAGACACGGTTATTAAGAAGAGCTAAGTAAAGATCCCATCGACTGTCTGCTGCTTTCTTGAGCAGTAACTTCACTATGCGTACTCCTTTCTCTGCTTTTCCACTCGACTGCGGATACAATGGGCCTGATGTCACATGTTTAAACCCATATTCCTCAGCAGAATTCTGGAAGTTTTATTTTTACTGCAGCATGGTCCATGGTCCATTATCTCTGCAAACCAAGTGTGGAATGCCGTATCTCGTGAAGATGTGGTTACATCTCTGGATAGTTTTCGGATGGGGATATATCTCGTTTGGAACACACCACCTATGATCCTCATCCAGCTGCTGATCTCTGATTCTCTTCACTGACTTTAACCTCAAACTAAACACCTTTGAGACTGAAAATACAGTTCTGCCTTCTAGTGGACAAATAAGATAACTGCAGTTAATATATTAAACACATCTACTGATGCATGTTTCATTTACAAAGCCTTAGATAATATTTAATACAACATTCATCTTAATTCAGTAAATGTCATTCAGTTATCAGCTCACACATAATAATAATGATGCTGATTTTACCTTTTGTGTGACTTTTAAATGTCACAATTTCTTCTCTAACAACTGTGTTGTGTTAAACAGCAGAAGTCTGGTGTAAAGTCTGGAGTCTTGTGTTTCTGTTAAAGTCATTGATGAGCTGCTGATGTGAATCAGGTGTGTTTCATCACACATTTACATCTTCTTCAGCTCTGTGTCACTCATTTAACCTTTACACTCAGATTTAAACTCTACAAACAATATTAGACTGCGTCTGAAAAAAAGAACTGAATAATTGTGTGTTTGTTTGTTTGCTCCATTTAAACACACGTGAACACATCCAGGTCTAATTTCATCTCAGATTTGAAAATAATAAATTATATTTAGCACTACCGTTATTATATATTTGAATTGCGATATTATTTTCATGATAATTTTAATGTATCTACATATTTTCATTACTGTGATTAAAATAATTTTCATGAAAAAATTAAATCAGCATGAATTAATGTGAGAATTTAGAGGTTTAATAAAGTTTTAAACAAAAAAAAAAAATCTTACGGCTGAACAAAATGTAAAGTTACTCCACAAGTTCACTGTGTTAATAGATTTGATTTAAATGACTGTAATATCTGATATGATGCTGATGATCATGTGATCTGTTGATCTGCTGTAATATTAATAATCTCCAGTAGAGAGCGACACTTGACTGTCTGACTCTGACACACTGAAACCTGTCTCTCTCTCTCTCTGTGTGTGTGTGTGTGTGTGTGTGTGTGTGTGTGTGTGTAACAGTCATGAGTGTGTCCAGCCAACCACGTGACTGTCTCTAGATCTCATAAAGTACAGGTTTGAGTCTGGAGTGTCTCAAAGTGTTTGAGAGTTCAGGAAAACTTGACACTTCAACAACTAAAGTGTAAAGAAAAAAACTCTGTTTTAAATGGAGTTGAGTGTTGTTAAACTCACCGCTGATGAACGCGCTAAACCTTTGCGCAGAGGGCACTTTGATATCAGATTGTGAGGATTTCTAAACCTCAAAAACCAGTTGGAGGACCAGATAAAAATGATTTGCCATTTGACTCGCCCTGTCATAGATTTTGTAGCCTATTCTTTTGTTTTTTTATTCTTTGTAATCTCAACCCATACAAGGCAGACAACGAGTTGCGGTGTGCTGACCCAAGACGTCAAATTTAAACGCTGTCTATCGGACTAACCTGCACGTTGAAAAATAACGCCAAAGGTATACAGTGCATTAAGAAGTGATGCCAGATCCCTTGACCATGTGTCAGACATTTGACGAGTAGGGACTGAGACTGTGCAGGTTTTATTACTAGTTTAGCAGTAGTACACTTGTTTATTTCCAGGGGGTCAGGGTTTCATATTTTATTGAAGCACCCCTGGGTGCCGCCATTGGCTAGCGGACCCCCACCTGCTGTTAGCATCCCATTGACTCCCATTCAATTTTGAGCCACTTTGACAGCGAATAACTTTACATCTGAGGCGTTTAAAAACTCAATTTGTCCATTCATTATTTCTAAAGAAATAATGTATAATGTATAAAAGGCTCCATTACCTTGTATCTTACGTTATGGTCCCGTAGAAGCAGTTTTTGTACAAAATAGGCTAACGATTGCGTCATAACCAGTGACTCTGTGTCTCACAGTAGAGAAATTACCGTATGGACAGGAAGAGAAGCTCGCTGACAATCTTTTACTGTCTATGAGGCTATCAGGGGGACGTGGAGGCATAAAGTCAAGGGAGAAGCACATAGAGAGTCTATAAAAGCAACGGGACAAGATTATTCAACAACGTCTGCAAGATTCGGTGGGTGATTCAGATTTCTCTTGGCACAGCGATTAGAAGATTTACAGGTTGCTCATGTGACATCTATGTCATCAAGCTCAGTTTGAGTCTGCGCAGTACGCTCGACCCCCAGGAAGTGTCTGCTTCTAATTGACTTCACTTGTCTCCGTTGAATCCAATGGGGTCACTGTGTCCATTTCTTTTACTGTCTATGTTTATATCTAGCTATATAACTGTGCTGAAATGGCAAAGAACTTTAGGAGTTGATGGAGGAGTAAGGAAAAATGATAAAAGTACTGATGCCTACCATTATTTACATAGTGAGAACATGGGTCGTGTACCGTTACACAGCGACTGTGATTTCGTCTTTTTAAAAGCGAACATGCACCCAGTCCAGTCCAGTCCAGACCAGTCAGTGTGGGAGCTGGTCAGAGAGCAGGGATCCGTGGAGACTACTGGTTGTTTGTGTATCACTGGTTTGGGAAGGTCATGTTGCCATGTAGCCTCCATATTATGGACGAAAGGACTATCACACACATCATCATTCATTATTATTAGTGAAGATATCTTGCAGCGTGTTGTTAACATACAGTATGTTATAAATGCATAAACGTATATTAACATGTTTGTGACATACACAGCTGATGACCTAATGACCATCAGACCAAGTATTTTGTCAAATCTCCTAATTGTGCAGTCGAGTAAGGTAAGTGAACATTTATAAATTACACATTAGAAAAGGAGGAGGCTGGAACTTGGTAGTGAAAACACCTTATATTAGGGTGTGCATAATTATTAGGCAGATGTTCTTTTGCAGATAAAATGAGGCAAAAAAAAAAAAAAAAAAAAAAAAGATTATACATCACTTATAAAGGAATGGATGCAAAATGAATAGTTATTAAGACTGATGTGGTTTGGAATAGGTAAAATATACTTGGGAAAAAAATATGATCAGAAAAATCAACTTGCCTAGGAATTCTGCACAGTGTATATGCAAAATGTAAGGTAAAGGTAGGATTTGATAGGTGTACTGTACATTAAGTCTAATCAATGAATAAGGCAGGTAAACACCATGTGTGACAATAATAAATGATCCTGAAATAACTGTGAAATATTTGAAATGTATTTTAGGTTTTCCATGTTCTGTACAGAGTTGAGGTCCTGTAAGCTGCTCGTCTGGGTCCCATCACACCAGGTTCTGCTACATGTGCCACACAATGAGCGTTTCTGTGCCAAGACTGTAGCTAGACTAAAAACCTTTATTTGAACTATATGCTTCCTTGTATCAATTGTTATGCAGCCCCTAACTGAGCAATATAATATATTTGCGTTCTGTTATCTAGCCGGAGTAATGTTAATGTACAAGATAAGCATTCATGTACACAGAACTGTTACATTTTTATGCAGGTTCAAAGGTTCATAATAAAAGATATCATACTGCCTTCATCACTTCTGAATGCTTTCACTTTGATCCTGGGTCCAAAGTTAAACCTCAATAAAAGCCAAATGAGCATTCATTTAAACTTAGTTTTCTCAAGAAACTGCAACATTTTAATTAAAATGTTGGAATGAACGTCAGATTCTCAGTGATTTGAGGAAATCAAATCAAACCATCAGTTGAAGAAAACATAATCTCACATAATCTCATAATCTCCTGACAAATTCTTCCCCAGAGAAAAAAAATGACATCTATACTGTATAATTAACAAAATCACAATAATGCAATGTAAGAAATTTGTAAATGTAGGATGTAAAATTTTAAGAAACCATTTGAACTCTTTTGACTGCTTTTCTTAAACATCTTTGTAATTATAATCAGGTTTTGCCGTAATGTAGGCAATAAATCACCTGCTGTTCTAAATGTCACCTTTGTCCTGTTCCCAGCAGGAGAGAGTCATGAAGTGTGATAATGCTTGATTGTTGTAGATTATTAACAAATAGCACCAATGACACCGGACACAGGACAATCTGACAAACATACAACTGTATCTGTACGAGACGCAAGCGGATACAAGTCTGAATTTCTGCAAATGTATTAATGCTTGAAAAAGATGGAGGTGTATTGAAAAAAGTACTGTGTATCATCTGTTTTCATGATCCAGGTAATACAGTTTATTTTCTCTAAAAAAAAATCTTTATGTAAGACGAAAGAGACTATTAATATTTCCGTCTTTTTTAATTAAATGTCTTTATATCTTCCTTTTTTTCCTGTATGGGGATGAAAATACTTTTAAGGACATTATTAGTACTTCTGCATCATGGATGAGGGAATTCATATTTAGTTTGATTTGGAAGAGATATTTCTGCCGGAGTCTGATAGAGAGAATTCAGAGAACACAATTCTGAGAAAGCTGCATGAGAGACACAGATTAATAGATAATACAGAAAATAGTGTGGTTTTGAAATGACTCAAAATGGAGAATATCAACTGATAATGTATGTAATTTATGTTATTAAATTTAATAATACTGCTAAATAGGAAAGTGTAAGTGTAAGCAGGCCAAAGGTGACAGTGGCAAGGAAATGGAGAAAAAAAAAATAATAATAAAAAACCTTGGGAGAACCCAGGATCAGCCGGGGACCAGACGAATCATGGTGTGATTTAATCAAGTCAAACTGTGGACTGAGATCTTTCTGAATTTCTTTCTGAATATTTCTCCCAGCTCCTTCTGCTTGACGTAAACTAATCCCAAGAAATGGTTCGCCATCGCAAACTGTCTGGATCCAGTGATTACAGCGATGCTTCAGATAAGAGTTCTGAACTTCCTCCTTCATTTAACTGTAAATCCATAAATTACATGATGAATTCTTTATCCACATTATTTTTGTGTTCAAATAATTAAACAAATGATCCTCAGAAATCACATCCTCATGTCAAATGTAGATGGAAATGATTTAGAATTAAAAACAAAGACAAATCAAATAAAGTTATTTGTACTGGCAATTATTTAATCTTTATCATAATCTTTGGAAATGTTTAATATCAAATGCAGGTGCTGGGAGTAAACCAGATGAGATAATACAGTGGTAAGAGTTTCCTTGCTCTGAGTCTTTGCTTCATCAGTTTATTGATGTTATTAGAAGTACAAAAAAAATTTTAAGCTACATTATGGCAAATATTTAGTTGCTAAATACTTGTAAGAGTACTTATATAGTAGTAAATCATACAGTGTACTATATACACATGCAGAACATATGCTCTCAATGGCAAGGATTGTAAAATTATAAAGCACACAAAACACATTATAATTATCCTTTAATCCTTATAAATGTTTTATTATTTCAGGAAACTTCAAACTGTTGATTCTTTCAAGAGAACCATGGAGGAACTACAGTCAGAATATGAGAGAAATCTTCCCACACTCACTGATCAAATGAAGAAACTGGAGGACATTGCTGATGAGATTGAATCTGTGCACAAGAACACTACAGTGGTCAGTTTGATTGGAGCATTTGGAGGAATCTCAGCACTAGCGGGTCTGGCTTTAGCTCCAATCACATTAGGAGCTTCTTTGTCTCTTTCTGCTGTTGGAGCTGTTGCTGGAGCAGTTGGAGGTGCAGCATCAAACATCATTAATATGGTCAAGCAAAGAAAACTACGTCAGACTGTTGAGAAGAGCATCAGTGATTTCCTGGAGACAATCAAACCAATGACTAAGCCTCTGAATATATTTTCTAACATCACTGCAGATATTCCACGGAACAAGCTGAAGTTTCAGACACCAGCAAGAGGTTTTCATGACTCATTAAAGATTGCAAAAGTGCACTGTAAAAAGAAAAATCGTAAAATAATGGGAAAAAGTCTGGCAGCAAAGATGCCAACCACTTCCCATCAAATGACAGTAAAAAACCTTAACTTATTGTACAAAAAAAAAGTTATTTGAAAACGGATATTTACCGTAAACATTTTCTGTATTTTTACAGTCAAACTGCTGTAGAAAAAAAAAAAAAAAAAAAATCTCATAAAAAAATCTCTGTGGAATGTTAAACGAATGTATAAATCTGCATAAAAACTTAAAAATATTGCAGAAATTCCTTAAAATTACACAATTAAAACAAAGACTTCTGTTTATTCAAGCCTTCAATACTATTGTGAAATATATTTTCTTATATTGGGGGTGTAGACATAGTCTCATAAAAATATTTGCAGGAGTCTCATTTTTCATGATATCTTATTCAGATTTGAAATATAAACTCATGAGACATGTGTCTTTCAACCCATTACTTTTCTAGATTGCTCCAGGACTCATTTCATGTATTTTATATCAAATAAACAAATATTTAAGAGTGGTAAAAAAAAAAAAAAAATCAAGGCCCTTCAGTGTCTATAACTTTTAATATTTTTGAGCATTATCAAATCTGGTTGATTAAAAAGTGAAGCCCAAAGGGTCTTCTTTCTAAAGACACCACAATTATGTTTGTAACACACTGAAGTAGGAAATTATTACAATTATAAGTTTGATAGAGCACTTTCATCTGTGAGTCCCATAATGGGGAGTGCTGGCTAACAGGTTAATAATTTATTAAAACTAAGGCGTAAAGTAATCAACATATAAGCAAAAGGTCTAAAGACGCTATCCCCAGGTTTCACAGGCTTTATCTAAACCCTGTCTGTGACCTACATACAGTAATATAGCATATTTGTGATTTTGATGTAAACATGTTTTATAATGCATAACTAACAGTGAAGCTCCATTAAGTACACGACTCAATAGTGGATTTACATAAACCATGTATACTTCTTAAAGACTATTACTTAATGTCTATTTATGATCTGACTGGATAATGTTTGATAAGAATTGTAGATGAGCACATCTAACAGACATGATACAGGTGTCTAAGTGATGTGTGTGTGTGATATTGTGTAGAATTCACTTTTGTCATCACTGCTTTGTGTTGTGTTGAGATTGTGAAGCGCAGCAGAACTGTATCAGCTGTGTTCAGATGACAGGAGGATGTTAGCTTCACCATCTGTAAATGCATGATTGTTAGAACAGTAAGTTTGAATGAAGCTTTGTTTCATGTGTTGTTGACTTGTACATGTATGCATTTATTGTGATGCTAACTTTTATACATTATATTAATCATTTAGACATGTTTTTTGTTGTCAGTAAATAAAATAATTATTTTGTATTAATTGTTTGACTTAAAATTGATGTATTCACATTGACTGTATTCGTTTAACTAGTATATAGTCATGTATAGCTTTATCACAAAAGAAATACATTTAATGTAATTTTAAGAAAAAAAAAAAAAATATTGGTTGGCATTTATTGTTATTATTGCATGTAAGTGTTGGGGTGGGCAAAAGATGCAATTCATTATGGGGTAATGTTAATTTTCAAGTAGTAATACTTACATTTTTAGAGTATCAAATCAACAGTCTTCTCCAAAGGTGAGATCTTCGAGCAGCTGATCGACGTACCCTTTGTGCAGATATTGCAGATTCGCTGTGAGGTGTTTGTGCACCTGACCCTCTTTATTATTATTATTGCCAAATTATTTCATAAAAGATCATGGTAAGAGGGTTGTATCGAACAATAAACAATCATAATGCCATAAAACAGTAAATAAAAAAATAATGTGATCATCATAGTATGAGATACTTTACTAGAAAGACAATAAAAAAATATTAAAGAGATACCGATTTTGAGTTTTCTAATAATACAAAAAATGCTTTAAGGATAACACTTGATCATATTAGTGGAGTTAAAAATATACATCAATTAAAATCAACAGTATTGGCTATACTACAATCACAAAATAAAAAGGCAGCCGTTTCTGCAACAAGTCTACAACATGGACAATGTTCTTCATTATCAAGATACTTACAAATACATTAATTAAACCTGTCACTTATCTTTTAAGTTTTTGTGCTTGTTTTACCTTTGTAGGTCACATGATCAACATAGAGGATGATGATATACAAATTGCACTCATACTTCATACATACGCATTTAGGCTGTTGTACTCTTTTAGCGCTCATTAAGTTAGTTAGTACTTATTGAAATTACAGTTTTTTTTCAACTGCTTAAGCACAATTTTGAAAACAGGGCCCGGTTTTTCAAACCCCTTCACACAATTAGCACAACACTACACCAAAGTAGCACAACACCTCAGATCATTTGCAAAATGAAACACTTTTGTCAAAACTATACAATGTCTTATAAAAACCTTATTTTGTTGTCATAACATAAACACAACCATCATATGGTCTGACTCTGTTTGAATCAGTTAAACACTCCTGTGCTCAACCTAAAACACTTTTAGCATTTACACAGAAAGTGTACAAATAAATTCACCGACTGATGAAAATATTAATTTATTTTCATGTACTCAAGTCAGTCAATACTGAAGATTTCAACAAAACATTCATAAAACATTTTCCAGTTTTCATATATTACTTTATTACTGAACGTACCATTGTACTCTAAGCTTACAGTAATACTGTAACATAAATTACATATCCAGTTCAGTACCGAAAAAAAAAAACAAAATGAAAGAGGAGATCAGGCTGGCACATGGGAGTGTCACATGCGGAGCTGGTTTTTGAATGGACTGAGACCTGAAATTGCACAAGCAGTAAAGACCAGCTACATAAAATGGAAAAGTGGACGGCTATCTGCTGTTTTAGCTCACGCTTTGCATGCAGAGGAGATGCAGACGGCAAAGAAGGAAAGGGTTAAAGCCAAAACCGACAAAGAATGGCAGCTGGCGGTAGTGCAAGCCGTGTCGAGGCCGGGGGGCTATTCTGCTCAGCAAAACCAGCAATCGAAAGGGGGGAGATGGAAAAGAGGAGGAGGAAGATATCCGAATGAAACTGAAAGAAACTCTGAAAGGTGGGGTTGTTGGATCTGCGAGACTGATGAACATGAGATATTGAATTGTACCAGATGCAGACTGTGCAAAAAGGACGGTCATTGGGCCGAGGATTGCCCGGAGAACCAGCGAAATCAACAAGCAGACTGAAGCGAGGGAGACGGAGAGCAGAGAGGAGGGGTCCAGGGCGAGCGACCAACAGTCACAAGTCAGGGAAGTGAAAATTTTCTAACCACAAACACACACACATACACTGATGTACTTTCTGCTCTCTGCAATGAAGAAAACGCTTGCTTTCCTTTGTGTATGTCTGATTCTGTTGATAAGCATCCTGACAAATGTGCTATTATGTTTAAGAGTGAAGCTTTTATGAAAATGCCTAAATATCCTATGCTAGTGGAGGGGATATTGATTGAGTTTTTAGCTGATATATATATATATATATATATATATATATATATATATATATATATATATATATATATATATATATATATAGCTGTACAGCCATGTGATTTGCAATGCCAACCACAATTAACAGGTGAAATGAATGAGTCAATATCTGCATCAGGGAACGTAATTTGTGAAAGATTCACAGTGCCTCTGAATTTTAAACCAGAAAGGGGTGAGGGCCTGAGGCATGCTTTTCTCTACACCCCTGCATGTCCAGTGCCTTTGATGGGGAGAGATTTATTGTGCAAACTAAATTTGACACTGACTGCAGACTCTGGGGATGTCCGAGTGGCAGAGAAAGAGCAGATTTGCTGTCTGTAAGCAGAACCAAAATGGGCATATGAATGGCACATCATAAATTCTGATTGGGCTGAAATGATGTGTGAATTGGCTAAAAATCAATCATCAGAGAAATCATGTTGCCTGACAAATTGCATTGCACGTCACATGTTGTAGGACAACGAGATGACCGGTATGAAAAAGACTGGTTTGAGGGAGGAAAAGGAGAAACTTTACGTTTTGAGAAAATGTTTTAGACAGATAATGTGTGTGCAGTTTCAGTTTGTCTGACAGAAGAAAAAAAAAAAACAGCTTCAGTTTTACTCAATGGCAGAAGATTCTGTGCCTCGCTCTCCAAGGCCAGCAGACAGGGCCCAGATTAGAACTGTTTGTGAAAAGCTGTGTTTGTGTTACAGACAGAGGAAGAAAGGGGAGGGGGTGAAACACAGTGAGAGTCTGGGAGTGTTTATGTCTGAGTGCAAGCATGACATTGAAACAGAGAGAGTTGTGGTACCCATTGACAAAAGGAAAAAGGAAAATCATTGCATGACAATTATTTGTGCCTCAGATATTCATCCAGCATTAGCAGAAGTGCCATCAGAGTGAAGGGCAAAACACAAATATGATGTGGGTTTGATTAAAGGGTGTGAACCAGTTGTGGTCACCCCAAAATCTGATTACAGACCATGTCAACGTCAATACCCTCTAAAACTAGAAGCAATTCTTGGTATAAAACCAGTATTTGAGTCACTATTGAAAAAGGGAATAATGGTGCCATGCAATGATTCTCCAGTTCGCACTCCAATTTTTCCTGTAAATAAAAATAAAAATAAGGGATGAGGGTCAGCCCACAGAGTGGCGATTTGTACAGGATTTACAGGCTGTGAAAGTCAGCCTGACAAAATTGCAGTTCGTAAAACAACAGATAACATTCCTGGGGCATGTAATAACACCGAATGGCAAATCACTGTCTGAAAAAAAAGGGTTAAAGCTATAAGAGAAGACCCAAAATAAGTAACAAAGAAACAAATGCTTAAATTTTTGGTGTTCCAAAATGTGTTCCTATGGTAGAACATCTATTCCAAATTATGCAATTTTTGAGCTACCCCTGAGAGCCCTAAGAGGGAAGTGGTTGAATTTATGACAGGATTGAGTGGACAGAGAAAGCGGAAGAGGCATTTCTGAACATGAAAGTTCAGCTGTCTATTGCGCCAACTCTGGGCTTGCAGGCCCCAAATAAACCCTTTGTTCAGATGGTTGATGAGAAAAATGGGTTTATGACTTCTGTGTTGTTGCAGCATCATGGAGACAAGTTGAGACCTGTGGCACATTTTTACAGCAAACTGGACCCAGTTACAGAAGGCCTGCCACACTGTCTGAGGGTGCTGGCAGCTGCTGAGAAGGCCGTGATGGCTTCTAGAGAATTCGTAGGTTACTCTGATTTGACATTGATGGTGTCTCACGCAGTGACCATAATTTAGCAGGAACAGAAAACATAACGATGGTTAAGATATCATACTATTCTGCTTGATATGACTAACATCACTGTTAAGTGATGCACAACCTTGAATGTTGCTACTCTCCTTCCAACAGAAGAGGATGGAGAAAAGCATCATTGTTGTTTAACAGCACTTGAACAAGTGTGTACGCCACGTCCAGACCTGTCTGACGTGCCATGTGAAAATTGTGAAAATGTCCTCTTTGTGGATGGCTCAGCTTTTAAAGATCCACAAACAGGCCTGAATAAGGTTGGTTATGAGATAACTGAATTGGACATTGTGACCTCTGGCTCATTGCCATCAAATTATTCGGCACAAGCAGCTGAGCCTGTGGCATTAACAGAAGCATGCAAACTAATGACAGACAAATGTGTAACGATTTACACAGATTCACGATATGCATTTGGGGATACTCATGATTTTGTGGCGCTGTGGAAACACAGAAAGTTTTTAAAGTCAGATGAGCGACCAATATTAAATGCACCCCTCGTGGCAGATTTGTTAGACGCTATTTTGCTTCCAAAAAAGATAGCGATTTGTAAATGCGCAGCGCATACTAATAACAAAGATTCTGTATCTACACTGTAAAAAATTTCTTGTTGTTTTTACAAAAACTTTTTGGCAGCTGTGGTTGCCAGAATAATTTTGTAAAAATACAGAAAACTGTAAACACATTTACGTCAAAAAATGTTAATTTTACAATATAAAGCTGTAATTTACAAACAAGAAAATGTGAATATAAACCAGTAAATTCAACAACACACAAAATTAAATCTGTTTTGTACCTTGAAAATACTGACAACCACCATAATAATAAAGATGGTACTGTATAAGAGAAAGCCACATGAAGTATCAAAGCTCATCACAAGTAGCTTCACCACAAGCAGAAGTATATATTAACATATAGAAGGTGCACATTTATGGAAACACAAAACACCATCATGGTAACACACGTGATACTTAAATAATGCAAAAAACTTTCATTAAGCAACAGAAGATGTAACATAAAGCTCAAATGTACATAACTGATAACAAGAACTATTTAAAAACATGATTATTTAAACAAAATACTTTCAAACGTGGAGTGTCACGCAGGGAATTCTGGGAATATCAGTTTACAGTTTTAGACTGTAAATTATACATTGATTTGTTCTTTTTTTACTTCTAAAAGCTGTATAATTAACAGAATTTTACTGTAAATTTACATTAAATGCTTTGTTAGATCTTTTACAGTTTTCCCCTGTATATAGTACGGGAACTTACTGTTAACCTATTATCAGTTTTTTTCCGTAGCGTTTTTACAAAATTTTACAGTTAAAATTACACTTATTTTTTACAGTGTACAGGAAACGCCAGAGCAGACGCAGCGTCGAAGGCTGCAGCAACGCAGCAGACAAAATCATCAGAGTGTACTTTGTTATCTGAAAATAACCCTGACATTTCTTCATCTTTACAGGGCATGCAGACATTTGCGACAGGGCAGGAGAGAGAGAAATGGAAACAGTGTGGCTATGAGGTGGTGAATGGAGTATGGATGAGCAGAGATGGCAAGCCTTGTTTACCCAAACACTTCTTTCGTCGATGCATGGAAAAGACCACGCATTGAAAGGGGGAATGATTATGTGAATTAAAGAATTGTGGTTTACAAAGGGGTTCAAAATTGATGCAGAAAATATTTGAAAAAAGATATGTCATTTGTAATACACATAATGTGGCAAGAGGCATAAAAATGTCTCAGGTATCCCAGACAGCGCCGATGGATTTCATTGAACTGTTCCCATGTGAAGGGAAGGAAAAAGGGTTTGGTATTTGTGGACATGTGGTCCAAATGGGTAGAGGTCTGCCCAATGTCCAAACAGGATACAGCAGCAGTAGTAAGGGCTCTGCTGACTGAAATAGTCCCGAGATGGGGAAATTCCACGAAAAAGCAGTTCGGGCAATGGAACACATTTTGTGTAGGGGCAATAAAAACCTAATTGGCTAAGTGTTGTGAGAAAACTGGAGAATGTACATGAGAATGAGAAATCGATCCAGAGTAAACCTGAGCCCTTTTGAAATTCTCTTTGGCTATACACCATTTGTGAGTATTGAAGGGGTTAAACAACAGCTACCATCTACAGGTGTGTGAGCATGACACGTTGAGTTATCGCAAGGAAATGTCTTCTCTGTTGTCTAATGTCTGTGTTCAGGTGAAAGCTGCTCAGGAGAAGGGTGCTGAAACACGACCTGAAACCAGGAGATTTCGTGGTGGTACGAGATCTGAGGAGAAAGAGCAGGAAGGCGAAAAGGTGGCTGGGACCGTTCCAGGTGCTTCTGACCAGTCACATGGCTGTGAAGGGAGCAGAGAGAGCAACGTGGATCCAGGCTAGTCACTGCAGAAAGGTCCCACAGAAAGGATCTGGAGACACACGTCAACAAGGCCAAGAATCCAGCCTAAACATCAATCGTCCTTATCAGCGGGAAGAGCAAGATTAAGACTGAAAAACAGCATCGAAGTAGTCTGCGCGCAAGTGAAAAGATAAATATGAGCATCATAGTTGGGTACATCATGTTGTTTTCATATTTCAGACTACAGTGACAACGTTATCAATATCATCACCCACATGAGAATGGCCGTAAAAGAGCCTGAACGTACACATAATGCTGCTAAATGATTTTTGCTGCTATTATGTCTACCATGTATTTTTTTAGTTGAGATCCAGCTCAATGAAGGGGCGACACCTGGGGGGAAAACAGATGTCTGAGAATGACCTGAAAGGGTCATTGGGCCATATAGTGGGGGGACAATGTCTGAGGATGACCTGAGGGGGTCACCTAAGTCCTAAATATGTGAGAAACCGCCCATAGAGAGTGTTCCTTGTTATTTGTGGAAAGTTACAGCTGTTGAGACTCTGTAACCTTGAAGCAGCAGAGGTATATAAGGTGGAGGACTGCCCTCTTCCTGGGTCGGTTTCACTTTGCAGGAACTCAGTGTTGATGTATGACTGTCTGACCTTCTTTGCAAAGAATAAAAGCTTTCTTTTTAATTATACCTGAGAATGAGTCTGTCTCTTATGCTGATGAGAGTTGATTTACATTTTGCCACGACACAGCTTACTGTAAAAATGATACATACAGGAATATGTACAGTACCAAATATAGAGTACATATACAGTACTGTTGATATAGTACATGCAGTAAGCAATGGATTTTCTGTTGACTGAAGAGAAGTTTCTCACCTGTGCTCTTGACGAAATGTCCGAACTATTGATGCCACAGTGTACCTGCTTAGGTTAGGCTGTACTCTCAATCCAGCCTCCCTCAGTGTTAGTCCGTGGTTTATTACATGGTCCACAATTGTAGCACGAATTTCATTACACAGATTTGGTTGTCTTTGTGCATGTCCTACCCCTCCTCCAGGTCTCCCTCTTCATCTTCCTCTCCCTCTCCCTCTCCCTCTCCCTCTCCCTCCACCTGGTACTCTCCGGATTCCCCCTCTCATCCACACTCTCCCTCTTCCTATCCCTCTTCCTCTCCCTCTCCCTCTCCCTGGTACTCTCTGTATTCCCCCTCTCATCCGCACTCTCCCTCTTCCTCTTCTTCTCCCTCCTCCTCTTCCTCTTCCTCCACCTGGTACTCTCCGGATTCCCTCTCTCATCCACACTCTCCCTCTCCCTCTTCCTCTTCCTCTTCCTCCACCTGGTACTCTCCGGATTCCCCCTCTCATCCGCACTCTCCCTCTTCCTCTTCCTCTTCCTACACCTGGTACTCTCCGGATTCCCTCTCTCATCCACACTCTCCCTCTTCCTCTCCCTCTTCCTCTTCCTCTTCCTCCACCTGGTACTCTCCGGATTCCCTCTCTCATCCACACTCTCCCTATCCCTCTTCCTCTCCCTCTTCCTCTCCCTCTTCCTCCACCTGGTACTCTCCGGATTCCCCCTCTCATCCGCACTCTCCCTCTTCCTATCCCTCTCCCTCTTCCTCTCCCTTTTCCTTTTCCTCTCCCTCTCCCTCTCCCTCTCCCTCTTCCTCTTCCTCTCCCTGGTACTCTCTGGATTCCCCCTCTCATCCGCACCCTCCCTCTCCCTCTCCCTATCCCTCTCCCTCTTCCTTTTCATCTTCATCTTCCTCTTCCTCTTCCTCTTCCTCTCCCTCTTCCTCTCCCTCTTCCTCCACCTGGTACTCTCCGGATTCCCCCTCTCATCCGCACTCTCCCTCTTCCTATCCCTCTCCCTCTTCCTCTCCCTCTTCCTTTTCCTCTCCCTCTCCCTCTCCCTCTTCCTCTCCCTGGTACTCTCTGGATTCCCCCTCTCATCCGCACCCTCCCTCTCCCTATCCCTCTCCCTCTCCCTCTCCCTCTCCCTCTCCCTCTCCCTCTTCCTCTTCCTCTCCCTCTCCTTCTCCCTGGTACTCCCCCTCTCATCCGCACTCTCCCTCTCCCTCTTCCTCTCCCTCTCCCTCTTCCTCTTCCTCTTCCTCTCCCTCTCCTTCTCCCTGGTACTCCCCCTCTCATCCGCACTCTCCCTATCCCTCTTCCTCTCCCTCTCCCTCTCTGGATTCCCCCTCTCATCCGCACTCTCCCTCTTCCTCTGATACCAGCCATTTTTGTTGAAGACAGGTGTACTTACCTGTTGCCTTTTTATAGTGCTTTAACCTGATCGGTGTGTCTACAATTAAGCAGCAGTGTGTGTGCACACCTGGTGCCTGTGTTTAACCAATTGGTTCATGGGTGTGCTCATTTGAAAGCCTTTGTTTTGAAATTGCAAGAAAATTACATCATGATAAATTGCTGTGTCAAATGCATACAAGTGTGTTTAGTGTTTTGCAAATCACTGTGTGTAATGTTTTGCAAAAAAGTGTGAAGCTGACAATGTGCTTACAGTTGTGCAAATCTAGGCCGGTGTTTAGCTCCTTGAGTGTAAGGTTTTGCTAATTGTGGGAAAGTTCTAATTTTAGTGGGTAAGCAACTGTCCAGGTACAGAAAGCGAATAATTCAATGTAAAATAGCACTGTAAAAATTTAATATACAGTCAAACCAAAAAACCAAACCACATTATCAGTTTATTTGCTGTAGTTTAGAAAATGGTAATAAAATATTACAAGAACTCAGTTTCACACACGTTCTACGCAGCAGCGCTCCGTCAATTGTCCTGAGCGTCTTTTTAGACTGACCTCTGCCAGACGCTTGAGATGGTTTACTTTTGGAAACTAAAAGTACATACTGTAATTCGAACAAATAATTTTCAGGGCTAATCCTTAAATTGCAATCAGCAGTGTTTGATATCTCTTCTGTTTTGAATGTGTGCTTCACAGTTTTGTCAGCAGTGTGTTAGCATTTGAACAAAGTGCTGGAAATCCACAGTGTTGTGCAGGTTGTGGTTAAAGTCATGGTATAAGTGTGTAGAGTTTTGAAACCTGTGTTCAAGCAATGAAAAACAAAGCACATGAACTGCTGCAGTGCAGACTGTGGTTAGAGTTTTGCACATCCAGTTGTGGCTCCAGTTGTGCTCACTGTTGTTTAGCAATCGAACAAAACTGTAAGATGGTGAAAATGCTTTATAATGATATTACAGTTTTTTACAGATGCTAGGACAAGTTTCTCAATACTTAAGTCACTTTTGCAAATCTCTTCACACAGTTCTCCTAACCAACTTTCAGCTTGGCAAAGCAGTTCATTTCACATTCATGAATAATTCATGAAATTTGAGAGATGGAGTCATTGAATGCATTTTGTGCCAAAGCAATGATAATTAATCCTCAGTTTAGCCTACATACAGACTTCTGTTGTGCTCACTGTGTGAAGAGTTCTGCAAAAGTGACCTAGGTATTGAGAAATGTATCCTAGCGTCTGTAAAAAACAAAAAAAACTGTAATGAAATGTAGAGCAGTAAAAAGTATTATATTGTGCTTTGGAATGTACTGAAAAGAAAGTTTTCCACAGAAAAACATTCTGATAAACTACAGATACTTTTCATACAGCGATATCCATCCAGAGGCAGATACTAACTGCCCACAACAGCCACAGTTCATCATGCACACACACACACACACACAGACACACACACACACTTGTGGTTAAAAGCCTCTTTCCAGTCATATTGTGCGTCTTCTCGTAAATTGAAACACCCTCATTCTGCACCACATCAATAGACATCTCAGAGTTGTGTTTCATGTTTCTTCTCTTCAGCTCACCACGAGATGATTAAAACTCATCTTTCATTTTTTGTTAAGAGTTTTTATTCATTTATTACTGAAGCTGTTACAGTAGTCAAACTGTGAAATAAATAAAATAAAATACACAGCGACATAGCAAAGATAGTAATAAGAATATATTAACGTCCAATAACACCAATTCAACTTTCACTTTAAGAGCTCTATTGTGTAGATCGGGGGGAAATGCCTGTCTTAAGACATTATTTAGTATAGTTTCTCAAGGCTAAAATCAGACCATTCTGTTTTTGCTTAAAACTTCAACTACAAATAATACCAAAAAACATGGTTCCTATAGTTTAGAGATGGGTCACTCAAGGACCACTATACCGAAGAGTTTAGCTCCAGGTCAAACTAAACAAGCTGATCAAGGTCTTCCAGATAACTAGAAAGCACTGGTGTGTTTGATTAGGGTTGAGCTGATAGTGGCTCTCAGTTTACTCATATACACAGGCATCAGGGATGTAGTGGAGGCTAAACGCACGTAAACGCCGTTTACGTACTTCCCAAAATTCGGAAATAGCGTTTGACCACCTCCAAAGTGCGTTTACCCTTACGAAAAATAACCATGGTTTTATTACAGTAAAACTGTAGTAACCCATGTTTTTTTGGCGTGTTGACTACCATTTGTATAACCACAGATTTACTACAAATACCATGGTTAAACTGTGGTTAATATAGCAAAACCATGGTTATTTTGTGGTTACCACGGTTTAACTATAGTAACCATGGTGTTTTGGTTTTATTTTTAGTTTTATTTCCAGTTGTAGTGGTTAATTTTCGTAAGGGTATCCACCTCTGAATTGAGTTTATCCACCTCTAAATAGCCTACAGTTCCTATGACATTTTAAATTATTTAGTTATTGTTCATTATTAGTTTCATAGGTTGTTTGTTGTCTTTCACATTGTGCTGCAACTGTCAGAGTTGACCAATGCTTGCGGTGTTGCCAGTAGTAGTGGGAAGTTCAGATCATTTTACTGACTCGGATCTTTGAGTCTCGTTCAGCAAAAGGAACTAATCTTTTCTCTTCCCGTCTCTATGGGACTGACAGGAAGAATAAAATACTCGGACCTCACCTGTCGATTCAGAACCCATATGTTGTGTAATGCGCATGTGCGGTCAGCACAAAATGAACGAATCACTCTCTGAGACAACTCGGTAACGTTAGTCCTGAGTCATTTTAAAGATTCGTTCAAAATGAACGACACGCAACAGACTGCATCAAGATTCAAAAATGGATATCCGGCAATTAATAATAATAATAATAGGCTAATAATAATAATAATAATAATAATAATAACAACGTTAGTTATTTTGAATAGAAATCATCACTCATACAGCAGCCATTCATCTCATCTCCGGTTTATTTGTGTTCGTATAGCTACATACAGTATCCACGATCCGCCAGGGCTATAGTCCAATGGTGCGCACATTTGAAGAGATGATAATTTTATGACATGTTTGTAAAATATTTCGTCATACAGAATAACATTTCTATTCATTTTACACTGATTTATGTGATCTGAAGAGCTAAAACAGCTAACAGAGCTTGCGATTACTCTCCTCTTATTGATTTGCGTCAGTCATGACATCAGTGCGACATCATTAGTTTGTAAAGCTGTCAATCATCTCACGTGAACCACGTGACCAAAGGATGTCCTTCTGCAATGAAGCTGTCTGTGTCATTGCGGTCTGTGTCATTGATAAATGATATGAAAGACAAAAGTAAAAAAAAAAATATATATATATATATATATATATATATTTGATTCCAGCTTGTTAAATGTGAATATGTTCTAGTGTCTTCTCTCCTCTGTGACAGTCAACTGAATATCTTTGAGTTGTGGACAAAACGAGCCATTTAAGGACCATTCCTGGGCTTTTGGGGAAACACTGATCCACATTTTTCTGACATATAATAGACCAAACAACTAACCGATTTATTGAGAAAATATTCAACAGATTAATCGACTATGAAAATGATCCAAAATCCCTAATCATTGCGTACAAGTGCATTGCATTGGAACCCCTGGATATAAGCCTCCCTCTCTATTCCTCTTTAAAAAAAAATTCTCTCTGTTTTGTCATTTAGTCATTTAGACAACTTTATAGATTTCAACCTTATTATTCCTTCTTGAGTCTCTTTAACAAGAACTTAGATTAATGTATGAATTGAATAGTGATTGTGTGACCTATATGAGGGAACAACCAGTGATACCCTTGGTAGTAATATCAAATGATAGCCTATAGCGATGTCATCAGGATACACATACAACGGTACCAGTGGCCCACCTTACCGTGAATTTATAGTTTACCCACCTCTTTTTTTACCACTACACCTCTGACAGGCATCACCCAAAACCTGAAAAATCCTCTACAACTCACAAACAACTCACAAGCAGCCAATCAAAGACAGACTTCAGTTAAAACCACAGAGAACTATTTGTCATGTTTCCTGTTCTTAGAATTGAAGCGCTTGTTGTCACAGTTTTTGAGTATTAGGCCGGCGACACATTGGATGCGCGGTGCAAGCGTCTCAGCTGCGTGGCTGTTTTTAATTTGGCTCAACAGGTTAGAGCCGCGCGGACAACGTGTGCATGCAAGAGAGTTTGTTGTCATGTGCATCCTCTCCACCTATAAAATCCCCCAGAAGCTCAGACGGCACAACATCAGCAGAGATCTGTCGTGATGAATGTTTCTTCTCTTCAGCTCAACACAAGGTGATTAAAACAATCGTATTTAATTTCTAAAGAGTTTTTATTATTCATTATTTAAGCTCTTACATTGCTGTGAAACTGTGAAACAGTCAAAACTTATATTATATTATATTATAGACTGTTAACAACAACACGAATGAAAGAACAAGTCTGGCAGGTTAGAGATTAGATGAAAATGAAAGAGGAGCACTTCTAAACTAAAACAACAACTTCAATGCTTTTATCTCTTTTAATGCATTGATGTAGAAACACATTTTTACTGAACAAGTGTTTTGCATTCCATGCTTTGTAAGCAAGAAAGTACTGTATTGTTTTGATTATTTTCAATGTTCATCTTCTTCTTGTGTGAATGACCGTCAGTAATGGCTTTACTTCGTTACTGTACTTTTTAAGGACATTTTTCAAGTATCTGTACTTTACTGGAGTAGTTTTATGATGAGTAACTTTTACTTTAACTTCACTACATTCCAAAGCATTAGATCATACTTTTTACTTCATTACATTTCATAAAACATATCTTTACTCCCTATAATATATCACGTGAGGTTTCTGATTCATGAACAAACTGATTCTTTTCAATTAACCTTTTCAATCGGTTCCTGAATCGCACGATTGGTTTATGAATTAGAATGATCCGATTGCAGCTGTTCTCGAGTCGACAACAATCTAAAATCTACCCCAGAATCCTCCTTGTGCCTTGTGTTCTTGAAAATGTAGTTAATCTAGTGACTAAAAAGATTATACCATGATTCCTTCTTTATTTTAATTATGAGTTATTATGTTATGATACTTAGACCCAATAATTACTCAGCATTCCTAGGAACAAAGATTAATTGCAATTAAGTAAAAAAAATCCTATAAAAACCTCTAAAACTCCTAAGTAGTTAAAACTGGGTTAAAATACTGCCTTGGTGGTATTTTTTTGCTGAGACTTGGAGCAATGGCCGTGGATACAAACGTCTTTTAGGTTACATTTCAGGTTTAGGGATGTGTCAGATGTGCTTAAAACACAAACTTGCCAGATTGTCACGTTCCAGCAAATAAAGATGACAACATCGTGTTACTACAATATTGTGTGTGATTATGTTGATAGAGATAAATCAATGGATTAAAAACAATGTAACTTACACAGTCATTTCTTTCTATATTTCTCTGGAAAGGGTTCTTCACATCAGTGTGTTGGTTCTTGAAACACATCTTCAGATGCACCTGAACACAGCTCTCCACTGTAGAAATGGGAACCTCATACACCAGTAGTTGAATATACTCTGCATTAGTTGGACACCCAGCAGAAAGGTAGAAACAAACTCTAAATTAGACTTTTTTAATTTGTCTAATCGTCTTCATAGATTGATTTATCTTCATACAGTTGTAATAGCAGAGGTGGTAATAGTTAATATACTTACAGGGTGTATTCTGTACTGTATTGTACAAAAAGGACGCAGATATAAACTATCATCTCTGAAGGATTCGCGTCGATGTAGATGCGTCATCATATTGTCTCAGTGTACACGTCTTTCAACAACTTATTGTATCAAGCTATGGTAATATACATGTTTGTGGTAAAAAAAGCTTAGATAAACATATGATGAATAATTACACCACATCTTATCGCCGCCACCTTCTCTTGTCTAAAGGAAATTACGTAATTGTATATTTACAGCTGATTGGCCAACACAGTAAAACTCCTTTTAAAAATTACATTAATATTGCTTTTCTATACATTTCTTTTTAATGCTTAAGACGGAAATTGAGTAAACCGTGGAGACTGAAAAGAGATGAAGACAAAAAGCAGTGGAAACATGCAGATTGTGAAGATCATCAGATGGAGCAGCGTCAGTGATATAAGACCAGACTGTAAGTAGATGAATCCTGATCTTTATCATCAGACCATGTACTTGTCTCTAAATGATGAGTGTTTTATTCCCAGTCTCTGATCCACACACACATGTGAAGAGCTGCTCTCATCAAACACAGAAGATCAGACATGATGATGCAAGAACATTAAAGTCTCTTCTGGACTCTCCAGCTCCTGCAGCATTCTTCTCTTTATTATTTTATGAAGCATATATTGTACTTGTTTTCTGCAATTCAGTATATATATTGCACTGCATTGCATTCAAGGAAAGTTTAACACTTCTGAACACTTTTCAAACAAATATGAATAAAGTCCTTGTGTTTTCTTTCTCTCTCTCTAAGATCAAAGTTCAGATATAATATATGAAAATGTGTTTTTATTGAGTCACGTATGATCCCTCTCTCTCTCAAATACAAATTTAGCAGCTAGTGTGACAGTCATCTCATTCTCTCCAAGTATATAGAGTAGTTTCTCTGAGTCGTTTAGAGACAAGAATGAAGGATTCAAAGCATTTCTCTTGTAGTGCTGTATTTGGGACAGACCAGAAGGAAGTGTTTCTCATCCTCTGTTTGATTCAGCTCACAGTGTTTGCACAGGCGCTCTTCTCTCGGGAGAAAGGATCTTTTATGTCGACCAATCTCTATCTCCAAATCATGATCACTGAGTCCATATTTGGAAAGGATTTGTCTTTCTTTTAATTGCTTGAGTGATAAGTAATTTGACAGTTTTGTGGTTCTGTTTAGCGCAGAATAACACTGGAGTTTGGTTTGGAGCTCAAATTCATTTTTTAATTTTTCATCATAATTATACTTCAGATTTGTGTCAGTTTCTGAATGTTGGGTTTGTGATTGGAGTCAGACTCAGTTTGTGTGTCCTTCATCATGTCTGAAATATCATAATCTTAGTTTTTGGGATGTTGATGTCTAAGGCCCAATCCTGGCAGTATTTAGTTAAAATGTCGAGGTTGTTCTGAAGACCTTCTAGTGTTTTAGACAGAATTAGTTAGTCGTCTGCATACAGTAAGTATTTGACCTCTGTGTGGTGTAATTGTAGTCCTGGACTGTTCGACTGGTCCAGTAGATCTGCCAGTTCATTGATATATATGTAAAATAAGGTCGGGCTGAGGCAGCAAATTAAAAATCAAATTAAAAAGTTTGAGTAATGCAATTTGCAGTTCAGGAGAGCTGTTTTTAAGCATCTCATTCTTGTCAGGGCCACAGGATTTCTGACATTTGAGGGATTTCAGATTTTCACTAAATTAGGGTTAGGGTTATTGGATAATCTAGTGGATGTTGGTTGTTTTTGATGCATGATTCAAGAGCATTCAACTTTTGGAGGACATTTAATTGGTTGGGATTATTCAGAGGGTCAGTTTGAGGTGTATAGAGCTTCTCAAAGTAATCCTTCCAGATCTGACCATCTTGTATGGCTAACTCTTGTGGTTTTGTCTTGTTCAGACTGTTCCACATGCTCCAGAACTGACCCTGATCAATTGAGTTTTCCATCTTTTGAAGTGTGTTGTTATAATAGTCCAGTTTCTTCTGTCTCACTGTGTTTCTGTATTGTTTCAGGAGTTCTGAGTGTTTAGAGCGTAACTCTAAGTTGACCGGATCTTTATGTTTTTGATTTTAAATGAATCGTAGCTCTTGTCTTATTGTTTTACATTCATGGTCAAACCACTTTTCAGAAGGTTTTTGTTTAGCTCTATTTTTGTGTTTATATGTTGTTGTTTCATTTAAATTAGCATTTTTTGCTATATTTTCAAAAATGTCATTAATATGTTTAATTGCTAAATGTATTCCTTTCCAATTATTATCATATGTTGAATTGTCAAATAGTGTAATTGTCGCTCTGAGCGGTGTGTAAATCAAATACTCTACAGAAGACAAGATGATATTATCATGCTGTGAGAAAAGAGATCTGACTAACACAAGGGGAAAATGAGAATGAGAGAACTAGACAGTTGAGTTTGTGGTTCAGTGAAGTATCAGTTTTACAGCAGAGATTATCACATGAACAGCTATATCATATCATAATTAGGAAGAGGTTTATTTAAATGAAAACTGTACATTGAGTGATATATACTATATTTTGATCAGCTTCAAGATACTAAAGAGGTGATGCATCTGAGAGTATTGTGACCTCACTTTAATTTAAAGCTCATTTTAATATGTTTTTCTATAACAATAACTATATCACTATCCACTACTGTAAGTAAAACACTTGCACACATTAGTAAAAGCAGATCACACTGTGTCCAGATGATGCTGTCTCAACGTTACACAATGGCGTTCCTGTAATGAGAGCTGTCAATCAAGGTACAAGGATGTCCCTGTATGAAAGTGACCAATCATAAGAGGGTCAGTGCCCTCCTTGGTTTCCGGCCCCAAATTGTCAAAAGTAACATATCCTACAGAAAAGCATTAAAAACTGCTAGATCTGATTACTTTTCTTCTCTTTTCGAAGAAAACAAACATAACCCCAGGTATTTATTCAATACAGTGGCTAAATTAACGAAAAATAAAGCCTCAACAAGTGTTGACATTTCCCAACACCACAGCAGTAATGACTTTTTGAACTACTTTACTTCTAAAAAGCGATACTATTAGAGATACAATTGCAACCATTCAGCCGTCAGCTACAGTATCACATCAGACAGTGCACTATAGACCCCCTGAGGAACAGTTCCACTCATTCTCTACTATACGAGAGGAAGAATTGTATAAACTTGACAAATCATCTAAACCAACAACATGTATGTTAGACCCTATACCATCTAAGCTCCTAAAAGAGGTGCTTCCAGAAGTCATAGATCCTCTTCTGACTATTATTAATTCCTCATTGTCAGTAGGATATGTCCCCAAAACCTTCACACTGGCTGTTATTAAGCCTCTCATCAAAAAACAACAACTTGACCCCAGAGAACTAGTTAATTATAGACCAATCTCGAATCTCCCATTTCTGTCCAAGATACTAGAAAAGGTGAAATCCTCACAATTATATTCCTTCTTAGAGAAAAATGGTATATGTGAGGATTTCCAGTCAGGATTTAGACCGTATCATAGTACTGAGACTGAATGTGAATGAAGATGTATCATATCTATCACAAGTGCAGTATGGAGTACCTCAAGGCTCAGTTCTAGGGCCGCTACTCTTCACACTTTATATGTTACCCTTGGGAGATATCATCAGGAAACATGGTGTTAGCTTTCACTGTTATGCTGATGATACTCAGCTCTATATTTCTTCGAGGCCCGGTGAAACACACCAATTTGAAAAACTAATGGAATGCATAGTCGATATAAAAAACTGGATGACGAGTAATTTCTTACTGCTAAATTCTGAAAAAAAACAGAGGTGTTAATTATAGGACCTAAAAACTCCGCTTGTAATAACCTAGAACACTGTCTAAGACTTGATGGCTGCTCTGTCAATTCTTCGTCATCAGTTAGGAACCTAGGTGTGCTACTTGATCACAATCTTTCCTTAGAAAGCCATGTTTCTAGCATTTGTAAAACTGCATTTTTCCATCTCAAAAATATATCTAAATTACGGCCTATGCTCTCAATGTCAAATGCAGAAATGTTAATCCATGCATTTATGACCTCAAGGTTAGACTATTGTAATGCTTTATTGGGTGGTTGTTCTGCACGCTTGGTAAACAAACTACAGCTAGTCCAAAATGCAGCAGCAAGAGTTCTTACTAGAACCAGGAAGTATGACCATATTAGCCCGGTCCTGTCCACACTGCACTGGCTCCCTATCAAACATCGTATAGATTTTAAAATATTGGTTATTACTTATAAAGCCCTGAATGGTTTAGCACCTCAGTATTTGAATGAGCTCCTTTTACATTATACTCCTCTACGTCCGCTACGTTCTCAAAACTCAGGCAATTTGATAATACCTAGAATATCAAAATCAACTGCGGGCAGCAGATCCTTTTCCTATTTGGCGCCTAAACTCTGGAATAACCTACCTAACATTGTTCGGGAGGCAGACACACACTTGCAGTTTAAATCTAAAAGATTTTTAGGCTGCATTAATGAGGTAAACCGGAACCGGAAACACTTCCCATAACACCCTATGTACTTGCTACATCATTAGAAGAAAGGCATCTACACTAATATTTGTCTGTTTCTCTCTTGTTCCGAGGTCACCGTAGCCACCAGATCCAGTCTGTATCCAGATCAGAGGGTCACTGCAGTCACCCGGATCCAGTACGTATCCAGACCAGATGGTGGATCAGCACCTAGAAAGGACCTCTACTGCCCTGAAAGACAGCGGAGACCAGGACAACTAGAGCCCCAGATACAGATCCCCTGTCAAAGATCAAACAGATGAGTGATTGGGTTCTGTCACGATCATCAGCTGGAGTGCCCATGAACTCCAATAAAGGGCACTCCAGTCTGTTTGATCTTTTGATTCACACACACCTCAGTCATGTCAATCAAGGGTGACAGGATCCCGGTGACATGGTAGTCACTGTGACAGACAGGTCATATAGCCATAAATCAGCTCATAAATCTGACCAGATACACATTTGACATTTGACAACCTGTCAATAAATGTTGACAGGGCTCATAATTCAGACCACAGATCAGGGTCATAAATCAAAGTGACACAAATGATATGATACAACTACTATTCATTTTGGTCTAATTTATTTATTTTTAAAAATCTGTAACTGAGACTTGTCACATCACTTATTTTTTGTTTCTCTCTCATTGGTCTGTTTGATTCTACTTAATAAAAACATCTGCTAAATGACTAAATATAAATGTACTCTAAATGCAAATGTTATTACTACACTCAGAGTTGATTATTATGTAATGTCTAAGTAGAGGTGTTGTATTAATCTCATTAATTGTCATCTGTAGCTTGAAGATACTTGCGGTTCTAATTTATGAAATAGCTTTATGCAATTATAAACCATTAAGTATTTTATCAATGAAAATCACATAAGTTCATAAGCAAATTATTTATTCTCAACAAAGGTTTTTTACAGTTTCTATCAGGATCAGTGAGTTTTAAGGCCAAAGTAATGACACAAATTACACATCAGATCATCTTTTCTCTTGACAAAATCAATGTAATGGCAATATTTCCATCCACTGAATGTAAGCTTTTCATGTACTTGTATGAAAATGATGAAGATCAATTTTAGGAATTATTGGATTGCTGGATTTTAAATCAGATGGGGTAGAGGCATCAAACGTAAAGTAAATCAAAGTAAAAAGCTGATTTATTGATAGTAACTGTCATATTACTAAAATCTTGTTAGTAATTAGTTACACTACTAGTCATATTTGCAAAAAGTCATATTACTGCCAATAGTTACTGCCCAACACTGGTGTGATAGTATCAAATATGTATATAAAATATTTGGCTATTTATCATTTGGAGGCTGCATTTTAAAATCCACTTGGCTCAAAAATAAGTTTGAACAGGCATGATCTCTTCTGTCAGATCACAGAGTTTGACAGATGATCCTTTATAAACATAAAACCCAGGGTAGAGCGGCTGCATGAATGTGGTCTGGAATGTGTGGATGAGGTTCATTGTGTCAGAGACGCTGTAGAAGGACAGAGTTCCTGCTCTGTGATCCACATACACTCCTATTCTACTGATGATGGGAAATACAGGGATAAGATTCCATTGGGAATTGTGCCAGATTGAGTAACTGGTGGGACGACAGATCAAACTCCAGGAATGATCTCGAAATCCAAAAGCACACTCATCACCGTGTCCTTTCCTGCTGATGCTCTTATATGACACTGATATATCCACACCATCATTTCCACTCCAGTCAATCTCCCAGTAACAGCGTCCACACACACTCTCTCTACACAACACCTGACGACACACATCAAATCTGTCTGGATGATCAGGATACGACTGGACTGTTTCAGTGCTTTTAGCTGCTCTGTTTCCCTCATACAGATGGATGTATTTATTCACTGTGTCTGGATCCAGAGTAAGAATCCTGCTATCTGATGAAGATCAAATAAACAAGACTCATTTCATGTAGTTTACACAAACGTAATTTATCAAAAGTGAAAATGTTCTATATTCCAGGACTCTGTTAATTACATACATCTTTAGTTTTTATGTTTACAGTGTTTTTAATAACACTGAACTCAGATGGGACGTGTTTTTATAGTTTTTCAAAATGAAAATCATGAAGTAGTTTTAGTGTGTGTTTAACAGTCTTACATCGCAGGAACTCTGGCCTGGTCTTCGGTTCTTTGAGGCAATTGATTTCACTGCACGTTACTGTGGACAATAAAGACATAATGGTGATGGCGCAGTGGATAAGACAAATGCACTTGGTGTGAGAGACCATGGTTTGACCTGGGTTCGAATCCAATGTGTCCCTGAGCAAGACACTTAACCCCTAGTTGCTCCAGAGGTGTGCGACCTCTGACATATATATAAATATAGCAACTGTAAGTCACTTTGGATAAAAGCTTCAGATAAAATGAAAAAATTTGATGCCTATTGTAAAACATGATATCTTCCATATTATTTTCAATAGTGTGTTTCTTCTATGTGATGTGACACATTACCTCTGTTAGAAATCTGTTCAATCTCTTTGCGGAAATCCTCCAGCTTTTCTTTCAGTTTAGAAAACGATTTCTTCACATGATTGAAAGTGAGGTGAGAGCTGATGGTAAAGGGCTGCTCTGTGGATTCAGGAGGCACAGAGAAACTCTGCAGGTCAAGAAGAAAATAATTATGCAAATTTTTTTTTTTATATATATATTTTTTTCTATCATGCTCTCAGGGCTAATCTAATAACAATTTGAATACTCAAGTAATTGTCAGTACCATACACAGCTGATTTAGATCATCATCTGATCTGAATCCAGACATACTGTAGTCTTTGACAACACAATTTTCTCAGCTTTTGTTCAAAATGTTGCTTTTTTATGGAACATACCCACATTCAAGTGTTCAAGTATTAAAAAATAATGCATTGGGCTAGAATACAAACTCTAAAGCAAAGGCTCTGTTCTTTATTTTCACGTATTGCATGTACAGATATTTATGCAACAATACATGTATGATTTATGAGTTATATAATCATAGAGGAAAAAAAAACTTTTTAAATGTTTTACTTTATATGTAATGAATCTAGAATATACTGTATTTCAACAATATATTTATGAAAACGAACAAACAAACTAGAAAAACACACTAACAGACACATATGTTTTTTCCGGACACACTGAACAGGAGAAGCTTCTAGATGAAGTGAAGTGAAGTGACATTCAGCCAAGTATAGTGACCCATACTCAGAATTTGTGCTCTGCATTTAACCCATCCGAAATGCACACACACAGAGCAGTGAATACACACACACACACACACACGGAGCAGTGTGCATCATTTATGCTGCGGCGCCCGGGGAGCAGTTGGGGGTTCGATGCCTTGCTCAAGGGCACCTAAGTCGTGGTATTGAAGGTGGAGAGAGAACTGTACATGCACTCCCCCCACCCACAATTCCTGCCGGTCCGAGACTAGAACCCACAACCCTTCGATTGGGAGTCCAACCCTCTAACCATTAGGCCACGACTTCCCTTAGATGTGTGTTACCTGCAGGAACTGGATGTGATCCTGTGTGTGTGAAAGCTGCTCCAGCTCAGCGTCTCTCCTCCTCAGATCATTGATCTCCTGCTCCAGTCGCTCCAGTTGTTCTTCAGCTCGACTCACTGCAGTCTTTTCCTGATCTCTGATCATCTTCATCACCTCAGAGCGATGTTTCTCAATGGAGCGGATGAGCTCAGTAAAGATCTTCTCACTGTCCTCCACTGCTGTCTGTGCAGAGCGCTGTTAGGACACACAGTGAGTGAACATGATCAGCTCTTCTGTCTATCAGCTGCTGTTCTTCTGCACAAACTCACCTTATGAGACTCCACATCTGCTCTCAGCTCCTTCAACTCTTTCTCTCTCTGCTGGATTCTCTCCTGATATTTCACTTGTGTCTCCTTCAGAATCCTCTGCTCACATAAACACATCAGCAATATTACATAAACCATAATAAAATCCTCCTGGTTGAGTCCAACAATCACTCACTGCAAATTACATATATTGAAGCACCATTTTATGAGCCAGTGTGTGCAGCAGATTACTTTTACTCAAACAACTAAATCACATGCTTTTTCAGCACTTGAGACTTTTCTCAGCATTTCTTTGTACAGCAAATTACACACACACTTTTGTTCACTTGCCAAAAAAATTTCTTTGAACAGGGCTGGATCAATCATATTCTGATGTGTAATGTGATTGAGCTCAGACCTGTTTTTCATGTTTCTGGCAGATCGTCTCCCGCAGTCGTCCAGTGGCATTGGTCAGTTTGTGTTTCTTGCCTCTGAACGATCTCTGGTGTTGTTGGAGGTGATTCTGACAGTAAGAGTTCAGACACACCAGACAGCACTTGACAGCTTTGAGTTTCTTCCCAGTGCAGATGTCACACTCCAAATCTCCAGATCCAGAGGAACAGTCAGCGGTTTGGAGCCTGGTCTTCTTCAGTTTCTCCAGCATTTCTGCCAGCAGCACATGGGTAGCTAAAGCAGGTCTTGGACTGAAGGTCTGTCTGCACTGAGGACAGCTGTAGACTCTCTTCTGATCCTCCTGATCCCAGCAGTCTGTAATACAGATCTTACAGTAACTGTGTCCACAGGGAATGGCCACTGGATCCTTCAGCAGAGCCAGACACACTGGACACATGAAGTCAACCTGATCCACTGGAATACTTGCTTCTGCCATCGTGTGAAAGAGGGACCATCTGCTGTGCTTCACGTTATCTCCAGAAACAGCAAAGTCATTTCCTGGTTTGTGTTTGAGAGACGTGTGCAGAACTATTTGGTGATGAGTGCATAACTATGATGCAATCTTCCTTCTAATCAATCATCTGGAGGATTGTGCATCTCTCAGACACAATTATTAGGAAATGAAGTCACATATAGATTAATAAAAATAATAACTGGTACAAGTAGACGTGTACAAGTAGACGTGTTGAAGATGTGAAGTTTGATCATAGCCAGTGCTCATTTCCATATTGATAAATTCCAAGTTTTGCAAAGAAACAACTGTACGCCCAATTTTCTATTGTACATTCATTTTGTAGATGAGGCCCAGTGAGTCTGTCTGTAGTTCAGAGTTCAGCTCGTTCTGTGACACTTTCAGATCTGTTGCTGTGCACAGATCTGTTTAGATCTGTTTGCCCATCACATGAAAGGCTGCTGTGATGAGCATTGAGTAGACAGTCTGTTTATCGCGTGAATGCAGTGATCTCGTCATTATAGAGCATCACAGTCCCGTCCACAGCCTGAGAGAGCTTTGGTGCTGGAAGTTAATTTTCCATTCATTGACTTTCGGAAAAATCAGTATCTAAAGAGTTTTAGAGCATGTGTGAGGATAACCAGCTACGGCTGAACTCACAAGCATATAACATATCATTTTGAGTGGAAAATTAAGAGAAAAAAACGTAAAAGGTAAAAGACTGTGTACATATTTCATTTCCGAGCGAAGGAACTACTCATCCCATAA
Organism: Carassius gibelio; assembly: GCF_023724105.1. Classification (NCBI taxonomy): domain Eukaryota; kingdom Metazoa; phylum Chordata; class Actinopteri; order Cypriniformes; family Cyprinidae; genus Carassius; species Carassius gibelio. Next base: position 28,075,983 of record NC_068416.1, on the reverse strand, counting down.
ACTACCGCTCCTCACTGAATTTGACTGAAGCCCACAGCCGCGAACGAGGCAACGAGCCTTTTGAGCGACTTCCAAATCTAATAACGGCTGCCCGCGCAAAGTTTTCCTCCAGTGAATTATATTTTATATAGTGAATGTGCAGTAATAGCAGTTCTTTCAGTATTAATTGTGTAAATAAACAGTGTTTTATATAGGTATTGTGTATAGATTTTTTATATATATCATTGTGTGTTTTATATTGTGTGCGTGTGTGAAATCGGTTAATGATAACGTCAGCAACATGGTGCAGTGCTTTGTACCTGACTGCAATCACTGGTCAGTCGTCAACACATGTCGTTGCCATTACACAAATGTTCAGTAAATGCACAAAAAGGTATGCCTAGGCTAAATATTGTTTTGACAGTGGCATTATAAAATGCTTGATATGACTCATACCATATGAAGGCTACAGTAGCCTAGCTAAAGTGGACGATAATGCTAACTAACATTACCAACCTCCCTGCAAAACTCACCAAAACTTTGTAGGTCTTGACCCTCATGCTGGCCCTTACAAAACCCACAAGCTGACCCTCGGACACGCTTCACTCAACTACATGACCCTATCTAAAGTGGTTTACACCCCTTTGGACACTTGTTTTCCTCCTTGAAAAAAAGCCATCATGGCAGCCAAGGAGATCATGATTGCACTGATAAGTCTACCGTGCAAAAACGCAACACAGGTTTTTATTTTATTAAATTTTTTTATTAATGACCTTCAGTCTAACATGGACATTCGCAGGTTTTAACCATAGACAGTAAAAGAAATGGACACAGCGACCCCGTTGAGAAATGAAGTCAATTAGAAGCACACACTTCCTGGGGGTCGAGTGTACTGCACAGACTCAAACTGAGCTGGATGATGTAGAGGTCATGTGAGCAACCTGTAAATCTTCTAATCGCTGTGCCAAGAGAAATCTGAATCACCCACCGAATCTTGCAGAGAAGGCGAGCGTGAACAGGAGCACATTTTGGTAAGTATTCTGATTATTTATCTCCCTTGACTTCATGCCTCCACGTTCCCCCGATAGCCTCATAGACAGTAAGAGATTGTCTGCGAGCTTCTCCTCCTGTCCATGCTGTAATTTCTCTACTGTGCGACAGAGAGTCGCAGGTTATGACGTCATTGTTAGCCTATCTTTACAAAAAACTGCTTCTACGGGACCATAACGTAAGATGCAAGGTAATGGAACCTTTTATATATTTTTGTGTTTCTTTAGAAATAATGAATGGACAAATGGAGTCTTTAAAAGCTTCAGATGTAAAGTTATTCCCTGTCAAAGTGACGCCAAATTGAATGGGAGTCAATGGAATGCTAACAGCAGGTGGGGGTCTGCTAGCCAATGGCGGCACCCAGGGGTGCTTCAATAAAATATGAAACCCTGCCCCCTGGTTTCAACCAGAAGGTACACGAGTTCCACCAATCAGATGCCTCACTGTGGGATTATTCAGGATTGTGGGTAATGAAGTACTTATCCAAGACATCGCGAATAAAAGGCATTTATATCAAAACAAGGTTAGTGCCCCATGAACCTTTGACGTTTATATGAGCATATACTATCACTTAGTACAGCCGTAGCTGGTTTTAAGTCTACCATGTATGTTATGTTTTTATGGCTTATACCCCAAATGTCAATGCAGAAATTGTATTAAATTTTTCCTTCCGGCACCGGCTGTGGGCGGGACTGTGATGTTCTATATGCAAAAAAAATTACGGGCCCCCTTATAGGGCGCTTCGAGTAGGATACCAGGTGTGCAAAAAAAAAAAAAACATTTTTTTAAACTACTGATCTTGGCACGGTGGCCCAAAATGTAAAAACATAAAACTACTCACTCATTTTAGTTGCATTCTCCGGGCCTTTCTTTCGGCAAATTCATCCATGATGAACGTGGTGTTTAATTCACGGCTTTGTGTATTCTCGATAGAAAGAATTGTCAGTCCAGATAGTTTGTTTTGAGACATGGTGCTCCACAAATATTTTTTTGTACCACACTGTGAAAGTGATCAGAAAGACTGGATTGTACATCTACAAATTAATGATTGCACAATTGACTGTAAGCTGGATACAGGAGCTCAAATTAATATAATGTCTGAAATGGAGTTTAACCGAGCAGAAATACCAGGGAAGATGTAATGATAATAGTAATTGGAACCCGGTGTGGTTTTGGTGATATATTTCTGCACACGTGCAGTATGGGGTAGATGCCCTGAGAGTGTGCGTGGTGGCAGCACGTCACAGTTGTAACCGCTAATAAACTACCAGCGTTGCCTTTCAGTTGTGAAGCTGTTTTATTTAACGAACTCACAAGATCGTTACATGGTGTCAGAAGTGGCTTGTTGAAAGGAACGTATGGAATGGAGCGGAATATGAAAGTTAAGAAGAGGAGTTAAGAGAGCATGCACACGTGGATTACAAACACAGAATGGACGGATTGCAGCCGCCTCCGAAACTTCAACTTACTGTTAATGTTGCTGAGAATTGGAGACGATTCAAGCAACGATTTCTCTTGTATTTATATGCAATTGATGGAGATCGTAAAGGGGAAAAGATGAAAGCCTCATTGTTTCTTCATGTGGTGGGTGATGAAGCATTGGAGGTACACGTATAATAATTTTACTTTTGAAGAAGGGGAGAGTTTGAAGTTGCAGCCAATAATGGATAAATTTGAAGCGTTTTGTATCCCGAAGAGGAATGTTACTTATGAAAGCCATCGATTTTTCACGTGTATGCAGCGAATTGGAGAAATCATTGATCAATATGTGACAGAGTTGAGACATAGGAGTAAAACGTGTGAGTTTGGTGAGTTGACAGATTCTCTAATAAAAGACAGGATTGTGTGTGGAATACCTGATAATGGATTGAGGGAGCGATTGCTCAGGGAACAAGACTTGGATTTGGAGAAGGCGCTTTTGCTTTGCAGAGCAGCAGAAACTGTAAAGACACAAGCTAAAGAGTTGTTAAATGATACCTGTACTGTGGATGTTGTAAGGAAATGTCAGACACCACCTGGTGAAAGTGTAAAGAAACCAATGTTCAGTGAAAGGGGCAGAGGTACAGATGAGAAACGTCAACGAATATGTGATCGGTGTGGGATGCAACATCCGCCTAGAAAATGTACAGCTCATGGCAAAAGCAAGAGATCTTTTAACCAAGTGAATGCAATTACTGAGAGTGAAGTGGAAGAATTTTATGCTGATGCAGTAACTGACTGTGAAAGTGATCAGAAAGACTGGATTGAACATCTACAAATTAATGATTACACAATTGACTGTAAGCTGGATACAGGAGCTCAAATTAATATAATGTCTGAAATGGAGTTTAACAAGTTGAAACCAAGGCCAAAATTGCACCCTGTTAAAGTAAAAGTAACTGGATATTCTGGAACAGATATACCAGTGAAAGGAAAATGTGTTGTGAAAGTGCAATATAAGGATAAGACACATCATTTGTCATTTATGGTGGTACCAAAGGACGTTCCAGCACTTTTAGGCTTGGCTACTTGTGAGAGGCTGAATTTGGTGAGAAGAGTGCTAGTTGTTGAAGAGTCCAATAATACTGAATATGACTCCATCTTAAGAGAATATGAGGATGTGTTTAAAGGCTTGGGTTGTTTGCCAGGAGTGCACAACATCAAAGTAGATGAAACCATCCCACCAGTTGTCCATCCATGCCGAAAAGTACCGTTTGCACTTAAACATCAATTAAAGGAAGAACTGGACAGAATGGAGAGTCTGGGTGTAATCCGGAAAATTGATGAGCCCACGGAATGGGTTAGTTCCTTGGTAATCGTTGATAAAAAGAATGGGAAGTTGAGGATTTGTCTTGATCCCAGAGATTTAAATAGGGCTATTAGGAGAGAGCATTTTAAGCTTCCGACACGTGAAGAGATTATGGCACAATTTGCAAATATCCAGCTTTTGGCTTGTCTGTGACTGCTTCTTTGCTCCCCAACTCACTGCACCTCATCAAGCTGTCAGCTGCATTGTTGTTCTCGTCCAAAGACGTGCAACTGCTATTAAGCTGACAAAACTTCCCTCTCACCTTCGACGCCGTCCTTCGCACTAACATTAGGTCGGCAAGAAAAACTGTCTATTTTGGGTAGTTTTTGTTTCGTGACTAACTTCTCCACCTTCTCTTTTCTCTTTAAGGCCCTGCTTTTATGTTTATATTAGTCCATCCTTAATGTTCACTTAGTTAGCCTCTATAGTAACCTCTCATATTGTGTTTTCTTTTTTTTTTTGGCGTGACGATGCGTCATGTAAATAAATGATGGCGTGGTAGCGAGTCTACGGCAGCCACAGAGTGCAAAAAAAATTTATAAATGCCCTGGCCCATTTGCACGAGCATACCCTGCATGCCCAGATGCTACGCCACGATTCTTTTTTCAACTGTTCAACAGAAGCTCTAAGCGACCATGCAGTATAACTTTTTCCTTCTTGTTTTCTTATAACAATTAATTTTTCTCATTATCTCAACATAACGAAAGTTTGTTTTCTCGTTATAACGACTTAATATTCTCTAAGAAGTTACAAAACTATTAATTCAGTTTTGTTCTATAATGTTGTAAAGGTTTTTTTCTACACACACACACACACACACACTGAACATGAACACTCTTTTCAAACAGAAGCTTGTAACGCACATGATATCTGTCACAGCATATAATGACTACTAAAAATGACAAATTGTATATAATTTTATTTCAAATAAAGGGGAAATTAAAAGTTAGTTTAATCCAAGCACCTCAATAAAAGATCTTAGAATAGTTCTGAAGTGTTTGCAGTGTTGTTTTGAAATGTTAATTAAAAAAGCAAAAAGTTTAGTGTACTGTCTTTGGAAAGAGCAACAGTGATTGATCAGCCTGTATTTATGTACGGTATTGTAGACGTTATTACCTAGGGGAAGCAAAATGAGCTAATTATTACAGTAAGAGCGTCTGCATGGCTGTCCAGATGCCTGTCAAAGTTGAGTTCGTTACTATAGCAACAGTAAAACTGTTATGTTGTTATTATGAGAAAAAAAAATTTCGTTATGTCGAGATAACGAAAAATTTAAGTCGTTATAACAAGAAAACGACTTTCGTCATGTTGAGATAACGAGAAAATGACGTTGTTGTAATGAGAAAATGACTTTTGTTATGACGAGAAAATTAAGTTGTTATAACGAGAAAATGACTTTCGTCATGTTGAGATAATGAGATAATTAAGTCGTTATAATGAGAAAACAAGAAGGCCGCTTAGAAGTTCCGTACACTTAAGACATAACCGACAGTTTTTTTGAACATAGTAATCAAGAAGGGTATTTTCACATATTTTTTATGTATTTCTCAGCACAAGAGCAAAATGATAGGCTTTCGTGACGACACGCAGCGGCGTTCTGTAAACTGTCCTGAGGGTCTTCTTAGACTGACCCCAGTCAGACGGTTGAGACCCCCCCCCCCCCCCAGCTGTGGGCCGCTATAATCATCACCACCTTTCACCCCACTATTGACGGCCTGCTGTATTAGATCAATATGGTGCTTCTACTAAATACTGAGCAAAGGGTCTGAATACTTAGGACCATGTGATATTTCAGTTTTTCTTTTTTAATAAATGTGCAAAAATGTCAACAATTCTGTTTTTTTTTTTTTTTTTTTGTCAATATGGGGTGCTGTGTGTAAATTAATGAGAAAAAAAAACTTGAGTCTGAACAATGTTACTCCATAAGTTCACTGTATTAATAGATCTGATTTAAATGACTGTAATATCTGATGTGATGCTGATGATCATGTGATCTGCTGTAATATTAATAATCTCCAGTAGAGAGCGACACTTGACTGTCTGAAATATGAAATCATGTTCATCTGCATTATATTCCTGAGTTCATACAGTCAGAGCTCAGATGTGTTTTCATGATTTCAGTGATCCTGTATTTCAGCAGATATCATCTACAGTATGAACTACAGCAGTACAGATTATTACAGTAAAATTCATTCAATGAAAAAGTCATAGTTCATATTTATTTACAATTAATTCTAGTAATATTTTATTTCATAATGTTCAGTGTGGGGACATGACCAGAACAAAGGCAGGGAGACACTCAAGTCAAAAAGAGAGTTTATTGACTCACAACTACTGGTGACATTAAAGTTGATCGTCCTCACAGAGACCCAAACCAGAACTAACTCCTGAGAGGTCAAGTACGCCCCTTTTACACTCGAGGGTCAAACCATCCCAAATTACAGGAAAACACTTCCCCCCGAACCATGCTGCAGTCATGAGCCCCGAGGAAAAAACTGATCAACTTTTAAAAAAGTAGCTACAAAATAAACCTTTTAGGTGTTTCTTTTCCATGACCGAATGTGCAGCTTAGCACAACAAACAAACAATAGAAAACAAACATTCATATCAATGATGTAAAATAAACAAATACTGTATAAACCAGAAAAAAATAAATAAATAAAAGGGCATAGCCCAAAGATTTAAAATAAATACAGTAAAAAGCTGATGATATGTTAGATTACTGTAAAACTGTATCATATTCATTCAGAATTATGTGTGTGTACACAGTACAGATGAAATAAACTGAGCCATTGGTTGTGATCAGATGAGTGTGAAAAATAGTCCAGGAACTGATCAGACTGTATTCTGATGATGATGAAGATGATGCTGGTGTCTGGTCTCTGTGATGTTGTGTTCTCTTAATAACATCTGGATGAACATCACAGGTCCGTCTGGATCACGTGAGACTAGAAATCACAAACATATAGAAATATTCTCATTGGTTTGGATTTATAGTTTTTTCTATAATCACACATCTGTAAATATGTAGTACATCTAGTGCAGAAAGTCTGATGAATCTGTCTGAAAGTGATATTTTATGACAGGAGTGTGACGGTTAAAAGATAATGATCAAACGCTTACAATCCGGCTTTAGTGTCTCCATACTGTTCCATCTCCCAAGTATCTCTCTGCTTTTCTCTTGTGATTCACTGCTTTCTGTTTCATTCCTGTCCTCCATTTCTCTCTCTGTCCTGGTGTTTTGTGGTGGTTCCTGATGCTCCAGCAGATTTCTCTGTGTGTTTTTGTTTTTGTCTACATCACATTTATACCTAATTTGCAGACAACACAACAAAAATAGTTCAACAATGAATCAAACATCAGTTTAGGTCAAACTCAGATGAATTCGTCCATCCTAGAAACACAGTGGGGCCAAAATAATTAAAACATTAGTATTTCCAGCAGATTTTTTTAAATTATTTCTATCTTTTGTTGTAGTGTCTCCTATGAGTTTCCATTTCCAAACATTAATTTGAGACAGACTTTCTGGAAGCGTCTGGGAGACACAGTTGTTCAGATTGAGTCTGTCTCAGTTTGTTCTGTTTCTTCATGTGACTCCAGACAGACTGATGAAGATCAGATCACATCTCTGTGTGCAGCACACACATCTCACTGCATTATTAATATTAATGACACAATCAGTGTTTGGAAACTGATATTTCCATCTGACACACTACAGCAAAAGATAGAAATAACTGACTTCAAACCAGTTTCAGCAGCTGAAAATACTAAGTGTTCGAAATATTATGACCACCACTGTATCATTTTTATTTATGTATTCATTTTCTGACAGTATTTTCTACAAATTAAATAATAAAAAAAAAACTCAGAGTGATAACCAGATCAATCTAAACCTCCCTCTGGAGAAATGAGTACATAGGCCTATTAAATGAGATAATGCCTCATTTGCATGTTTAAGCATAGGATTACCAAAAACTCTTGCTACTCTTAATGTAATCAATCAAGTGATGAAGTACAGTGATGTCTTCTGTCTTGAATTAACATATGAGTGTTTCCAGTGTAATTTCACATAAATACATCTGGAACAAAATAAGTCTTATTTATGAGCTCACTGGGGAAATGTGAAATATGAACTGTTCATACAGTATTGTTCAAAATGGCAAACAAGTTACCAGTAGGTTCAGTAGATTCTCAGAAAACAAACAAGACCCAGCATTCATGATATGCACGCTCTTAAGGCTGTGCAATTGGGCAATTAGTTGAAAGGGGTGTGTTCAAAAAAATAGCAGTGTCTACCTTTGACTGTACAAACTCAAAACTATTTTGTACAAACATTTTTTTTTCTGGGATTTAGCAATCCTGTGAATCACTAAACTAATATTTAGTTGTATGACCACAGTTTTTTAAAACTGCTTGACATCTGTGTAGCATGGAGTCAACCAACTTGTGGCACCTCTCAGCTGTTATTCCACTCCATGATTCTTTAACAACATTCCACAATTCAATCACATTTCTTGGTTTTGCTTCAGAAACAGCATTTTTGATATCACCCCACAAGTTCTCAATTGGATTAAGGTCTGGAGATTGGGCTGGCCACTCCATAACATTAATTTTGTTGGTTTGGAACCAAGACTTTGCCTGTTTACTAGTGTGTTTTGGGTCATTGTCTTGTTGAAACAACCATTTCAAGGGCATGTCCTCTTCAGCATAGGGCAACATGACCTCTTCAAGTATTTTAACATATGCAAACTGATCCATGATCCCTGGTATGCGATAAATAGGCCCAACACCATAGTAGGAGAAACATGCCCATATCATGATGCTTGCACCTCCATGCTTCACTGTCTTCACTGTGTACTGTGGCTTGAATTCAGAGTTTGGGGGTCGTCTCACAAACTGCCTGTGGCCCTTGGACCCAAAAAGAACAATTTTACTCTCATCAGTCCACAAAATGTTCCTCCATTTCTCTTTAGGCCAGTTGATGTGTTCTTTGGCAAATTGTAACCTCTTCTGCACATGCCTTTTTTTTAACAGAGGGACTTTGCGGGGGATTCTTGAAAATAGATTAGCTTCACACAGACGTCTTCTAACTGTCACAGTACTTACAGGTAACTCCAGACTGTCTTTGATCATCCTGGAGGTGATCATTGGCTGAGCCTTTGCCATTCTGGTTATTCTTCTATCCATTTTGATGGTTGTCTTCCGTTTTCTTCCACGTCTCTCTGGTTTTGCTCTCCATTTTAAGGCATTGGAGATCATTTTAGCTGAACAGCCTATCATTTTTTGCACCTCTTTATAGGTTTTCCCCTCTCTAATCAACTTTTTAATCAAAGTACGCTGTTCTTCTGAACAATGTCTTGAACGACCCATTTTCCTCAGCTTTCAAATGCATGTTCAACAAGTGTTGGCTTCATCCTTAAATAGGGGCCACCTGATCCACACCTGTTTCTTCACAAAATTGATGACCTCAGTGATTGAATGCCACACTGCTATTTTTTTGAACACACCCCTTTCAACTAATTCAACTAATTGCCCAATTGCACAGCCTTAAGAGCGTGCATATCATGAATGCTGGGTCTCATTTGTTTTCTGAGAATCTACTGAACCTACTGGTAACTTGTTTGCCACGTAGCAATAAAAAAATATACGAAAAACCTTGATTATTCTGGTTAGTCACATTGTACTGCTATTATTTTGAACAATACTGTAGATAAACTGAAGAAGAAAAACTTTTTTAAGGTAAGTGGTTGCAGTCAATTTATTTGAGCAACATTTCAATAAACACATTTATTTGAATAATTAAAAAAATAATAATTATGAAGCTAAAATAAATAGTTTGAAACCCAATTTTTTTTTATTTTTCAGTTTAGTATTGATCATAATTCCTAGGAGACAAATGAAATCTATCACATGGAATATCACAATGACAGATTTTACTAGTCTCTGTGTGGTGATGTAAAAAGTGTTTGTGTCTCCAGATTTACACTTCAGTTTCACTGAATACAAACAGCAATGATTAAAATAAACCAATGAAATACAACAAACAATGAAATATAAAAGGGTTTAATGACCTTGTGAAGATCTGAAGAGAGAGACATATCCTCTGTGGATCTGAGAGCTCTGCTGCTGGTTTATATACAGATGGTGACGAGAGGAGAGAGAGTTTAACTCACACAATAGAGAAGAGCTCTGCTGCGGTTATATACAGTAGATGTGATCAGAGGAGAGAGAGTTTAACTCACACAATAGAGAAGAGCTCTGCTGCTGGTTTATATACAGATGGTGACGAGAGGAGGAGTCTAGGGTAGTCTACAACAGAACAGGTTCTCCAGGTTCCTGTTTCCTTCTCGTCAGTTTAAAGTCACGCATAATGATGACATCTGACACATCTGTCAAATTGATTGATGAGTTGTTGTCACTTTATTCTAACATTTAGCAAAAAAAAAAATGTAACCGTAAGTGCTGTTCTCAGGATGTATAATAATAATAATAATAATAATAAACATATTCATCGAAATGGGTCTCAAGTCTAGGAGTCCATCAGTGTGTTTTAACAGATTGTAGATCCTGAAATCTAAAGTCCATTACGGTTCATTATCTACAGAAGAGCCAAGACTGATGACTGATATAATGCTGAGAAACTCATTTCATAATGTAAAACAAACAATACACAAATTATTGAAATATGAAGAACAATATTTACAAAGTTTTCAGAAAGCTAAAAAGATGCTCATTATGCACTGACGAACATGAGTGTATGTACAATTATATTTTCTAGAGACATTAGGGAGAAATTACAGTTCTTCTGTTCAGTAACACACTGATGGCTCATATTCATAATCTCAAACTGACCAATAAACCTGATGAATCAGTCTGTCATCTGTCATCATCTTGTGCACAATCACTTTATACTTGATCTTCTTACTTTTGTATTGTCTGTGCAGGATTTTCTCACTCTCTTTTTCTCTGTTTCAGTGTATTTGTTGGTAATATTCAGTGTAATATTATTGTCTTGGGTGTTCATGTAGTTCATCATTGTGTATTAAATCTAGAGCTGAAAGTGTTTATTATCATAACTGATCTACAGTAGCTGTTGTGTGTGTGTGTGTGTGTTGAATTAAAGGAGACTAGGTTACTCGCATGAGTAAAGTAAGAAATATGATTTCTTTTCTTGTGCTTGAATTAATTTTATTTCACTGATAAATCCTTTACAATAAAAGCAGTGTTAAGAGAGTAATTACAGTCCGTGTTGATTCTGTGGACCTAATATATTTGATTTTATAAAAGTCTGATTTGATATTGAACACGCTGCTCTGGATAACAAACATTAAACCAAACTAAAAACTGAGGCCTTTATTTAAAAGATTTCTGTGAAAACTAAACTCTTTCTATGTCCAAAGATCCAATGGAAACCTTTTACATTACCTTTATTAAGAGTATTCTGTGTTTTTGTTGTATATGTGGTTTTCATCTCTTTCTCTGAAGAGGAAGAATCATCTGCGAGTCTGTTCAGAAACTGCAGGAGTAATGCTGAGGATCGTGTTTCGTGTTATGAGCAGTAATCAGAAGAAAGCCCTGGAGGGGAATAACATCAAATACTAAAAACTAAACGGTCTGACGAGTTTAGTTCACAGACTATTAACAGCATGATGTCCTGGTTCACTAGTATGAGGAACATATACCATTTTAAGAGGAAACAATGAAGCATACATGTGTTACTCAGTCAGTGTAATATCAGTCTGATTATTGTAATAATACAAAGGGAAAATGGCATTATTTATTATTTAAAGTAAAACTAAATTAAATGAATAGTTATTTTAAGAGAAAATAATGTTGTGCAACTATATCTAATCATCTTACTGATGATCTGTTA